>NC_086446.1:255719842-256027892 GCF_028390025.1 Pseudophryne corroboree
CGAGGTGCAATTCAAACCTCTATAATGCTTCAGAGGATGGAGGAGCAGCAAAAGGTCATTCAAGACTATACATCCACCTACAATATAGGCAAAGGATGGGTAATGCACCTGATTCAAGCGCAGTGGAGAATGATTTCCGTCTTGTGCAAGGTTCTTCAACCTTTCAAACTTGCCACACCTGAAGTCAGTTCAGACACTGCCAGCTTGAGTCAGGTCATTCCCCTCATCAGGCTTTTGCAGAAGCAGCTGGAGAAATTGAAGGAGGAGCTAAGACGGAGCAATTCCGCAAAGTATGTGGGACTTGTGGATGGAGCCCTTAATTCACTTTGCCAGGATTCAACGGTGGTCAATCTGTTGAAATCAGAGCACTACATTTTGGCCACCATGTTCGATCCTAGGTTTAAAGCCTACGTTGTATCTCTCTTTCCAGCAGACACAAGTCTGCAGAGGTTCAAAGACCTGCTGGTGAGAAAATTGTCAACTCAAAGGGAACATGGCCCGTCAACAGCTCCTCCTTCATTTTCTCCCACAACTGGGATGGCAAGGAAAAGGATAAGATTTCCTAGCCCACCCGCTGGTGGGGATGCAGGGCCTTCAGGAGTGAGTGCTGACATCTGGTCCGGACTAAAGGACCTGCCAATGATTACTGACATGTCTACTGTCTCTGCATATGATTCTGTCACCATTGAAAGAATGGTGGAGGATTATATGAGTGACAGCATCCAAGTAGGCATGTCAGACAGTCCGTATGTATACTAGCAGGAAAAAAAAGGCAATTTGGATGCCCTTGCACAAACTAGCTTTATTTTACCTAAGTTGCCCCCCCCCCCTCCAGTGTGTACTCCGCAAGAGTGTTTAGTGCAGCGGGTAACCTTGTCAGTGATCGGCATAGGAGGTTACTTCCACAAAATGTGGAGAAGATGATGTTCATCAAAATTAATTATAAATTGCTCCTGGAAGACCCTGACCAGCAATTGCCTCCAGAAAGTACACAGGGACCTGTGATGGTGGATTCCAGTGGTGATGAATTAATACTCTGCGAGGAGGAGGAGGATGTACACACTGAAAGGGGTGAGGAATCGAAAGATGAGAATGAGGTCGACATCTTGCCTCTGTAGAGCCAGTTTGTGTAAGGAGAGATTGACTGCTTCTTTTTTGGTGAGGGCCCAAACAAACCAGTCATTTCATCCACGGTCATGTGGCAGACCCTGCCTCTGAAATGATTGGTTTGTTAAAGTGTGCATGTCCTGTTTATACAACATAAGGATGGGTGGGTGGGCCCAAAGACAATTCCATCTTGCACCACTTTTTCTTCTTTGATTCATGTGCTGTTTGGGTACTAGTTTTTTAAAGTGCCATCCTCTCTGACACTGTCGTACACATCCAGGGGTACTGCCATATAAGTCCAGTCCAGTGGTGCTGCATCAGTCCAGTGATGGTGTCTTGTGCTGCCATAAGTCCAGTGATGGTGTCCTGTGCTGTATATTATTTACTCCAAATAAAAGGCTTATACACATTACTTATATTATTATCCAAATCATTTTTACAGGGTTGGCCCTGTGTGGTGTAGGGGTACGCTCACCTGTGCTGCATTTTATTATAATAGCTCCAAATAAAAGGGTTATTATTATCCAAATAAATTTTACAGGCTTTGCGGTGTGGGTGTGGTTTAGGGGTACATTCTCCTGTGCCACCAATATTGTGCGTGTATTAAATCTGGGCAAATTCCAGCGCATCCCATGTTATTTGTGCCGCACACTTGTGTCGCTTAGCTTAGTCATCCAGCCACCTCGGTGCAACCTTTTGGCCTAAAAACAATATTGTGAGGTGTGAGGTGTTCAAAATAGACTGAAAATAAGTGGAAATTAATGTTATTGAGGTTAATAATACTGTAGGCTCAAAATCACCCTCAAATTATATGATTTTAGCTGTTTTTAAGTTTTTTCGAAAATCATCCAGATCCAAAAACAATACCAAAACACGAAATATTGGTTTTGGCAAAACCAATCCAGATCCAAAACTCGAGCATGGAACCAGAACAAAAACCAAAACACGAAGAGTGTCCGCCGCATCGTAAAAGCTGTAACAAAAGTGATTATTAGCCATGGCTAGAGAATATCATACATCATGCATTACAGTATGTTCAAAAAGACCCTTGAATCAGACAAAATGCAATGTTACATAGATAGGTTAAAGAAGATAACTAGATTCATACTTAGAACTCTACAGATTTATCCTTCTACAATTATTTACTCCCAAACACCAGAAAACAGTCTAAAACATTTGTTCAGATAAATTTGTTAAATAAAAATGTATGTAACCAATTTGTCTGACTGACTGTTGTCCGTTTTCCTTTTTTTGGGGATTAAGTGGTCTATTGTCATTTGCTCCCATACATTTACCACAAACCTCCCAACTGTCCCGATTTTGGCGGGACAGTCCCATTTTTCTGGGACTGTCCCGATGTCCCACCCACAGATCGCAGTGTCCCACCCACAGAACGCCATGTCCCATGATGGTGGGTGGAAGGGTCAGCAGCTCCACATCGTTGAAAACGGGGCTTGGCCCCTAGCCATGAGGTCAAGACCCCTAATTTTGAATGTTGGGAGATATGCCTGGAGACAGATTGGACAGATAAATCTTTATACCACTGCCAAGTAAGCAGCACAGGACAATACAATACAGTATATCATTTCTTGACGTCAACAATAAACTTCCAGGGATCACCATACTGATGTTCTCTAGTAATTGAAACAGTAGATAGCATTTTTTGTGACACAGGTATCTTATTTATTTTTTTAAGATGGCATCTACAATTCACATTGTAATTAATTTAATAACATAACTGTCAGTAAAAAAAACTATTTTCTATGCTCATGGTGAGCATTTTTTTTAATTCTATTCAGCAATCTGTGACACCTTGTCAGGGGTGTTTTAGCAGAGGAGGGGGCCCGTTTGCAGACTCCAGGTGGGCCACCTCCTCTACACAGCGCAGTAGACTCCGTAAAAGTGCCGGAATCTACTGTGCATGCGCAGGTCTCAGGAAACATGGTGCAGAGACTAATTACTACTGCACATTGTCACAATCCATCCAGTTTCTCTTCCATGCCTGGGGTGTAGCTCTCTGCTCTGGTGCTTCAGCACTCTGGTCTGGGTATCTGCAGCTTGATAGTTAGCTGTTACAGCAGCTGTGAGCAGCACCTGAATTTCCTATAGAGATCAGCCACACAAGCTCCCTGATTCCAGTTCACTATGTCAAGACTGCCTCAGTGTCTGCACTTTTGATCATGCTACTAGCAAGTATACCCTGTGCTTTCCTGCTGACTCTAGGTTCTGGTCTTCTATAACCTGCTATCCTCATGTAGCTCATGTGAGTTATTTTGGACACTGCTCTACACCCCCCCAGTCAGGGCCGGCTCTACCATTAGGCAGCTTTAGGCGGCTGCCTAGGGGCACTGGACACTGGAGGGCACCACCGAATTCATCTACAAAAAAACTGAAGGATGTCTCTGTATGTGGGTTAGTAATGAACTTACAGATGGGCGGATAGAACACAATAAGGAGCATACAAATATATGTATGTCTGTGGATATATATGTATGTATACACATACAATTAAAGGGATGTAGTTGGCATCCCAGCAGACGAGATGTTGGCGTTTAGAATATGGTGGCGGAATCCCAACAGCCGACATCCTGAATGTTAGTTTAAAGAAGAGTGTATACCAGCGCTGGCTGAACAAATTAATAGAAAGATGGTTTGCTTTATGTAAAAGAAATAACAATTTATTAACAAATCTCATATAAAAACAATTTAAAAGGAAAGGAATTCCTATTGCCACTAGATGGCGATGTAGATTGAAAATGTCTTATCTGGATGAGTTGATTGAATGAATTTATCACTCTCCTATATTGGCAATGTCCATTCCTAAAGGCTAGGACAGCCTCCCCATGTGCATTCACTGTATTAGGTAAATAATTACCAGATCCACAAGGTGATAGGCATCAGCATTAGGATAAGTCCATTTAAAGCTGTAGACGTGGATCAGACCGGTTCGATGAATATGTCCAGTGATGGGAGATATGCTCCTTAGGAAGCTGGATTATACCAGTGAAACGCGTTGATCTTATTCCATTTATCTGGACCTCACTCTCCAAACCGGCCTGCAAGGTTCCTGTCATCCTTCGGCACATTTTGGACTTCTCTCCCATCACTGGACATATTCATCAAATATAGATTAAGGGGCGCTAGGCTGAAGCTTTGCCTAGGGTGCAGAGAGACCTTGCACCGGCCCTGCCCCCAGTGTGTAATATATTTGAAAACTGGGACTTTGTTCGTTGCCTACTCACAAGTCTATATACGTTTGCCTGGACTTTACCTTGCCATTAGTAATCACTTCCACTATGATGCTAACAAATGCATACAGTATATTTGCTATTTTGGGACTTTGTTCATTTGTCTTCATATAAGTTTATACTAGTTTGTCTAGACTTCACCTTGCTACCAGTAATCACTTAATGCATCCTGAAATTAACTTTCTCTTCGGAACTACATTATTGTCATTTTTGCCTTCAACTACCTGGATTTGTTACCTGTTAATTTTATTGTCTAAAACCTTCACTTGCCAGTTCTATCTGGTCATTGTTTGTCAATGTACTTCAGCCACAGTTATCAAGTATTCATTCTTCAGTGTTCTTTAGCCACAGTTGGGGCAAATTCAGTAATGATTGCAAAAATTACAAATTAGCAAAAATTGCGAGCAAAAGCAAAATTGCGAAAGCACGCCCAAATGGAAAAACTGCAACACTAATTTAATTAAACAAAAAGAAGGTGGCCTTGTGAAATGTGCAAATATTGCGAAAACCATCCTAATAATAGCAAATTTTGCGTACATATTACAAATGTACGCAATTTTTACGTACATGTTTCTGATGTTGCATTTTTTGCTAACAACAGTGTTTTTCCCTTAAAAATTGCACAACCTACTTTCCTGCACCCAAATGAGTGAAACTACTCAACAATTGTAAACCAATTCAATCATCACTTAATTGGTCAAATAATCTTGTGGTAATTTAGCAATTATTACCTTAAAGACACTATAGTGTTTTTCTTCAAACATTGACTAATGCCCATAACTGTGTTCAAATATATTCAACTAGAGAGAGTGTGAATTCTAGCCTCTAAACCCTACACAACAGCAATTATTGGTATATGTTTTAACAAACACACTTTTTTTGAAGTCAAAGTATTTTAATTTGGAAACAGTAAAATTTTTATAAAAAAAAAAAGTGTTTGTTTTTGATTGGGAAGTGGTCAAACATTACATATTATTGTTTCTTTGCTTTTATTTACATACCTTACTTTAAGGAATTATGTGTAAATATTTATTTCAATAAGTTTACAAATGGATCAGAATTTGCAAAACTTGAATAAAAAGATGGTGTTGCTGTTCTTCAACATATGTTTATGTGTGTAGTGCACAAATAAAATAAAAAAATGTAAAAAAATGTATGTGGGTATGTTTTGTTTAACAAAAAATTGTTGGTTGTTTAAAAAAAATGTTAGGAAGCTAAATGTCATTCAGCAGATACTACTAAGCAAAATGCTAGTAAAGGTTATTTTACATTTGCTTCTATCAAATAGTGTGGTTGTCAAACTTCGATTGTTAGTAAGTGTAAACACAAATCGGTTAGTAACATATATATTCACAATCAACATGTGTTACAGAGTTAAACAATACCTTACATGTTTCTAAGTTCCAATACAGCTGAATGAAGTGATTTGTGGTCTGAGGCGTGAGCTTCTTCAGCTGGGTGTAATAAAGCAATGATTGCAGTATACATGCAGTCTACAACTGAGGTCAGCTTGTGCAATTTTTAAGGTAGACCTGTAGTCACTCAGAAACTGCACATCAGAAATGTGCAATCTGTTGTAAAAATTGCGAATGCACCGCCCACGACCATCAGCATACGCCCACAACATGCCCTGCAACACGCCCCTGATCGTAGTTTTTGCGAGTCCAGCCCTTTAGTACGCCCCCTACATGCCTACTTTTCGTAGTGCTGTCTCAGAAATTGTTGTTTGTTTTCTCAGTTTTTGCTATTTAAGTTGCAGAATTTGCGTTTTTACGCTTTTTTTTGCTAATTTTGCTGATTTGCGATCCTTGCTGAATTAGGCCCAGTTATCAAGTATTCATTCCTCAGTGTTCTTGAACCACAGTTATCAAGTATCCTGTCTACTAACTAATCTCCTGAACATTATTTCTTGCATTTGTGTCTTCAGACCGTGGAATCCCAATACATAACCTTTAAGCTGCTGTATTTGGACATTATAACTTAAATCCATAGTTGGGACTGGACTCTGATACCTGCTGTTATTTGCCTTCTGAAAACTGCATTACCCTGTATGAAATAAATCAGCTGTTGCACCTTGAACACAGTTTGTTTCCTGTGAGTATGTCCATACAGGGAAAATCCCACGTGAATCCTTATACACATACACAGTGGACATTTTGGAGGTAATTTTTGCTGCTTCTGTAGCACCCGACACATGACTTTGGAATGATATGTATTAAGACATGGGTGCTGTATGTGCGGTGTGGGCCCATGTGCACCGCACACATGGCACCCATTATAGAAACTCCAATGCCCCTTGTACTCTGTATTGCCCTTTTCATGAAAATAGACCCCTTACTTTTGCATTGGTAACTTTAGGCTTCAGAATGTACATATATACCCTATTTAGGCATATTTCCTGGTTTTAATACATCCAACTGTAAATCATCCCAAAAAATAGTGATGTGTATGATGGGTGCAGAATAAACCATGTTATGTACAGTACTAAAGAGCAGGGGGGAAAAGCTATATGCACTGAAAATGTACCCAAAATATGTGCAAAATCTGATGCAGTAGACAGCACCAACACAAATAAGTATGAGCCATGGTTCTGACCCTTTTTGTTGGTGAGACCCCTCCAAGCTGCCAGTACACAACCTGGGAGTGATATGACTGCAGGGACGGATTGGGAAACAAAAGTGGCCCTGAAAAAGTTTCTAGAAGTGGCCTCATGTGGGCGGCACCAAACCAACTGCAGGCGGAGCCAATACCAAAGTAGGCGGGATTACTTCAACATTGAATGTAGGCGGAGTTACACCAACAAAAGGCGGAGCATGTCAAATTAGCTGGACCTAACACATTAAAAGTTTAGAAAGTATTGTGTTGTAGCAGGACTAGTTAAATTAAAACTGGGGTGACATTTAATCCTCTGCACACTCCTATCTCAGTCCATCTTCTTCATTTGTCTCTGCTTCTAAGGGGTAAATTCAGTTCAACACGGATTGAATAGCACTGGGAGGGAGCTCCTGGTGCTATTCAATTCAGAGCGATGCTATCCCTGACTAGAGGATTTCTTCTTGCACCCTTCTAAGGGTGCGAGCCAAAATTCAACAAAACTAGGTCCGCAGTGCTGCTGTGTGACCTAACGCTGTGCAAACAGCACCACGGCGAGGCAGTTTAGTCGGAGAATGCCCATTCTCGCGACTAAACACCTTATTTAGTCCAGGAATACGTGTATTCTCAGACTTAGCATCACGCTGCATTGAATAGCTCCAGAAGCTCCCTCCAGGTGCTATCCAATCCGCGTTGAATTGAATGAACCCCTTAGTCTATCTCCCCCACTAAGTCCATCTTCTGAATATGTTTGCTCTCTTAGTCCATCTTCTACGTGCGTCTCCTCCTCCCTCTCAGTCCATCTCCTGCATGTTTCTCCCAGCCTCTCTTTTCTCATTTTCACACCTATATCATTCTCCCTTATGCATGTTTCCTTCTGTCTATTCACTGACCACCTTCTGCCTTTCTCCTTCTGCACAGTTTCTGCCTCTCTCCCCTTTTATCTGCCAAGCTTCGGCCAGTCACTTGAGGCTTCTGCGCCAATGGGACAGCCACAATTGGAAGCATGCAGCCACCCTGTTTAAATAGGGGGCACAGCTTACTGCTGTACCACCTGACCCTACCTTTACTGCATTTCCACTGGGTGAACAATTCTGAGCAATTCGCTTCCGCGTGCTTTGCCAATTGTTCCACTTTCTGCTGTCTGTTCCCTATCTGTGTGTATGCCTTCATCTATCAATCACCTGTCTGTCTTTCACCTTCTGTTAGCCTTCTTGTCTCCAGTTTCGTATGAGCAGTTTATTCCCTATTCCCCTGATCTTTGTGTGTTATCTGTCCCTACCAGGGCTTAAAGTGGTTCTGGAGAGGTGGTGGAACTCATTTCCCCCGCCACCGACTCCCCTCCCATTGAGCAGAGGCAGGGGCGATGGTAGGGTGTTAAGCACCCCCCTGTAAACTACAAATTTGTGCAATAACCCCCATACTGTCTAAAGGAACAGTGCACGCAGAAGGCACATGTCACAAAAAAGGTGTGCGGCATCACATGGAAAGGGCGTGGCCACACAATAGTACCCCCAATACAAATTATGCAACACAGTAGCACACTCTTAGGGGGATATTCAATTGTTTAAAAAGTCAGTTGGGTGTCTGTTTTTTCCTATCTAATAGACAGACACCCAAACGACTTTTCAAACATTTGAATTTCCCCCTTATTGTCATTACACTGTACATAGGCCCTGATTCCGAGTCGATCGCTCGCTAGCTAGTTTTAGCAGCCGTGCAAACGCATAGTCGCCGCCCACGGGGGAGTGTATTTTAGCATAGCAGGAGTGCGATCGCCTGTGCAGCAGAGCGCCTGCAAACACATTTTGTGCAAAACAAGACCAGCCCTGTAGTTACTTATTCTGTGCGATGATTGCTGCGACGAGTGACGTGGCATTGACGTCAGATACCCGCCCTGCAAACGCCTAACCACGCCTGCATTTTTCCAAACACTCCCAGAAAATGGTCAGTTGACACCCAGAAACTCCCACTTCCTGTCAATCTTCCTGCAACCGCCAGTGCGACTCAAAGCGTCGCTAGATCCTGTGCAAAAGCACGTTGGCTGTTGTACCCGTGTGACGAGC
This sequence comes from Pseudophryne corroboree, assembly GCF_028390025.1. Taxonomy (NCBI): domain Eukaryota; kingdom Metazoa; phylum Chordata; class Amphibia; order Anura; family Myobatrachidae; genus Pseudophryne; species Pseudophryne corroboree. Next base: position 255,728,856 of record NC_086446.1, read on the forward strand.
GTGCATATTGTGGTGCATGCGCAGATCGGCCCCCGTTTTGACATGATCGCTGCACTGCGAAAATCCGTAGCGATCAACTCGGAATGACCCCCACAGTGCCTGTATTTCATGTTACACCACAGAGTAGTGCCCCATATTCACCCTATGCTACACCATTGCGCCCCTTATACACATGCCCACAGTATCAGTGCCGCTTATATACATAATAATACCCAAGGTAACAGTGCCACTTATACACATAATAATGGGCACGGTATCAGTGCTGCTTACATACATAATAATACCCACGGTATCAGTGTCGTTTGTACACATAATAATGCCAACGGTAGCAGTGCCGCTTATACACATAATGGCCATGGTATCAGTGCTGCTTATACACATAATGGGCACAGTATCAGTGCCGCTTATATACATAATAATGACCACAGTATCAGTGCTGCTTATACACATAATAATGGACACGGTATCAGTGCCGCTTATAAACACTTAATGTCCACGGTAGCAGTGCAGCTTAAACACATAATAATGCCCACAGTAACAGTGCCACTTATACACATAATGGGCACAGTATCAGTGGCGCTTATACACATAATTAGCACGGTATCCGTACCGCTTGTATACATAATGCCCACGGTAGCAGTGCTGCTTATACACATAATGCCCACGGTAGCAGTGCCGCTTATACACATAATAATGGCCATTGTAGCAGTGCTGCTTATACACATGTCCACGGGAGCAATGCCCCTTTTACACATAATAAATGTCACCCCCACCCCACTTTCCTCATCTCTCAGTGGTGTCTGCTCTCAGTGCGTCACCAGCTCCTTATTCCCTCTGCAGTCCAGCACCATTGGAGGGGGACTTGGGGAGGTGGGCTAAGGGTATAAGTCTAGCGCCACCTGCCCACCATCCCTTTTATTTGTGTGGGCGCTGCGGCTACACTACAGCGCTGCACTAAAGAATTCTCATGGCTGGGCAAAGTGGGCTGGAGGAAATTGAACTGAGAGTATTCCTCTTCTGCATACTGTTACACACACACCCCCATCCAGATCTCCATGTTACACTGCCACTGCAGCTGTCAATCTGTAAAAAATGTCCTGCAAACTGCAGTACCTGATAGTGGTACATGGAGATCTGTCTGACTGCTGCAATCAGGGCAGGCTCCATGTTACCATTTCTTCCAGCTTCTTTCCCCCTCCCTGCAGACAGGCTGGCATTACAGTCTGGTGGTGGCTGGGAGGGCAGTGCAGGCAGAGGTCAGAGTAGACTTATACCAGTGGCGGATCTAGACTTTACTTATAGGGGCAGGGACAGTGCTAGGGTGTTCGGCTCCCCCCTGCAAACTATAAATTTGCGCCCTCCCTCCCATACTTCACAAAGGGACAGCGTGCCGGAGTTGACAGCACATGCCAGGCATTGCTTCTGCATGGTGCCTGTGAGGCAGGTTGACCCGCGTGGTGTGGAGGGGTGAGGCTCCTGTACCAGTGCCGTAACTAGACATTTTAGCGCTGTGTGCAAAAAAACAGTATCGGCGCCCCCCCCCCCCCAAGTATAAAACCGGGCCAATGCACGCGCCAAAATATAGGAGCGTGGCTTTATGGGGAAGGGGCGTGTCCACATATCTCCCTTTTACACAGTACGGCAGGTAGAGTTCACTTTTACACATTAGGCAGGTATTTTTCACAGTACGGCACGTAGAGTCCCATTTTACACATTACAGCAGCAGAGTCCCGTTTTACACATTATAGCAGCAGAGTCACCCTTTGTTACATATTACAGCAACAGAGAGTGAGAGAGTGTGTGTGTGTGTGTGTGTGTGTGTGTGTGTGTGTGTGTGTGTGTCAAGTCACCTGTTAGGGTGATGCGGCATCCAGGACTACCAGGCGCAGACACTCATTTACTGGCGCTCACAGTCCCCTCTCCAGTGCTCAGGCTGCGGCGGGTGTCACAGTAGAGGCAGCAGCGGCTCCTATACGGCACCAGGCGGCTGAAGGAGCGCTCTCTCTCTCCACTTCAGAGGTGGCGGCGGCGGGTCTCCCTGGTGGCATCAATAGAGGCAGCGGCGACTCCTATACGGGACCAGGTGGCTGAAGTAGCGCTCCCTCTCCACTTCAGGGGTGGCGGCGGAGCTCACAGCCAGAATTACCACACAAAGGGTAACACCAAATGGCGCGCTCCCCGTCACTTACAGAGGCAGGCACCGGCAGACAGCGGAAATTTCACTACTCCCTCACTGACCAAAACAGCCGTAGGTAGGGGTGTGCTGCCAGATGGTGCGCCTTCACTGCACTTGCGCTGTGGGCAAGACACCATCGGCACACACCTAGTTATGGCCCTGACCTGTACAGGCACAGAACACAGACGGGGGGGGGGGGGGGGTGACACAGTGACTGAACACAGAGGGGGGTGACAAAGTGACAGAACACTGGGGGGTGACAAAGTGACAGAACACTGGGGGAGGAGGCACAGTGACAGGGCCCTGGGGGGGAGGCACAGTGACAGAACACTGGGGGGGTGACACAATGACGGAACACTTTGGGGGTGACACTAACATAACAGGGGGGTGACACTTCACAGAACACTGGGGGGGGTGAAACACTTCTTCACAGAACACGGGGGGTGACGCTTTACAGAACACTGGGGGGGTGACGCTTCACAGAACACTGGGGGGTTGACGCCTCACATAACACGGGGGGACGGACGCTTCACAGAACAGTGGGGGGGTGACAAAGTGACAGAACACTGGGGGGGAGGCACAGTGACAGAACACTGGGAGGGAGGCACAGTAACAGAACACTGGGGGGAGGCACAGTGACAGAACACTGGGGGGGTGACACAATGACAGAACACTGGGGAGGGGGGTGACACTTCACAGAACACTGGGGAGGGGGTGACATTTTACAGAACGCGGAACACTAGGGGGGTGACACTTCACGGAACACTGGGGGGGGTGACACTTCAGAGAACACTGGATGGGTGACACTTCAGAGAACACTGGAGGGGTGACACTTCAGAGAACACCGGGGGGGGGGGGTTAGACACTTCACAGGACACTGGGGGGGGGCACATTTACACTTCATAGACACACACACAGCCTATTACATCCCAGTCACACACACACACACACAGCCTGTTACCCACCAAGTTACCACACACACAGGGGGGTGACGCTTCACATAACACTGGGGGGTTGACGCTTCACAGAACACGGGGGGGTGACGCTTCACAGAACACTGGGGGGGGCGACGCTTCACAGAACACTGGGGGGTGACGCATCACAGAACATTGGGGGGTGACGCTTCACAGAACACTGGGGGGGGGTGTTGATACTTCACAGAACACCGGGGGGGGGGGGTGGTAACACTTCACAGAACACTGGGGGGTGACGCTTCACAGAACACTGGGGGGGGTGGTGACACTTCACAGAACACTGGGGGGGTGGTGACGCTTCACAGAACACTGGGGGGGTGGTGACACTTCACAGAACACTGGGGGGGTGGTGACACTTCACAGAACACTGGGGGGGTGACATTTTACAGAACATGGAACACTAGGGGGGTGACACTTCAGAGAACACTGGGGGTGGCACTTCACAGTACACCGGGGGGGGGAGGTTAGACACTTCACAGGACATTGGGGGGGAGGGGCGGGGGGCACATTTACACTTCACAGACACACACACAGCCTATTACATCCCAGTCACACACACACACAGCCTGTTACCCACCAAGTTACCACACACACAGCCTGTTACCCACCAAGTTACCACACACACATCCTGTCACATCCCATTCACCACACACACACACCCACCCACCCACCCCATTCCCTGGAGTCACCACTCTCCACACAAGCCCATATATATATGTATGCATGCATGCATGCATACACACATATAAGTCAAATGTTACCTCCAGGTCCCCACAGCAAAGAGGGAGGCAGGCAGGCTACGGGCCACACAGACGATCACTTGACACCAGGCAAAGTTAGGGGCGTTGCCTAATCACGGACCCCCGTGGCCACGCCCCTTTTTTTATAAATTCCCCCATAGCAAGCTGCAGGCTGTAGTCCGGGGGAGGAGGTGGTGGGGGGGCCGGCTCTGCTGCAGGACCCGCGGCTGCACAGTCTCTCCTCCCTAGAGAGCCTGCCCTGTGCTCTCTATAGCTGCCGCGACGCAGGGTGACACGTAGGAGGGGGGGCGCAGCCACATATGAGAGGTGGCCCCTCACGCCACTCGGCCCACCAGGGACTTCCACGGTAACAGCAATGGCCAATCCGGCCCTGTATGACTGCTTGGGTTAATAAGATTATTATGGTTGGAAAAATGTAACAGGGCCCTCTTACCTCTTGGCTGTTTGTTAATGTCCAGTCTCGTTTCATTAAAGTGTTCCCAATTGTAACGTGCAAAGGAATATGCTGACACTGTATAAATACAGAAAAAAATATTCCTAAAAATAATAAAGCATTGGAGACCACAAATAGGTTGAATTCGATGGCAAATTGTCTTTTTTCCACCTCAGAAACTACAGATGTGTCCACATATATCTTTGTATGGCACGGTTTTGAATGCCATAGACTCAGATTTAGCCATTCCTTGTGATTTTTCTTACTTTGCTTCTTTTAATATGTTACTTTATACATGTTCTATAATGGCAAACAAAAATTTTAAAATCCATCCACTCGCTACTCGTGAAAAACAGCTTAGCCGTGTTTTGCATGTTGTGCCAAATTGAGCAAAATAGCAAAATGGACACATTTGTATGTAACTAATAAATATATAAAGGTCCACGCAGTCACTAGGTGTAATGTTGCTCAGCTGGGATCATGGATGGGGCCAAAGCTTGCACAATAATCTGCCATAGTCAGGCTCACTTGTAACTGACTACAACTACAGCTCGGCAATCTTTACAATGTATCACTGAACAAAATCTGCATATTTCTCTTCAAATATCTTATTTCACCTTGAACATTACAACATCTACTATCACTTTATATAGACAGGATACTGTCTACACCAGGTATGTCCAAACTGCGGCCCTCCAGCTGTTGAGAAACTACACATCCCAGCATGCCTTGATACAGCTTTAGCATTCTCTGACAGCAAAACTGTGTCAGGGTATGCTGGGATATGTAGTTTCACAACAGCTGGAGGGCCGCAGATTGGACATGCCTGGTCTACACATTAGATTATTTTTTTAACAATGTAGCTGATTCCAATGGATCGGGACTATAAAATTGTTCACATCATCCAGTGTGTACACACTATTGCACGCTCCCATAAGTAGTTCATAGCATCTTCAGGTTGGTCGTGCATGTAACTCAATCTATTGATATCGGTAACAACAGCATATCACTGGATGTGGCCACTGACAATATATTTTGCAAGCTTGCATAGTGTGTGCGCTCTATGGGTCAGATGTAATGCTGCCCATGTTCGGCGTCCGTGCAGGATGCCAGCCGAACTCGGATGTTTTTTAAGGGGGCAATCACTTACAAGGCAAAACCATGCCTTTTAAGCGATTGCCGCTTTAAAGAAAGGGCAGCATTTCATCTGGCCCTATATCATTTTTCTGGGAGTTCAAGGGAAATCACTGACGTTATTGCATCATTTGCCGGTCATCTAATGTGTTCTCAGCTTTAGAGTAGTACAACTACTGTACAAGTTAAATCTCTCTCAAATAACTATAAAGAAAATAATAAACTGTCTAGTTATAGGCAAGCTTTAATATAAAACTAGTTATTAGTCACAGAGTACAGTATGCAATAATAGCATTTAGAGTTGCAAGTACATATGAGTCATATATAGGGAGCCAGTGCAATCAGCATAGTCGAGCAAAGTAATTGCAGGCATTCTAATGAATGAAGAACCCTGTGCGGCACAGTGAGTGGCTACGTTTCTTGTAATCTGTGCATATTGCAAATAAGTGATTACGCTGTTAATATAGGTATAAGCTCATTTTTACTATTAAATGGGAAAACATTGCTTGTGTTTAGTTTTATTAAAATAGAATTTCTAACATATGGAGTGTCTATGGAATTTTCAGAAATCATGCAATCTTTATATATGTCAGCAGTGGCTCATAACAGTAGCTGGAACCCAGACAATTCACTGCAATATCCATTCCCCAATACACATACACACGGGTGTAGCGAGGGTGGCTCCAATGGAGCACAAGCTCCTGGGGAAGGAAAAGTTTGAGGGCGTGCTGCCTGCCCACCCCCTCCTTCTGCCCACAAGACTACCAAACCTGCATGCCACTGTACAGGCAGCAGCAGAGCAGGAGGAGGAGAAGCAGAGGGGCACACACTGACTTGGACTCAGAGACTAGGTAGGAAACAGGGAGGCCAGAAATGACAGCAGGAGACACTAAGACTTAGCACATGTGAGAGCTCTGCCGCCCTCGTTCTCTCACTGTCTGCTTGTAGCTATGCAGCAGGGTTACTTCTGTCCTGCTACACCACCTCTCTCTGCCCCGGCTGTTGCAGCACCCCTCTCTGTCTTGGCTCCTGAGGCACCTCCATCTGCCCCAGCAGCTGCTGCATCACATCTGTTTGCAGTAAAAGCTGCAAAGTATATAGTGGAAAACTGCTCTAATCAAGCTGGTAACAATCCCCAGGTGCTGCGGGAGGGGGTTACTCTAGACAAGAAATACAAAAGGGATTTTTCCCACGCACTCTGCTGGCTGTTAGTAAGAAGAGCTATATACTATGTAATAATAGGAAATTTAGAGCTCTTCGTTACATATGTTTTGCAAAAGATATGATAAAGCTGCAAAGTAACAAGTATAAGCAGCCAGGGATGCCAAGAGAAATCCTGGGCCCCAGTACAACAACTACCTGGGCCCACCAGAGTGGGTGTGTGACAGTGTGTATATGTATATATTTATATATATATATATAGGTAAATATATATACATATCTATATATATATATATATACATAAAACTAACACTTATTGTAATGTATGGATGCATGTATTATAGAATATTTATATAGTATTTATAAGACACAGTGCTGTGTCTGTCACTCACAGTTTTCAGCTCACAGTGTCACAGCCTAACAGACTAGCTCCTGATGAGGTGACCAGCCCTGCTGCTGATTCTTTCAACTGAGCTGAGCTGCACCACTTCTTAAACCCATGGGCCACGCCCAGCCAGCTGCATGTCTACCCACATCCCAGTCCATGCCCCCCTCCGGAGCTTGCTGATTCTGAAAAGGCCATCCAGAGCCATCTGCAGAGATTGACTTGCGAGATGATGATATAAGCTTGTGATAAAGATGCATGCCATATTTGTTCATAGACTCCATTTTTAATTGACATCTGATAATCTGTTTCAAATTGTTTTCAGCTTAGAGCTGATACAGGAAAAAGTGCAAGGCGTTGTACTTTGTTTAGACCCATATTGTGAAGTTATGACCTTTATCTAATATATATTGCATGGCAATTTCCTAGCAGAAATATAATGTCAGCAGCTAGACATGTAAGCTTCAAAAGGTATTGTTAGTTTGTGGTATAGCAGGTGTGAAAACATAACCAGACTAATGTATGTCTCAAGCTTAGCAAAAAACCCCAGTTACCCCACTTAAAAGCACATATAGGAATTTTAGACGTTACTAAGCATATTACGTATAAGATAGGAGTTTATTAACCAATAGGATTAAAGAGTACATTAACCAATAGAATTAAAGAGGTTATTAACCAATAGGATTAAGCTTTGTGTAAGGAAACTATGACATTGTATGCAAATGTGTATTTCTTTATAACGTACTGCTTTCAGGAAATAAAGCTGCTTCTGCTTCTGCTATTTCCTATTTCACTCACTTAATTTAACTGGTAACTGGCTGCAGCCATGAATGAACCTTATGCTGACCGAGTGAGTGTCTGCTTGAGCTTGGATCAGTGAGGGGTGCTCTGTCCTGGGGTTGCCTTTATCAATTTGGAGGTCCCACCGAGATCCTCATCACCTGTTGAACAACGGACGGCTGGGTGGATGGTTCCAGGACTGAGACTCACAAAAACCATGCGCATGGTAAGTAGAGATATTTTATCTCCAGACTCTCATTCCTTTAACTATCCATCTGTTACGTTGCCAGACAGGGATCGGGTATTGTGCACAACGATCACTCACTAATCAGGTTGATTTTTTTTCATTTTCTTTCTATTCTCTTGCTTATATGTGCTTATATATGTTACAAGTGGTATGTGTTTCTAGTCAGGTGGTCCGGTGTGTCAGTAATCCTGTACACTTACTCAAGTGACCCATGTGACACTTGGGGTCTGGACCACTGTCTTGTTTTGTCTTATATTGAGAATTAGAAGGTAGGTTAAGTTTGTGTTACTGCAGTCTATATGTGTAGGATATTGTAAAAAGACTTTAGAAATAAGTCAGAGTTATGAAACAGACATGTCCCCTTTGTAAGTGTGTAGTACTTTTAGTAAAGGCACACCCCGATCAGAAATTTCATTTACATTATATTTGTAGTCCAGGAGAATCACCCTTATTCTCTGAACTGTGGGAAGAGGGATTTAACATTTTTGTACCAATAGGTTGTCATTTTATTCCTAAAGTAAGAAATATTGGAAAGGATTGGTCAGATATACAGTCTGAATTGGAAGATTCAGAACAGTATATTGTACATAACATAAGAGTCTAGGTCTTAAATACAACAAAAGATTATTGCCAGAAAACATCTAACTTGTATATGCTGCGAGTACTTAAATAATGTACCTCCTGTCGCTTTAAAAATTATAGCATACAGAGTTGAGAAAAAGAAAAGAAAAAAAAGAGGAACGGAAATCATTTAAAACTTGAACAGGTGCGTGCAGCAAATGCAAGTTAAAATGTCCTGTCAGGATTGTGTCTGCATAGCTATCATACATAAGTTAGTAGAGGGACATCCATTTATTTTAAAAGCAATAGTGTACTCCGGAAAAGAAGGGGTTTGGGAAAATAGAAAAAAACGAGATGATGTGTTCATATTGATGGGATGTCATTTCATTCCAAAGGATAGTGACATAGGTAAAAATTGGTTGCAAGTCACCTCTGTTCCAGGCAATTTTCCTCACAGTTATATCTCAGGGGATCCGTTAGATCCAGGTTACTGATATTTCCCAGATTCTAAATACTTACTGGACAAAAGTATTGGAAATATAAATAGTTACCTTTCGAATGAAGCACCTCGGAGTACCATGGACATTATGAAAAGTGTACATGGTGAGCAATTGAAGGGTATGAAGCGGTTGTTTCAACGGGTAGGGATGTCCATTGATGGCACACTCGACCCCAAAAAGTTGAAACAGATCAGAGTAACATATGGGAGATATGTGATGGATAATTATCTGGAGCAGAGTCTTGATTTGTGGATTAAAACAGGTAAATTACTTCAGTATGAAAAAGAGTTAAAACAAACTCAAGAACAAATGGCTCTAATTAATATGGATGATTTTAAAGATGCAGACACATCTGGACAGGGAACAATTAGACATAGAGGTCCCAAGAAAACCAAAGGGCATCCTTACTGGGCAAGTCCACATTGTAGACATTGTAACCCACCAGATGATACAATGGGGTTTATTTACTAATATTCGTGTTTTTGCCGTTTTGAAGGGTGCTTGATCTCGAATGGTATCGGGTGCATTTTACTGCAACTTTTTGAATCCTGATACAGTCATTCACTAAGCTGTCGAGTTTTGCACATTCGTTTTTTCCGATGTCGATGTGATTCGTAATATCAGGCAGTGTTTTAAGGGAGTGATGAGTAAAACACTGCCTGACAAAACACAAGGAATCCCGGCCGGATCTGTGAGATCCGTGCAGGGCTTCATTGTGTACCTTAAAAAGTTCATTAAAGTCTTGAAAAAGTTAGAAAAAACTGCGTGGGGTCCCCCCTCCTAAGCATAACCAGCCTCGGGCTCTTTGAGCCGGTCCTGGTTGAAAAAATATGGGGGAAAAAATGACAGGGGTTCCCCCATACTTAATCAACCAGCACCTGTACTGCTACAAAAAACAATATTCACATTTTGTAAACAAGGCTATCAGCCCCCCATCTGCCGCCCTTGGATGGGGGTACAGCCTCGGGCTTCACCACTGGCCCTTGGGTGGCTGGAGGGGGGGACCCCTTGATTGAAGGGGTCCCCACTCCTCCAGGGTACCCCGGCCAGGGGTGACTAGTTGGGGTTTTAATGGCACGGCCGCAGGGACCGATATCAAAGTGTCCCCCGGATGTGGCATTATCTCCCCAGCTAGTGGAGCCCGGTGCTGGTTTCAGAAATATGGGGGACCCCTACGCTTTTTGTCCCCCGTATTTTTGGAACCAGGACCAGGCGCAGAGCCCGGTGATGGTTGATTAAATATGGGGGAACCCCTGTCATTTTTTTACCCATATTTTTTCAACCAGGACCGGCTCAAAGAGCCCGAGGCTGGTTGTGCTTAGGAGGGGGGACCCCACACAATTTTTTTCAGATTTTTTTAGACTTTAATGAACTTTTTAACAATGAAGTCCTGCATGGATCTCACAGATCCGGCCGGGATTCCTTGTGTTTTGTCAGGCAGTGTTTTACTCATCACTTCCGTAAAACACTGCCTGATATTACGAATCACATCGACATCGGAAAAAACGAATGTGCAAAACTCGGCAGCTTAGTGAATGATCGTATCAGGATTCAAAAAGTTGCAGTAAAATGCACCCGATACCATTCGAGTTCAAACACCCTTCAAAACGGACAAAACACGAATCTTTGTAAATATACCCCATGGAGTACCTTAAGTTATTGAAAGCAACAGAGGTACCCATTTCACAGAAGAAGTATTAGGCAAAATTCTGTCAGATCTGGGTGTTACTCAGGCCTTTTACACTCCCTATAGGCAGAGTAGTAAACATGTAGAAAAACTTAACTATTACCCTAAAACTAAAGCTATAAAAATTAGTTACAGAAACAGGCAGAACATGGTTAGAATGTTTACCCACTGCTTTGCTCTCACAAATACTTCAAGTGGAAAGCATGGGTTAATACCACATGAAAACTTGTTCGGTATTGTTGCTAGGACAGGCTGTTATTTTCCACAGCAACTGCAACATGAGCATGGTGACTTAACTTATGATGTAATGCATATATAACAGCAACTAACCAAATTGCATGGCAAAGTTTTTAATTCTATTCCAGATACCAACTGTTTCCAAGACTCACATGAACTAAAGCAAGGTGATTGGGTGGTCACTAAAAAAAGAAAATCTCTTGAACCCAGATTCAAAGGACCGTTCTAAGTTCTGTTGACTACCGCCACTTCAGTCACATTGAGTGAAAGAGATTTGTGAATAGATGCATCTCATTGGAAAAAAGTAACAAAGGAAGTATTATCCAATCACGATACATAATCAAAATATATAAATACAATTTAATAGGCTCCAGGCCATATAAGGGTCTGGGGGATGTATAATGTGTTACTCAGTTATTCTTGTTGGCATGGTTATTCTTATATAAACAGTAATGATTGACCCTTACTTATATGAGGAGTCAAGTAATAGTGCAATGATCAGTAACTATACTAAAAATAACAGAACAAAAAGGAATGATATATTCACAACTAACTACCCTTACTCCACCTGAAATGTCTACACATAGGGTGTCAACAATTACCCAGGTAAAGATAAATAGGCATAGAAGATGCTGGTCATTAAACGTAAAACAGGACCAATATAAACAGTCACCAATTGTTTAATGTATCTGCAGGCTATTGTGTCACATTGCAAACTGTGTATGGAGTTAAATGTTGCACTTATTTGACTAATGATACTAACCCAGAAGATATTTTTGATGAAAACATGAATTAAATAATTGATTTAAAAAAATAAAATAAAATCATCATTTTGCTACTAATCATAATTATACCAGTGTAATTCCAGATTCTTTCTTTTCTTGGTTTTATAAAAACTATACAACCAATTGGTTTTCATGAATAATATCTATTATTGCTAAAGGACTTGTTTTGCTATTAATTGCATATTTTATTGTAAGGCTTATTATGTGAATACTGACATTAAAATGTTTTTCTACCTAAGGCATTGCTGAAACTGCTAAACCACAACCAATCTATATGGAACTTATTGGAGGAGCTACAATATATAACTCCACATCACACTACTGTGAGACCTGCCATACCAGATACTCAGAAGCCTCCGACTGTCCCTATTGTTATGATGACATGATCTAAAGAAGCATTGCTGTCATAATATTGAATTACAAGAACTTTTAAAGACTGTGAACATTATGATAATTCCATCTTCAGAAGACTCCTCTGCTTTATGAACTCTTAGTTATAATTATTTAGAAAATAGTCATTAACATAAAGACTCAATTAAAAAAAAAAATTTGTTGACCGGAGTAATATACTGTTGTTCTTTGTCATGGTTTTATAAAGTGGATGGTGACCACTCCTCTTCTTTTTCTCAGATCTAATAGTTTTCAAAGTCAGTGACACTCTAGATCTACGAAAAAGATGATTAGCTTTGATAGAGGCCAAATAAAAACTGGAATGATCCTCAAAAGTAGCAGAATGATTTCCTTTTCCATCTCTGGGAGAAAGTCAATTAACTACAACTCTTTGCCACCTATCCTTCAACCAAAATATCAACCACTCAAACATGTTCAATTTATTTATCAATCCTCAAAGTGGAACAGTGTCATATGACTCACCAAAATGTCAAAAAAAATGTATTTACAGTATTCCGCCACCTTCATTTATTACTGTAGACAGGATTGGATAATCCAAGTAAAGCTACCTCCGGAGGTTAATCCTGTCCCCTGATATAGAATTGTTCCCTTTTATCTAGCTGCCACAGTATTAGGGGGGGGCAGTTAGCAGCATTAATTTAAAAGGGGCTAATTGATCACCCCCGGTGCCATACAGTCAGCCCAGAAGCTCGGCTGCTGGCAGTTATTATCAGGCTTTTTTTTTAGGACCTCGACATGTTTTAAAAAAAATACCTGATTAAATAGCCAGTTTTCACGTAGCCGTCCGGGAAATCACATAGGTCCGTAAACGGCTCACGGATTCTATGTGTTTTCACCCCAAAATTTATAATTTTTTAGGGAGGAAATTATAAAGGCTAATTGAATTCCCATCTTAGTCTCTATGGGATATTCCAGGTATACAGATGCTCTTGATAGCCCCCATTTCTATCTTCGAACTGCCTTCTGACTGCATTTACGTACACTTGCTCCTATTGTCGCTATTGCCTGTTCACTAACAACATGAACCTAACTGGTTCATAACTCCCTGCCTCATTGCATGTTTAGGCATATAATGTTGCCAATACCACCCATTTCCTGCAAATAGACCTCCGAGACTAAGGGGGTTATATAATAGTTTCCTATATTGTGGATTTGGTGTGATTTTAGAGTGTTCTCCACTGGGGCTGGTTTTGCATTAGAATTGATTGCTACTCTATATTTATTTCAACTTAACAAAATCACTCCTATTACATAACCCCCTAAAGGTGTATACACACAGTGAGATCCTTGCTATGCCCGATTATGACTATGTGATTTACCTTGAACTCGCCCAGATAGCAGAGATTTTCACTATCTGTACTTTGAATTTTATCTATGTACGATTTGACTAAGTGACAAATTTGACTATACTTTGTACTGTTATGCACACCAGTGCCTGCAGGAAAGTACTGGTGTCAGAACTGTTATGCACTCCAGTGTCTGCAGGAATGTACTGGTGTTTGAACTGTTATGCAAAACAGATGGACTCACAGACAAACTGGGGGATATGACATTATGTACACAGAAGGTGATAGGGTAACAAAATACACACAAAGTGAACAGAGAAGCCCAGAGGCTAAGGAACTGGGTATCTCCCTTGTATTAGAACTGCTCAGATGGAAAAGCAAGATGTTGTGTTTTAATACGTAGAGAACCCGAAATGCTGTTGCTAAGGGCAACAGCAAAACCCTAAAGGGTTACCAACGGGTGTGGCAGTAAACTCCTTGGTCAGAGATGGAATAATAGACACAAGGAGAATCTCCACAATCCTAATTCTCACTTGCAGTGCACAGGTTTTAGCTTACTGCCACTAAACTGACCCCTGACACCTAGCACAGTGAGACAGGATTAGACAGGCAAGTCTTAGAATACAGCCGCAAACTTGCTAAGTTCACAGAGTAGTAACAGAACCCCAGCAAGCTAAACGACTGACTCCAGTCTTACTGCTAGGTCTGGATTGGCAGAGTGTAATACCAAATCCCCAGGCCTATTTGCAGTAAGCAACAAACAAATACAAAGCTACACAGTACTGGCTAACTTTCATGAACTGACTAACCAACAAAGATTCAGCAGCATCTGCTTACCCTGAAAAGAGGCCTTATAAAGCAGGTGCTGTCCACGCCCCACTCAGACCTCACAGACTGTGAGCACAAAAACCAGCACTGGATCCCCTGCCGTGCACAGAGCCTATAACCACTGCACAGCAAAAGACCCGAACCGGAGTATCAGCTGCGCTCAGGTTACTCCACTAGCACTTGTCTCCCGGTTGCCATGACGACGTGGCAGCACAGGGCAGGAGACCCTAACAGTACCCCCCCTCTGACGAGGGGTCAAAGAACCCCTACCACCGGGTTTATCGGGGAACTGCGAGAAGAAAGAGCGTATCAGTCTGGGGGCATGAAGATCACAACTGCGCACCCACGACCGCTCCTCCGGGCCATACCCCTTCCAGTGCACCAAAAATGACAGCCGACCCCGAACCACCTTGGAGTCAAGAATCCTTTCAACAACAAACTCCCTCTGGCCACGTATCAGAAGAGGGGAAGGTCTACCACTGGAAGAAGGATTACTAATCGCCCATTTTAAAAGGGAACAATGAAATGTTTTATTGATACCCAAAGAACGGGGCAGATCTAACTGAAATGCCATCGGATTGATAACCCTGGTGATCTTATAAGGGCCGATGAACCGGGGCCCTAACTTATGAGATGGCTGTCTCAACTTCAAATTCTTGGTAGACAACCAGACGAAGTCTCCTAATTTGAAGCTGCAGGGTCTTTTCCGCTTATCAAAAACCCTTTTGGTCACTAATGACACAGACACAAGAGCTTTCTTCACTTTCCGCCAAATACCTCTAAGTACCGAAACCACAGAGGAACCACCAGGCGTGGAGTCCAGGGGGTCAAAAGAATTGGCCTTAGGATGATGCCCATACACACAAAGGAAGGGAGAGATCCCTGTAGCAGAGTGAGCTGCGTTGTTATAGGCAAACTCCGCCATGGACAGATGAGCAACCCAGTCAGTCTGACACTTGGAGACATAACACCTGAGGAACTGCTCCAAGGACTGGTTCACCCTTTCAGTCTGCCCATTAGACTGCGGATGGTAGCCTGATGACAAGCTGACAGAAATCTGGAGATCGGAACAAAATGCCCTCCAGAATTTGGCCACAAACTAGGATCCGCGGTCAGAGACCACATCAAGTGGCAACCCGTGGAGACGCACAACATGCAGCATAAATAATTCAGACAGGCGTCTGGCTGATGGCAGCCCAACCAGTGGAACAAAGTGCGCCATCTTCGAAAACCTGTCAACGACAACCCAGATGGCTGTCATCCCCGAGGATTTGGGCAAGTCCACCACAAAATCCATTGAAATGTGGGTCCATGGCTTAGATGGGATAGAGAGTGGATGTAATGGGCCAACAGGAACCCCTCTAGGAGTCTTATTTCGGGCACAGATGTCACATGCCCGAACCCACTGATCCACATCCTTAGCCACCGAGGGCCACCACACCGCCCTAGATAGCAACTCCCGAGTTCTGGCAATACCCGGGTGACCTGCCGACTTCTTGGCATGGAATTCCAGGAACACTCGCTGTCTTAACCTAGGAGGCACAAACAAAAGACCTACCGGAAGGTCTGGAGGAGCCTGCTCCTGTGCTCTAAGGACTAATGATAAGAGGTCCTGGGTAATGCCCACTTTAATACATGATGGGGAAACAATGGGCAACGGCTCCTCGGTGATCTCCTGGATTGGAGCAAAACTCCGCGAGAGCGCATCAGCCTTGATGTTTTTTGACCCAGGGCGATATGTTATCAAAAAATTAAAGCGAGCAAAAAACAAAGCCCATCGTGCCTGCCTGGCATTGAGACGCTTCGCTGACTCTAAATATGCCAGATTCTTATGGTCAGTAAGAATTGAGACCACAAACTTAGCCCCCTCAAGCCAGTGTCTCCACTCCTCGAGTGCATCCTTAATAGCCAACAATTCCCGGTTACCCACGTCATAATTCATCTCGGCAGGCGAAAATTTACGGGAAAAGTAAGCACAGGGATGAAGGCGATTATCAGACACTCCCATCTGAGAAAGCACTGCCCCAATACCCATCTCAGAGGCATCCACCTCCACCACAAAAGGACGCTCTGGATCTGGGTGTCGCAGCACCTTGGCCGAAACAAATGCCCTTTTGAGACGGGCAAAAGCCGCTTTAGCCTCACAAGACCAGTGAGCAACATCCGCCCCTTTCTTAGTGAGTGCCACCAAGGGCGCCACTATAGACGAAAATCCAGCGATAAATCGTCTATAAAAATTCGCAAAGCCCAGGAAACGCTGAAGCGCCTTCAAACTAGTGGGCTGCACCCAATCCAGGACTGCCTGTACCTTGGAACCCTCCATTTGGAAACCTTCTGGGGAGATAATATATCCTAGAAATGCGATTTGCTGAACTTCAAATTCGCACTTCTCCAGCTTCGCCCCAAGCCGGTGGTCTCTGAGTTTCTGGAGGACTAAGCGTACATGCTTCCGATGTTCCTCCAGGGAATGGGAGAAGATTAGGATGTCATCTAAGTATACAACTAAGAATCTATCCAAATATTCCCTGAGCACATCATTCATGAAATCCTGGAAGACTGCCGGGGCATTACAGAGCCCAAAAGGCATCACCAAATATTCATAATGCCCTGAGTGGGTATTAAAGGCAGTCTTCCATTCATCCCCCTCTCTTATTCGGATTAGATTGTACGCACCGCGTAGGTCAATCTTAGAAAAAATGGTGGCAGTACGAAGCTGGTCAAACAAGACCGAAATGAGAGGCAGTGGGTATGAGTTTTTAATCGTGATACGGTTCAATTCCCTGAAGTCGATGCAGGGTCGCAACGAACCGTCCTTTTTACCCACGAAGAAGAACCCCGACCCAACTGGAGACTGTGAAGGTCTGATAAATCCCTTAGCCAAGTTCTCCTGAATGTACTCTGCCATAGCCTGAGTCTCAGGACGTGACAGGGAGTACAACCTGCTCTTGGGAAGCTTAGCATTTGGCAACAAATCAATGGCACAGTCATAGGGGCGATGGGGAGGTAGTACCTCTGCAACTTTTTTGGAGAACACGTCCGCAAAATCTGCATAACACCCTGGCAATCCTGGCAAACTTAGCTGCGAGAGCCTGACTGGAAGGCTCAAGCAACTCCTGAAACAATCAGTACCCCAACTAAGAATCTCCCCAGAGACCCAGTCAAATTGAGGATTGTGGGCCCTTAACCAGGGTAACCCCAACACCAATGGGGCAAAAGTACAGACAGTCACATAAAAGGACAATTTTTCAGAGTGTGTGGCTCCAATAAACAAAGAAATCTGGCTAGTGCAAGAGGTAATTTTACCTTGGGATAATGGTTCCCCGTTTAACCCACAAATCTCAATTTCCGATGCCAAGGGTACTAAGGGAACAGAGTGTTTCAGGGCGAATTGGCGGTCCATAAAAACCCCGTCGGCCCCACTGTCCACAAAGGCCTCAGTCTTGACAGTTTGACCGAGGATCTTCAAGGTCACCGGAATGATAAAAGTCTTCTTGGGAAATTCTGACTTCTGGCCTGACAGGATATTTCCCATCACCCTCAGGCCCTGAAGTTTTCCGGCTTTTCTGGGCATGATACTACCACATGACCTTTATTCCCACAGTACAAACACAACCCCTGCTGTCTCCTCCGCGTCTTCTCACGCGAGGAGAGGCGGGTAGCCCCAATCTGCATAGGCTCCTCAGAAAATTCCTCATAGTCTGAGGTTCCCTTGGGAAGGAAGGAAATCTCAGTCTCCCTTTCAAGCCTACGCTCTCTCAGCCGTCTATCCACCCGGATGGATAACTGCATGAGCTGATCCAAGCTATCAGGCAAGGGATATTGTACCAGTTGGTCCTTTATCTGGTTAGAAAGACCTCTTCGGTACTGGTGTCTCAGGGCTGGGTCATTCCACTGGGTATCATGGGCCAGCCTCCGAAACTCCGTACAGTAAACCTCAACTGGCCTTCGCCCTTGCTTAAGGATCGAAATCTGAGCCTCGGCTGAGGCCGTCTTGTCAGGGTCATCATACAACATGCCCAGTGCCGTAAAAAAAGCATCAACACTTTTAAGCGACGGACAGTCAGGCTGCAACCCATATGCCCAGACCTGTGGGTCTCCTTGTAGCAAGGAAATCACTATGCCCACCCGCTGAATCTCCGACCCAGAAGACTGAGGCCTAAGCCGGAAGTATAGCTTGCAGCTCTCCTTGAAACAAAAGAACTGCGAGCGATCTCCAGAAAAACGATCCGGGAGATTTACTTTCGGCTCCTTAACCCCTGCAGGTGCTGCTGCTGCGGGAGCAACGCCAGCAGCCTGGGAGGTGTGCATTTTAATGGACAAATCATTAAATTGTCGAGTCAGGACCTGCACCTGATCGACCACCTGTTGCAACGTATTTTGAGGGGTATGCTCCATATTCCCACAAAATTTCAACAGGAGTATTAGGCTGCTGAATATGTTATGCACACCAGTGCCTGCAGGAAAGTACTGGTGTCAGAACTGTTATGCACTCCAGTGTCTGCAGGAATGTACTGGTGTTTGAACTGTTATGCAAAACAGATGGACTCACAGACAAACTGGGGGATATGACATTATGTACACAGAAGGTGATAGGGTAACAAAATACACACAAAGTGAACAGAGAAGCCCAGAGGCTAAGGAACTGGGTATCTCCCATGTATTAGAACTGCTCAGATGGAAAAGCAAGATGTTGTGTTTTAATACGTAGAGAACCCGAAATGCTGTTGCTAAGGGCAACAGCAAAACCCTAAAGGGTTACCAACGGGTGTGGCAGTAAACTCCTTGGTCAGAGATGGAATAATAGACACAAGGAGAATCTCCACAATCCTAATTCTCACTTGCAGTGCACAGGTTTTAGCTTACTGCCACTAAACTGACCCCTGACACCTAGCACAGTGAGACAGGATTAGACAGGCAAGTCTTAGAATACAGCCGCAAACTTGCTAAGTTCACAGAGTAGTAACAGAACCCCAGCAAGCTAAACGACTGACTCCAATCTTACTGCTAGGTCTGGATTGGCAGAGTGTAATACCAAATCCCCAGGCCTATTTGCAGTAAGCAACAAACAAATACAAAGCTACACAGTACTGGCTAACTTTCATGAACTGACTAACCAACAAAGATTCAGCAGCATCTGCTTACCCTGAAAAGAGGCCTTATAAAGCAGGTGCTGTCCACGCCCCACTCAGACCTCACAGACTGTGAGCACAAAAACCAGCACTGGATCCCCTGCCGTGCACAGAGCCTATAACCACTGCACAGCAAAAGACCCGAACCGGAGTATCAGCTGCGCTCAGGTTACTCCACTAGCACTTGTCTCCCGGTTGCCATGACGACGTGGCAGCACAGGGCAGGAGACCCTAACATGTACTAGATTGTACACTAGATAGTCAAGATTGACTTGCCTGCACAGTCTATCTAGCCTTGCGATACCGACACCACGGGAGCGTGCATCTGGATTGAATCATTATCGCAAGCTGCCTAACACCTTGAGATGTGCACTAACTTTCTTTAAGATTTTGACTATATAGTTCAAATCTTACAGATTTATCTCACTGTGTGTACACACCTTGGGCGGGATGTACTAAAGAAAAAAATGCGGTAAAACCCCCGTTTTCTGGGGTTTTACCACATTTTCAAATGTACTAACACCTGACCGCCGTGTTTTCACTGATGAGGGTATCGCCATCTCTGGATGGCGATACCCCATAGAATCCTATGGGCTTGTTTCCACCAGCCGCCGCAACCCGCCGCAGACGCCGACCTCCCACCCCCCCCCCGCATACCTTCCTCCAGGAAGCCTGGAGCTGGAAGGTAATCTCCTCCTCCCCCTAGCAACGCAGCCGGAGGTCCTTCTGGCTGCAGGGGGGAGGAGGAGGCGCTGGGGACATCCTGCAGCCTGCTTCCCGGCAGGGGAGCAGGTGAAGATCACAGGTATCGCAGGGGGCATTCCGATATTGATCGCATATGTTAGTACATATGCAATCAACATCGCTGCGATGCGCGGCGAGGGGCGGCGATGTATCTTAATACATCCCGCCCCTTAAGAGCTATCCTTTTCATGTGTCATAAATATTTAAATTCTGATGTGCTCCATCTTTTGCCACATATATAATTACACTGGCACTGTACATGACTTTTCCCCAGTAAACTCATGCATCTTAGGATCTTGTAAATTGCTACATTTGGAACATTCTTCAACTCTTTCTTTCATCAGTGTACTTAATAATTTCCCAACTACTAATGTGTGTATTTGTAGCTAATTACAGGAGAGTAACATCACTCATTTTACTGCACACCCCTATGGGGAAGGGATGGAAAACTAGCATAAATGTGCCTGAGATGTGCCATCGTTACAAGTGGTTCAGCTGCCAGCATTATGGATAATTGAATTGCCCTGGTTTATTTCTTGCTACTTGATTGAGGGCCATTTCTTTTTCATACTGTAAACACTGCACAGAAATATTTATTCAGATTATCTCCTATATATCCTTGTTTCCCTTCACAAGACTTTCTACTTTTTCGTTTTACTGTTATATGGGAATAATAGTTCTGTTCACTTGATTTACTGAACTTGCAATTTTCTCCTTAGTCTGATCCTTTGCACAACTGATTTCTTTCTCAGTCTCCTTTTGCTTAGCCAGGTTTTCCACTTGATCTACCATCTTCTGAGTCAGCATACTCTATAGTTGCCCCATGCATCCTTTTTGTGTTAATCGCTGAAGGAAAAACTGCAAATATTATTTACAAATTAATTTTGTGATCAATGTATACAATATAAAATATACATCACAATATGAGATGGCACTATTACCATCATAAAGCTAGTTCCGCTGAGCAATAACAGACATCCACACAAACGAATCTGCGGTCAAATGCTAGTGTATAAAAAAAAGAAAAGTTTCTTTCTCCCTTTGTTCAATTTCCCCACATTGCCTTTGGTATTTATATCCTCATATTGTTCAGGTTTGCTCCTCATACTGGATAAACTACTGCTGGGCATGCACACTACCGATATCTCTCAGTGTATGTCCCGAATATCGGCAGTGGTAGATAAACTGCTTGTCGGTCTGACAGGCGTTTTATCTGCATATGTATGCCAGGCATAAGTGACGGCTTTTGCTAGCTGCGCTTCTCAGCTGGTTCAACCTTGAATTTTAAAATGCCATTGATATTACAGTAAGTGCAAAGCATGCTACAGTACACTTATTATTGTGTCTTTAGATTCCTACAGTAGGTCAAACATGTAGAGAAGCACGGCTTGCAAAAGCACCATTTACAAATGTGCAACTACCAGGCACCATGATTTTAGCAACACACATGGATTTTGTATGTGAAAATGGTAGCACCACATCTTTATTACTGTAGAACAAGAATTTTTACATGAAATTCAGGGCGTTGAAAAATACATTGACGGGTTTATCTGCTGCTCAGGGAGAGTCTATAGACAATTATTTTAGGGCCATCCTTTTCTTACTTGTCCCTGAATAAGCTTTAAAATTAGAAGCTAAAAATAGAGTGTAGGAACCTGTGCTTCACTGGAATGCTGCTAAAATAGTGATAAGGGTAGTCCATTCAAACACCCTCAATTAATATATATAAAAAAAGAACATATCACTCAGCGCACACACAAAATTTGGTTAATACTGTTAAAAGGATATGTATAAGCTCATTCAGTGATCAAACATGGATTTAGTAGTCTCTTTTTGACCTTCTACAATTATTCTCTCTCTCATACCTGTGAGAACTCTTTCCAAATGGAGAAAATAATTTCACCTCCTAGACCTCGACTGTAATCTTAGGGGTCTCTTCCTCTCTCATAGCCATGATATCCATATATAAGGAAGAGAAAACATAAGGATTCCGAAATAGAGAAATACCGTAGGGTTTTATGTAGGTAAATACACAATAAAAATATAAAATATACAATTTAAAATATACAATATAAAGGAATAACAGATCCACCACTAGTGGACAGTTGGGGGCGTACCAGAGGAGATGGGTGTAAGGAAGTTTACACCTATAAGCGCATGTTAGAATAGCCACATATTCCGGATCCTGGGCACATGTGGGGCTGATTAAGGTACAGTTAAATAATCCTCAAAACATCATCCCTTCTGTCCTTATCACCAGGTGACAAGGATAGACGCCTGCCAGACATGCTGGGATGATGGTTTTTTTTTTAAATTAGAAGCTGCCTGTAATTTAAGTGGAAAGTACAAAAGCATTGCACAGTGGCGATGCTTATGTACTCCTGCGCGCAGGCAGGGAGCTACTCATCGATGCTTGAGTCGCAGCGGCTACGTGTGATGTCACGCAGCCGCTGCAGCCCACCCCGTGGTCCGGGCATGCCTGCGTTGCCCAGACCGCACCCCCTAAATGGACCGCCCCCTGCCACCCAGCGTCGGCTGTCTGGCATGTGCCGGCACACTGCGGCACCGCGGCACATGCATAGTTCAGACCTGATCGATGCTGTGCGAAAATGCACAGCACCGATCAGGTCTGAATCAGCCTACATAGTAGAAAAAAGTGTGTTTCTCAAGTAAGAGGATGAAACCTTCAAACAAACAAAAAGTGCTACATCTAATATAGACAGCCCACTCATTTGTACTGTATGACTAATTTAAGACACAAATGAGATTAAACTAAGCAGTATTTATTGAGAAATGAATGAAGACAGTGGTTCTAATGTGTTAGCAATCCGGAATGTGAAGTGACCTTTTACTCTTTCGATTGTGCTCATTTACAGGCAAACATCAGCACCATAAATAGTTCCATAAAATTTATTGGACTCTGGAATATGCACTTGCTACTTATTAAGTACATTTGAACATTTGTGCAAAAAAATTGGGTTTGGTAATCACAGGTTACCTATCATGATCATTACAATAGATGACTTTAAGAATTTATTGTCATTTGTTTGGGTAGGTGCAGGAATTAAAATTTATTTAAAAAAATACAACTCCCTTAGAAAGTTTTACAATAAAATGATTTAGTTTTAATTCAAATTATCTTAAAAATGCATTATTTAGATTAAGGGTGCGTACACACACTATACGATATCATGTATGATGTGCCTGAGTCGGACACATTGTTCACAATATCTTCCAGTGTGTATGCACTATGGGGGTCGTTCCGAGTTGTTCGCTCGCTAGCAGTTTTTAGCAGCAGTGCAAATGCATTGTCGCCAGTGGCGGATCTTGCCACGGGCAAGCAGTACTTTTGCCCGGGGCGCCGCCTTCCGGAGGGCGCTGGCGCCATCCGGAGGGCGCCGCACCGTGGCAAGATCCGCCACTGCTGCCCGCTGTGTCCCTGTCCGCCTCCGCTGCCATCCCCGTCCCGATCCCCGTCCCCGTCCCCGTCCACCTCCTGAAGGGAACTAGACGCTATGCGTCTAGTTTCCCTTCCTGGAGAGTAACTTTGCTGAGCGGTGCGCGATGACGTCATCGCGCACCGCACAGCAAAGGTCCTCTCTACAAAGGGAATTAGACTCATAGCGTCTAGTTTCCCTTCGTGGAGAGGACCTTTTGCTGTGCGGTGCGCGATGACGTCATCGCGCACCGCTCAGCATTCAAGTGGCGCTTTTAATGTACAGGGGGCGTAATTGACCACGCCCCCTGTATTAGGCCACACCCCATTTCCTGCCCGGGGCGCAGAGCGCCCTTGAACCGGCCCTGATTGTCGCCTCCCACTGGGGAGTGTATTTTCGCTTTGCAGAAGTGCGAACCCCTGTGCAGCAGAGCGCTTGCAAAAACATTTTGTGCAAAACAAGACCAGCCCTGAATTTACTCTTCGTGTGCGTTGATTCTAACATTGGAGGGTTAGCTTTTGACATCACACACCCAACCAGCGTTCGCCCAGCCACACCTGTGTTTTCCCTGGCATACCTGCGTTTTCCTAAGCACTCCCTGAAAACGGTCAGTTGACACCCAGAAATGCCCCTTTCCTGTCAATCTTATTGCGGCCGCCAGTGTGAATGAAAACGTCACTAGAACCTGTGCAAAACCACAAAGGACTTTGTACCTGTATGTTGCGCGTGTGCATTGCGGTGCATACGCATGCGCAGAAATGCCATTTTTTTTAGCCTGATCGCTGCGCTGCGAACAACGGCAGCTAGCGATCAACTCGGAATGGCCCCCTATGTCACTGACGATACACGCCCATGCATGCAGGTCCGGCAGGCGACATTACCAGCAAGGACCATGCTGCCAAATTCAGCATGGTCCCAACCAGCCTCCCCACCATCGTTTGTCGCTGCTGGCATCACCAAGTGCGTATGCACTGGCCGATTCCGGCACCCCTGCCGGTTCCCGTCGCTGATGACATTGCAAAGTTTGTGACTCATCTAGTGTGTACGCACCATTAGCCTGGTAGGAATCATTCAACAATGTGCATTCGTCTCTTTTTTTAATTTGATATTTTTTGTGATGAAATTTCTGCCAGAGAACCTAAACATTGGATTGATATATGTAGCAGAAATCTAAGTGTTATTATTTTCCATACCCTGCCCTGTGTATAAACTGTGCCAAAGTCATGTTAGAGCAATGGTCTATGTATGACAAATATCGCTACACATTTATGGGCAGCACAGATGGTGTAATGGTTAACACTACTGCCTCACAGCACTGAGGTAGGTTAATTGGCGCCAAACCAAAAACTTAACCCTAGCATGAATGTGTGTGCATGTACATGTGGTAGGGAATATTGGTGGATTTTCAGAGTTGTTAGATTTGGGTGGGGTGTGTACAAACTGAAATCTAAATTGCAGTGTAAAAATAAAGCAGCCAGTATTTACCTTGCACAGAAACAGTATAACCCACCCAAATCTAACTCTAAATGCATGTTACATCTGCCCCACCTGCAGTGCAACATAGATTTGCCCAATTGCTAACTTTTTTTGGTTTGCTAACAACTCTGAATAGCCCCCATAGATTGTGGCAGGGACTGAAGTAAATGGCCAAATATTCTCTGTAAAACATATTAATAATTTGGTAAAATAGTGAAATAATAAAAAAAGTGTTATTTGCAGTGCAGCAGATATCCAGACAGATTTCTAGCAGTTCAGAGGGAAATGTATGAACCAATTCGGGTAGTTTATTACAAGTACCCACTCATTTGACTCCGCATTTTAGTGGTCCTGGAGTGTTTCGAATTTAAAATGATTGCCCTTTTATAGTGTCCTTTTAAAAGGGCAATAATTGCACTCATTGCCAGTGAAGGGATCACATGTGACATATTGCCTTGTGTATCTGAATTATTATAATCCTCCACAAATGCTAGTGGATCTTTATTCACCTTCTTTCTACTTGATTTTTACTCTGTGATTACTCCATATTGATTCTCCAATTATTGATTTTTGATTATCATGCAAAATGACATTGTGAACTCTCTATAAAATGCTTATGTGTACATTCCCCCTTCGGTTGACTTAACCCCTGGTGAAGTTTGCTGTGACGAAAGTCAACATCCACATCACAAACTGAAATCATCTATTTGCGGAATTACGCTACTCTAATAATAGATTGGAATCAGTGTTACGTTTTCAATATCCTTCATTATATGTATTGCTTGATGTGGATGTAATAAGGTTTTATGCAATCCATTTGATTTTATGGTGAATTAAAAATATGTGAATTTTAAATACCAATTTTGTAATTGTTCTGAGTGGAAGAGTATTGCTATTTTAACAAGCAATTTAGCCATTTTTTTTAACATACAATTTTTATTTAGTAAAGAGCAGAAGGACAATATCAAAATGTCAGAATTGACTGTTGTATACAAGAAAAAAGATATATATATATATATATATATATATATATATATATAAAATAAACTGTAAGCAGATACAATCTATAGATGAGTATAACAGATACATATGTAGACAATATAGTGCTGGGTCGGATGTAGAGCTGAGTAGTTCTAAATGTATTGAGCACTCTGAGGATAAACCAGAACTAATCATTTATACAGAGGTAACAATTTAGCCATTTTTATTAAATGTACAGTGCCCTTTGATTGTGTGTGTGTTTTTGAACTCTGACTAACAGGGGGTTTATTGAGAGGTGCAGCTTTCTTGGTCCTAGTGCAAATTAGGGGCATTTTTTGTTTGAGATTTATCTATCTATCTATTTATAAAATATACAGTGGTGTGTACATACAGTGTATATATATTAGTGATGAGCGGGTTCGGATCATCGGGATCGGAACCCCCCCCCCCCCGAACTTCACCCTTTTTACACGGGTCCGAGGCAGACTCGGATCCTCCCGCCTTGCTCGGTTAACCCGAGCGCGCCCGAACGTCATCATCCCGCGGTCGGAGTCTCGCGAGATTCGTATTCTATATAAGGATCCGCGCGTCGCCGCCATTTTTCACTTGTGCATTGGAGATGATCGTGAGAGGACGTGGCTGGCGTCCTCTCAGTTTCTATGTTCAGTGTGCTGCAAATTGTGCTGCAAATATCTGTGCTCAGTGTGCTGCAAATATCTGTGCACAGTGTGCTGCAAGTGCAAATATCTACGTTCTCTGCCTGAAAAACGCTCCATATCTGACTGTGCTCAGTGTACTGCAAATATCTATGCTCAGTGTGCTATTTGCTTTATTGTGGGGACTGGGGACCAGCAGTATTATATAGTAGGAGGACAGTGCAGAGTTTTGCTGACCAGTGACCACCAGTATTATACGTTCTCTGCCTGAAAAAAGCTCCATATCTGTGCTTCATTGTAGTATATAGTAGGAGGACAGTGCAGAATTTTGCTGACCACCAGTATAACTATATATATATAGCAGTACGGTACAGTAGTCCACTGCTCTACCTACCTCTGTGTCGTCAAGTATACTATCCATCCATACCTGTGGTGCATTTCAGTTTTGCACAGTTTGCTGACCACCAGTATATACTATATAGCAGTATGGTACAGAAGGCCACTGCTCTACCTACCTCTGTGTCGTCAAGTATACTATCCATCCATACCTGTGGTGCATTTCAGTTTTGTACAGTTTGCTGACCACCAGTATATACTATATAGCAGTATGGTACAGAAGGCCACTGCTCTACCTACCTCTGTGTCATCAAGCAAGTATACTATCCATCCATACCTGTGGTGCATTTCAGTTTTGCACAGTTTGCTGACCACCAGTATATACTATATAGCAGTACGGTACAGTAGGCCACTGCTCTACCTACCTCTGTGTCGTCAAGTATACTATCCATCCATACCTGTGGTGCATTTCAGTTTTGCACAGTTTGCTGACCACCAGTATATACTATATAGCAGTAAGGTACAGTAGGCCACTGCTTTACATACCTCTGTGTTATCAAGTATACTATCCATCCATACCTGTGGTGCATTTCAGTTTTGCACAGTTTGCTGACCACCAGTATATACTATATAGCAGTATGGTACAGTAGGCCACTGCTCTTCAAACATCTGTGTCGTCAAGTATACTATCCATCCATACCTGTGGTGCATTTCAGTTTTGCACAGCTTGCTGACCACCAGTATATACTATATAGCAGTACGGTACAGTAGGCCACTGCTCTACCTTCCTCTGTGTCGTCAAGTATACTATCCATCCATACCTGTGGTGCATTTCAGTTTTGTACAGTTTGCTGACCACCAGCATATACTATATAGCAGTACGGTACAGAAGGCCACTGCTCTACCTACCTCTGTGTCGTCAAGTATACTATCCATCCATACCTGTGGTGCATTTCAGTTTTGCACAGTTTGCTGACCACCAGTATATACTATATAGCAGTACGGTACAGAAGGCCACTGCTCTACCTACCTCTGTTTCATCAAGTATACTATCCATCCATACCTGTGGTGCATTTCAGTTTTGCACAGTTTGCTGACCACCAGTATATACTATATAGCAGTACGGTACAGTAGGCCACTGCTCTACTTACCTCTGTGTCGTC
The DNA here is from genome assembly GCF_028390025.1 of Pseudophryne corroboree. Taxonomy (NCBI): domain Eukaryota; kingdom Metazoa; phylum Chordata; class Amphibia; order Anura; family Myobatrachidae; genus Pseudophryne; species Pseudophryne corroboree. The sequence continues at coordinate 255,757,124 of NC_086446.1, forward strand.
AAGTATACTATCCATCCATACCTGTGGTGCATTTCAGTTTTGCACAGTTTGCTGACCACCAGTATATACTATATAGCAGTACGGTACAGTAGGCCACTGCTCTACCTACCTCTGTGTCGTCAAGTTTACTATCCATCCATACCTGTGGTGCATTTCAGTTTTGCACAGTTTGCTGACCACCAGTATATACTATATAGCAGTACGGTACAGTAGGCCACTGCTCTACCTACCTTTGTGTCGTCAAGTATACTATCCATCCATACCTGTGGTGCATTTCAGTTTTGCACAGTTTGCTGACCACCAGTATATACTATATAGCAGTACGGTACAGTAGGACACTGCTCTACCTACCTCTGTGTCGTCAAGTATACTATCCATCCATACCTGTGGTGCATTTCAGTTTTGCACAGTTTGCTGGCCACCAGTATATACTATATAGCAGTACGGTACAGTAGGCCACTGCTCTACCTACCTCTGTGTCGTCAAGTATACTATCCATCCATACCTGTGGTGCATTTCAGTTTTGCACAGTTTGCTGACCACCAGTATATACTATATAGCAGTACGGTACAGTAGGCCACTGCTCTACCTACCTCTGTGTCATCAAGTATACTATCCATCCATACCTGTGGTGCATTTCAGTTTTGCACAGTTTGCAGTCCACCAGTATATAATATATAGCAGTACGGTACAGTAGGCCACTGCTCTACCTACCTCTGTGTCGTCAAGTATACTATCCATCCATACCTGTGTAGAATTTCAGTTTTGCACAGTTTGCTGACCACCAGTATATACTATATAGTAGTACGGTACAGTAGGCCACTGCTCTACCTACCTCTGTGTCGTCAAGTTTACTATCCATCCATACCTGTGATGCATTTCAGTTTTGCACAGTTTGCTGACCACCAGTATATACTATATAGCAGTACGGTACAGTAGGCCACTGCTCTACCTACCTCTGTGTCGTCAAGTATACTATCCATCCATACCTGTGGTGCATTTCAGTTGTGCGCAGTATATATAGTAGTAGGCCATTGCTATTGATATATTACTGGCATATAATTCCACACATTAAAAAATGGAGAACAAAAATGTGGAGGGTAAAATAGGGAAAGATAAAGATCCACTTCCACCTCGTGCTGAAGCTGCTGCCACTAGTCTTGGCCGAGACGATGAAATGCCATCAACGTTGTCTGCCAAGGCCGATGCCCAATGTCATAGTAGAGAGCATGTAAAATCCAAAAAAATAAAGCTCCGTAAAATGACCCAAAAATCTTTATCAAAATCGTCTGAGGAGAAGCGTAAACTTGCCAATGTGCCATTTACGACATGGAGTGGCAAGGAACGGCTGAGGCCCTGGCCTATGTTCAAGGCTAGTGGTTCAGCTTCACCTGAGTATGGAAGCACTCATCTTCCTGCTAGAAAACTTAAAAGAGTTAAGATGGCAAAAGCACAGCAAAGAACTGTGCGTTCTTCTAAATCACAAATCCCCAAGGAGAGTCCAATTGTGTCGGTTGCGATGCCTGACCTTCCCAACACTGGACGGGAAGATGTTGCGCCTTCCACCATTTGCACGCCCCCTGCCAGTGCTGGAAGGAGCACCCGCAGTCCAGTTCCTGATAGTCAAATTGAAGATGTCACTGTTGAAGTACACCAGGATGAGGATATGGGTGTTGCTGGTGCTGGGGAGGAAATTGACAAGGAGTATTCTGATGGTGAGGTGGTTTGTTTAAGTCACGCACCCGGGGAGACACCTGTTGTCCGTGGGACGAATATGGCCATTGACATGCCTGGTAAAAATACAAAAAAAATCACCTCTTCGGTGTGGAATTATTTCAACAGAAAGGCGGACAACTGGTGTCAAGCTGTGTGTTGCCTTTGTCAAGCTGTAATAAGTAGGGGTAAGGACGTTAACCTCCTAGGAACATCCTCCCTTATACGTCACCTGGATCGCATTCATCAGAAGTCAGTGACAAGTTCAAAAACTTTTGATGACAGCGGAAGCAGTCCACTGACCACTAAATCCCTTCCTCTTGTAACCAAGCTCCTGCAAACCATACCACCAACTCCCTCAGTGTCAATTTACTCCATAGACAGGAAAGCCAATAGTCCTGCAGGCCATGTCACTGTCAAGTCTGACGAGTCCTCTCCTGCCTGGGATTCCTCCGATGCATCCTTGAGTGTAATGCCTACTGCTGCTGGCGCTGCTGTTGTTGCTGCTGGGAGTCGATCATCATCCCAGAGGGGAAGTCGGAAGACCACTTGTACTACTTCCAGTAAGCAATTGACTGTCCAACAGTCCTTTGCGAGGAAGATGAAATATCACAGCAGTCATCCTGCTGCAAAGCGGATAACTCAGGCCTTGGCAGTCTGGGTGGTGAGCAACGTATTTCCGGTATCCACCGTTAATTCACAGGGAACTAGAGAATTGAGTGAGGTACTGTGTCCCCGGTACCAAATACCATCTAGTTTCCATTTTTCTAGGCAGGCGATACCGAAAATGTACACCGATGTCAGAAAAAGAGTCACCAGTGTCCTAAAAAATGCAGTTGTACCCAATTTCCACTTAACCACGGACATGTGGACAAGTGGAGCAGGGCAGACTCAGGACTATATGACTGTGACAGCCCACTGGGTAGATGTATTGCCTCCCGCAGCAAGAACAGCAGCGGCGGCACCAGTAGCAGCATCTCGCAAACGCCAACTCGTACCTAGGCAGGCTACGCTTTGTATCACCGCTTTCCATAAGAGGCACACAGCTGACAACCTCTTACGGAAACTGAGGAACATCTTTGCAGAATGGCTTACCCCAATTGGACTCTCCTGGGGATTTGTGACATCGGACAACGCCACCAATATTGTGCGTGCATTACATCTGGGCAAATTCCAGCACGTCCCATGTTTTGCACATACATTGAATTTGGTGGTGCAGAATTATTTAAAAAACGACAGGGGCGTGCAAGAGATGCTGTCGGTGGCCCGAAGAATTGCGGGCCACTTTTGGCATTCAGCCACCGCGTGCCGAAGACTGGAGCACCAGCAAACAGTCCTGAACCTGCCCTGCCATCATCTGAAGCAAGAGGTGGTAACGAGGTGGAATTAAACCATCTATATGCTTCAGAGGATGGAGGAGCAGCAAAAGGCCATTCAAGCCTATACATCTGCCTACAATATAGGCAAAGGAGGGGGAATGTACCTGACTCAAGCGCAGTGGAGAATGATTTCAACGTTGTGCAAGGTTCTGCAACCCTTTGAACTTGCCACACGTGAAGTCAGTTCAGACACTGCCAGCCTGAGTCAGGTCATTCCCCTCACCAGGCTTTTGCCGAAGAAGCTGGAGAGATTGAAGGAGGAGCTAAAACAAAGCGATTCTGCTAGGCATGTGGGACTTGTGGATGGAACCCTTAATTCGCTTAACCAGGATTCACGGGTGGTCAATCTGTTGAAATCAGAGCACTACATTTTGGCCACCGTGCTCGATCCTAGATTTAAAACCTACGTCGTATCTCTCTTTCCGGCAGACACAAGTCTGCAGAGGTTCAAAGACCTGCTGGTGAGAAAATTGTCAAGTCAAGCGGAACATGACCCGTCAACAGCTCCTCCTTCACATTCTCCCGCAACTGGGGCTGTGAGGAAAAGGCTAAGAATTCTGAGCCCACCTGCTGGCGGTGATGCAGGGCAGTCTGGAGCGAGTGCTGACATCTGGTCCGGACTGAAGGACCTGCCAACGATTACTGACATGTCGTGTACTGTCACTGCATATGATTCTGTCATCATTGAAAGAATGGTGGAGGACTATATGAGTGACCGCATCCAAGTAGGCACGGAATACTGGCAGGAAAAAGAGGCAATTTGGAGGCCCTTGCACAAACTGGCTTTATTTTACCTAAGTTGCCCCCCCTCCAGTGTGTACTCCAAAAGAGTGTTTAGTGCAGTCGCTCACCTTGTCAGCAATCGGCGTACGAGGTTACTTTCAGAAAATGTGTAGAAGATGATGTTCATCAAAATGAATTATAATTCCTCCGTGGAGACATTCACCAGCAATTGCCTCCAGAAAGTACACAGGGACCTGAGATGGTGGATTCCAGTGGGGATGAATTAATAATCTGTGAGGAGGGGGATGTACACAGTGAAAGGGGTGAGGAATCGGACGATGAGGAGGAGGTGGACATCTTGCCTCTGTAGAGCCAGTTTGTGCAAGGAGAGATTGATTGCTTCTTTTTTGGTGGGGGCCCAAACCAACCAGTCATTTCAGTCACAGTCGTGTGGCAGACCCTGTCGCTGAAATGATGGGTTTGTTAAAGTGTGCATGTCCTGTTTATACAACATAAGGGTGGGTGGGAAGGCCCAAGGACAATTCCATCTTGCACCTCTTTTTTCTTTCATTTTTCTTTGCATCATGTGCTGTTTGGGGACTATTTTTTTGAAGTGCCATCCTGCCTGACACTGCAGTGCCACTCCTAGATGGGCCAGGTGTTTGTGTCGGCCACTTGTGTCTCTTAGGTTAGCCATCCAGTGACCTTGGTGCACCTCTTTTTTTCTTTGTATCATGTGCTGTTTGGGGACTATTTTTTAAATCTGCCATCCTGTCTGACACTGCAGTGCCACTCCTAGATGGGCCAGGTGTTTGTGTCGGCCACTTGGGTCGCTTAGCTTAGTCACACAGCTACCTCATTGCGCCTCTTTTTTTCTTTGCATCATGTGCTGTTTGGGGACCATTTTTTTTGATGTGCCATCGTGTCTGACACTGCAGTGCCACTCCTAGATGGGCCAGGTGTTTGTGTCGGCCACTTGTGTCTCTTAGGTTAGCCATCCAGCGACCTTGGTGCACCTCTTTTTTTCTTTGCATCATGTGCTATTTGGGGACTATTTTTTAAATCTGCCATCCTGTCTGACACTGCAGTGCCACTCCTAGATGGGTCAGGTGTTTGTGTCGGCCACTTGGGTGGCTTAGCTTAGTCACACAGCTACCTCATTGCGCCTCTTTTTTTCTTTGCATCCTGTGCTGTTTGGGGACTATTTTTTTGAAGTGCCATCCTGCCTGACACTGCAGTGCCACTCCTAGATGGGCCAGGTGTTTGTGTCGGCCACTTGTGTCGCTTAGCTATCCAGCAACCTCGGTGCAAATTTTAGGACTAAAAATAATATTGTGAGGTGTGAGGTGTTCAGAATAGACTGAAAATGAGTGGAAATTATGGTTATTGAGGTTAATAATACTATGGGATCAAAATTACCCCCAAATTCTATGATTTAAGCTGTTTTTGAGGTTTTTTTTGTAAAAAAACACCCGAATCCAAAACACACCCGAATCCGACAAAAAATTTTCAAGGAGGTTTTGCCAAAACGCGTCCGAATCCAAAACACGGCCTCGGAACCGAATCCAAAACCAAAACCCGAAAAATTTCCGGTGCACATCACATATATATATATATATATATATATATACATACATTCTACAGCGGCACCCAGGGCATGAAAAAACGACATTAGAACAGATCAATGTTTCAAAGTTTTACTTCGTCCATGGGATATTAAAAATTACAAACAGCATACCTCACATAACCCAGACACCACACCACTTGTACTGCCACCGGAATGCAAGATCCGGAGTAAGGACGCCCTCTGATGACGTCCGCACCCATTCCCCACCGCAGCAGCTGTATTTAATATACAAAAAAATTGAGTGATGTCAAAACAAACATAAGACACGTTTGATCACACTGTTTCTAATGTGATAGTACCTTCTATGTATAATCGTAAACAATACAACAATTTGAGCATGGGTGAATTTGATGCATTACGTGATCTTTCATCCTATACTGATATTGTCATTTGTCCCACTGATAAGGGCGGGGCAATTGTAGAACAGGATCTTGAAGCATATAAATGTGAATTATTGAGTCAACTTGGTAACACTACTGTGTACAGAGAATTACTTGGAGAGCCTACTACTATGTACAGTACGAAACTCGGAGGTTGTTTGCTATGCTGTAAATGATGGGTTAATCTCTAGCGAATTGATGAAAGCTTTGATCCCTGAGCATCCGGTTGTGCCGGTTTTATACTCTCTTCCTAAAATTCATAAGTCTATGACTAGTCTCCAGGGACGCCCCATCATTGCAGCAAGAGGTGGTTTATTTCACCCATTATCCACTTATTTGGATGCCCTGTTACAGCCTTGTATTTTGAATCATCCCATATATCTCTTGGATACTACTATGTTTCTTAGAAGATTGAGTGAGATTGATGTGGTTTCTTTCGGAAGTAGATTATTCAGTATTGACATCACCAGTCTGTACACCGTCATTCCTAATGAAGAGGGACTGGCTGCAGTACGGAGACTGATAACTGGGAATTCCTTTTTTCATGGTCCAGAGATTGATTTGGTTATTAACCTTTTGGAAATGGTGCTTCAATGCAACTATTTTTTAGTCAATGATAAATTCTATTTACAGGTGTCTGGGTGTGTGATGGTGTCCAATGTGGCCCCATCATACGCTAATGCATATATATGATATCGGTTAAGCAGGACACCTTGTTTAATTATATACAGTAAGTTTCACTGATTACACCATGTTCCATACAAGGTATATAGATGATCTTTTCATACTATGGACTGGACCTGAGCATCTATTTGTGGATTTTATGGAGAGACACAATAGAAGTTATCATCCAGTAAAATTTACATAAATATAGATCTGTTTACTATAAATTCCATGGATGTCCAGGCAGCAATTGATGGGTGTAAATTGGTGACTTCACTATACAATTAGCCCACAAACAGGAACACATTCCTGCATGCTAACAGCTTTCACCCTGCCCCTTTAAAACATGGTCTTCCATATTATCAATTTTTAAGAACAGTGCATATTTGTAGTGATTATACAACTGCTGTAGGTCAAATTGATGTGATGATTCAAAAATTGTTACATCATGGTTATAAATTACAAACCTTATTGATGGCCAAAAACAAAGCTATATCTATCACTAGAGAGAGGTTGTTTTGTACAGAAAAACAATCCATTAACCACAAAGGTCTTCTTTGGGTAAAGCATTATAATACTATCAATGGAGAGATTACAAAAACTGCAAAACATCTATGGTCCATTGTAAATTCTGATAGAGATTTAAATCTAACTGGTACTAGAATCATGCTGCGTTATACACATGGTAAAAGCATCCATGATTGGGTCATGAGGACCGATACAGCAGAGTGAACAAAGTCACTACCTCACAGCTAAGAAAGAGTGTTTTCGCTGATTCAACTGTACTGCGTGTAGATCACTTACTACAGGTTCTCTTTTCTATCATCCTTTTACCGGAAATTTTATTAGATTAGACATAGAGTTACCTGTACTACTAAATTCATTATTTACCTCATAACTTGTCCCTGTGGACTTAATTATGTAGGTAAGGCAGACACCACATTACGTATTAGAATGGCAGCACATAGATCAGCCATCACAGCTGCCATCTATATGCTAGTGAGCAGCCTGTGGCTTGTCATTTTGCTAATGTGGGGCATGCAGTGCAGCAATTACATTATATGATTATTGATCATGTATCTGCAAATGTACAAGGTGGTGATCGATCATTAAAGCTTCTATGTTGTGAGACCCAGTGGACATTTCGGTTGAATGCCCCTGGTGGTCTAAATGAGAGTATTGCATTACATTGTTTTTTTATAAAGATTGTGTGGCTTTAAATATGTCCTTTTATAGTTTCCCTATGGTGGTCCTAAGATAGCCATAGTGTAATTTAATATAAGTGTTATAGGATCTATCTATGTGGATTACTGCTATGATATTAGTGTCTGTTGATAAATATTATTTGGTAATATTTCATATGTATCTGCTATATTGTTTTAATGGCGCTTTAGCATGAACTTACTGTATACAATGTATTAATTTGCCTGTCTCATGTTTTTTTGACATCACTCATTTTTTTTGTACAGCTGCTGAGGTGGAGGATGGGTGCGCACGTCATCTGTGGGTGTCCTTACTCCAGATCTTGCATTCTGGTGGCAGTACATGTGGTGTGGTGTCTGGGTTACTTAAGGTATGTTGTTTATAATTTTTGTTATCCTGAGGATGAAGTAAAACTTTGAAATGTTGATCTGTTCTTCCTGCCTCTTGTAAAGTTATTTTATGCCCTGGGCCTGGGTGCCGCTGTCGAATGTATGTATATTAGATTCCTTGCCATAGGATCTTAGGCAGGCACTGGGCTAAATCGATATATGCTTATGGGAGAGCTGCTTTGTAGACTAAATAAATATATATATATATATATATATATATTTATTCAAATTTGCAGTCCTGCAACTCTCATTTAAGAGTCATCTACAAATAGTTTTGCTGTATACAAACAGTCAGTCATTGCCCTCATTTTGCCTCTTTGTATTAATTGCATTAACAGTAAAGTTTAATCCTAAAATGCAGTAAAATTTAATAAAGTAAAATGATGTCCATTGGGATCCCTTTGTATTAAGAAATGCTGTATTTTTAGATTGCAAACCAGTGATAATCAATCATACTGTAGGATTTTATTCTCCAGTCTGTTGATTTAAAATATTTGAATTTTGCAATTAATTTCATACGGCTGCTTACTGTACTTGGTGTTGATGAGGGCAGATTATAATAAACTGCTTTTACATAAAATTAAAGCTATTTTAATGCTGTCATTAACTCTATGTGTAATTGATTTAGTGATTCCTAATTCAATCTTCTTGACAATTCTGGTATCTTTTTGCTATGATTCTGAAAATTGTTTTTAAGAAATGCTTGGGCTTTTCTTACCACCTCTGGGCTATACAGTGGCGTTGCAAGGTGGGTGTGGGGGGTGCGGCCCGCACCCGGGTGTAATGCCTGGAAGGAGTAACACCAAACTGTAGGCTTTTCCCCAGTGACAGGAGCCAGGTGCTGCAGTGTGAAAGTATGCTACAGCACCTGGCTCCTGTCATAGAAGAGGAGCCAACAGCACTGGAAGACAGTCTCCGGGGGCAGCCCAATACAGCCCTGAGTGACAATCCCGTGAGGCCACACACCTTTATTTGTGGCCATGCCCCCTTTTGCTGCAATCACACTCCCGGCGCACTGGGAAATTTAAGGTGCACACCGGGTTTCACCACAACCGGTGACACCACTGGGGCTGTATACTGTAAATTTGGACTCCAGGAAAAAAAGTTTTCTGACTTCTAAGTGTTGAGTAAAGTATGTGTAACACCTCAGGGGTTGGCAGGTGTTTCTGTGGTTGGAAGAGGTGTTCGATGGCTATGTGATGGACCCTTTCCCTAAGATGTTTTCCCCGTACCTTGTTCATTGTATGTGGTTCGTAGAGGTAGGACAGATTGATACGCAAGCAGAGAGTTCAAGGACAGTAATCTTCTTAGGTCATTTTCTTTATTCTGCTGCAATTCTGAATAGAAGGTGGTTATTGGATGTATGGCAAAAAATAGACAATCACAATATAACAATTGCAGTAGACAATCACATTGAAGAGTAAAATCACCTTAGATGATGTTATGAAAACAATGTTTACTTACAGCTCACGATATACACTGGACAACTCAATAATTAAAAATTCAATCAATCTAAACACAGATACAGACATATTCTGAAAGATAATGCTGCAAAAAAGATAATAATGAAGAAGATGATTAAGAAAATCATTTGCACAAATAACAATCACTATTTCTCTAAATGTCCCTAAATGAAAAGTCCCAATCGCCATAGGCAATATATGTTGGAGCTCAAGATCTTACAGCGCCACAGTATTGGAATGGGGTATGTAGTTTCACTGTACTTGTTGCACAAGGGTTTAACACTTGCTCAAAGAACTGTAGATCCTGGGTCTAAACACCTGACCTGACTCAGAGAACAAATGTTTCTGTGTCTGTATCCAGGCAATAAATGTTTTTTATCCAAGGTATTACCCCTTTTATACCGTCTGATGCGGGTCGCACCCAGGAGCCTGACACATGTGCTTTCTGGATGTGACCCACCTCAGGCCCCTCTCCACCGCTGTTTCATATTGCCTGGGTTGGTGACGTCATTGGTGACACAATAGGGTCGACGCTTAGAGATCATATGGTCTCTAAGCGCTGCCCATCCACACAAAGTGAACGGGAAATGGGTCACATCGACCTGGCTTTCCATTTACATAGCACAGTGAGCCGGTTGAACACGTGTTTAAACACTGCTTGCTACCCAAGCTGGAATACTGGGTCGCTCAACCCGGATCATTCCAACTGGGCCCTTTTACACTGCACAGCAACATGGGTTATGCTCGCTCATGTGCAATAACCCGTGTTCAAAGCTGGTGGTGTAAAAGTAGTATAATATATGTCTTTATATTACTCATCAAACTGTAGATGTCTATATATACTAATCCTCAAAAGAATAATTGTCTTTATGCTGCTCAGCACGGTATTCAAATAAGAGTCACGCTGTGTAATTGTTGGTATTAAGCCTGGCAGCCTTCCCTCTACATACAATTGTGGGGTGTTGTGTATGTGACAAATAAAATGAGGTTCAGCACTCACCCTCATGCAGTCCATTATAAACAGTCTATGTAACTCACTCAGGTTCTCCCGGTTGCTCCTTGACTGATACTTGTCACCACTTAACGAGTTCAAGCCTTTTTAAGATGGGCACAGCATCCGCACCTCTGTTCAGGACTGGAGGTATCTGGCCCCGGGCTGTGGCATCCCATGCCTGTTCTCCCAGCTCTCACAAATTCATGGAAGCACCTTGCTGTCTTTACTCTGCAGTGCAGCTCTCCACTGCCATGCGTGACCACCCAACTCTCTCCAGTTACAACCATTCTGCTCCACTCCACTTGAACATGTCTGCCTCCCACAATAACTTCCTTCCAACACTTGTGTCACCGCCCTCCGCTTGTGCATCACCACTCTGGTCCAATGGGATCCTACCACCTCATAATTCAGGAAATGTGACCTTTCTCTAGTCCATTCCTTAAACCCCGCTGTGCCAACCAAATGGATTCACAGGTAGTCACACTGTCAGTGACTATTTAAAGGGGCATACGGGTTTCACTCTGGGGTGCCACATATTACATCAAGCATAAGCTAAGCTCTGGGCTACATTATGGGTTGTTATTGCTGTCTGTGGTGCAACTCCCTGAAGCAACAGAGGTATTCACTTCTGGGTATCAGGTATCAGGAGGTGAAGGGACCTCTAGAATGCAAAGGCCCGCAATTTAGGGCACACAGCATTTCTAGTCTGGGTTATAGGCTGCATTGAAGCTATGTGCAGCTATTTATTCTGTGCTTCCTCACCCCCTGCAACACTTCAACTCTGGGGGGAGGTGGCAGGCAGGTGTCTCAGATGAAACCTTAACTTTATTGCAGTGTAAAAATAAAGCAGCCAGTATTTACCCTGCATAGCAACAAAATAACCCACCCAAATCTAACTCTATGTGCAAATGTTATATCTGGCCCACCTGCAGTGCACATGGCTTTGCCCAACTGCTAACAAATATGCTGCTGCAATCAAATCTGAATTACCCCCATGGTTTTGCCCATCTGCTAAATAATTTGATGCTACGATCAGGTCTGAATTAGGCCCATCAAACAGTGTTGAAGATAAATACTTCAATCTATCACAAAAAATGCAGTTTGTGTATATATATTTATATATATATATATATATATAGAAGCAATGTACGGCGGCACTCAGAAGAATAAACAGGTAAAGCAGAGTAGTATACAACGTTTCGGAGCTTTAATGTCCCTCCGTCATCAGGTATACCTGATGACGGAGGGACATTAAAGCTCCGAAACGTTGTATACTACTCTGCTTTACCTGTTTATTCTTCTGAGTGCCGCCGTACATTGCTTCTATTATTTGGACCTGCTGAGGTACCTAGGAAGGCACCGGGACATTTGTTTGTTTATTGGGAGTGCTGCCCGAACGACGTCTATATATATATATATATATATATATATATATAGACAAAGTATCCTTCCCAACCTGTGGCTCAGGTATTATGCGGCGAAGGAAACAGGCGGCACTCCAAGGACTTGTGTAGAAACTTGTTTTTGTATTCAAAGCATAGTGAAAGAAACAAAACAAAAATACAGGTATCTTACAACGTTTCAAGGCATGATAGCCTTTTCATCAGGTAAGTGACCCTGGTGCTGTGAAGAAAAGCAAAAAACGAACCAAACTAAACCCAGAAACACTCACCTGTTAAATAGCGTGCAGAGGAGAAGCGAGGTGTTCCCGGCGTCTGTAACCAGGACTTCCGGGTGAGTCACGTGAGCGGCTCCCTGATGACGTATGTGTTGCCAAGCAACGTGTCCGTGATTAGGCAGGCGCCGGGGAAGCCTGTCAGTGAAAAGCAAAACAGAGTGAAAGGGCATGTGAAACACATGCAATAACGTTACTGTAAAAAGCTGGTGGAAGTGAAAGCACTGCTGTGTATTAAAATGAATTAAAAAGATATTTAAAAGACACTGTTCAAAAGCTGTTAAGCAAGAAGCATGCAATTGTGCAAATACAAGTGAAGACACATGGTACATAAGCATATAAACATATTGTAACTGCAAATCTCATGTATAGGAGAAGTACTTATTTGTTTAAATTAATTATTTAAATTAACATGGGCACTGTGCCCTGGCTGTCGTCTGTCTCCAAGTGGTGCAAAACAACAGGAACAAAAGGAGGGGAAGGGGGGGGGGGGAAGGGGGGAAAGAAAGGGGGAAGGGGAAAGGAAAGAAGGGAAAAAGGGGGGAAAGGGGGAAAGGAAGAGGTAAGAAAGGAAAATGCTAGGAGAAGAGGAAAAAAAGGAGGGGATAGGGGAAAAGGGGAGAGGGGGGAGGAAGAGAAAGGGACAAGGAAATATATATAATCAACGACTATGAGCATTAAAAAAGGGGGGACAGAGCTACTGTTATATGAGGAAGTTTTTTGGGAGGACCCGGTGGTGTGTCCCTCATGATAGGAATATATTCCAAGTGAATTTCTCATTGAGGCCCTTAGGTGATAGTGCATCTAGAAGAAAAATCCATTTCGATTCACATTTGGATAAGGCCCGCTGTCTATCACCTCCTCTTGCTGGAACCGGGATATGGTCAATAATTTTATATCGGAGGCTGGACAGAGGATGGCCACATACTTTGAAATGGCGAGCCACTGGTTGGTCGATCTGTTTACCCTCCAGGGATGCTTTTATGGCTGATCGATGAAGTGCCTGGGTTTAGTTTGGTTCGTTTTTTGCTTTTCTTCACAGCACCAGGGTCACTTACCTGATGAAAAGGCTATCATGCCTTGAAACGTTGTAAGATACCTGTATTTTATTTTTATTTTTTTTCACTATGCTTTGAATACAAAAACAAGTTTCTACACAAGTCCTTGAAATGCCGCCTGTTTCCTTCGCCGCATAATACCTGAGCCACAGGTTGGGAAGGATACTTTGTCCATATTATCATTTGGAGGGCACCCAGGCAATTTTTTCCGTTATCAGAGTGCCGGATGTTTTTTCTTGTATATATATATATATATATTTACATACAGTGTTGGACTGGGACATGAAGGGCCCACAGGGGGATTGTGGTGATAGGGCCCATGCTTAGGAGTGTGGCCAGACACAATGTTGGACTGGGGCATGAAGGGCCCACTGGGGAAATTTGGTGGTAGGGGCCCATGCTTAGAGGCTTGGCTAACCATTAGTGCATTGCCTGGACCCTTCATAAATATATAGTAAATACTGCTAGTGCATGCATGATATTGTACCAGTCTAATAACAGCAATGCATTGTAGAAACTTCAACATAGCCCTGTGCATTATAATGTAACATAAGCATAATTTATAATTTAATTGCACAATCTGGAACCTGATCCTTAGAGCAAAGATTGGGACCTCAGACAGTGGGGCCCATCAGGGGTTTCCCCTACACCCCTGTGGGCCAGTCCAGCCCTGTATATAGATACTGTATATACATTGTGTGTATTTACTCTGCTTCTCTGCACATCTCAAAAACAATGTCAAAATAATCACTAGTCTGTATGTCTTTGTGTGATAGGGAATTTAAACTTAAAACTCCAAGTGGCAAGAATAGGTCTCTATCATTCTCTATGGTGGCACTCTACAAATAATTGAATAATAATATTCATAATAGTAATAGTAATTAAAGCAAACCAAAGGCAGGTGTACAGAAAGATCGCTGACTGCACTTAAATGTCACCAAAGCGACATAAACCTCCTGGCTGTGGCTGAAATACAGCATTTTAATAGCCTGGCAAGTGAGGGGTTAACTTTTTAGTTTGGGAGGAATTGCATTATGGCTGTAGATGGTTGTCGATTAGAGGAGTTAGAGTATCAGGAGCCATAGGGATCATGAGAGGGGATGTTGTATTAACTTCAGCCTCCTTGCCAAGAAGCTTTTGTGAGGTAAGGTGCCCACATTTTGTGTGCACTACTTACTAATCAAATTTTGTGTATTCATTTCTTTCTTCTCTAATCCTTATACTTTCTATTTCGTTTTACCTACTTCTACTGCATTTTGTTACTTTCCTTTCACTTTAACATCTTTTGTCTGCTCTGCCATGTCGCGGCCCAGGCGTGCAGCGGGGATCCTAGTTCGGTATGCGGAGGCCTCCGGCATGTAGGCTTCACAGAAGGAGAGCATCAGCTCACGCTCTCAGGGGCGCCTGGCGCAGCAGCTGCCTGTGGCGGGCAGGGCAGGCTTAACAGCTTCTGTGGCATCTCTAGTTGGCCGGCAGAGGTCACGCTCCGGTACGCGCCATTGAGCGGTTCCCATCCAGGGTCCAGGTGTTGTAGACGCAGTGGATCTGGAGGCCGCCGGCAGCGCGCGGCCCCTCGCGGTACTGCCGTGGTCCTCAACACTCACTGAGTACCCGGCGGTGGGGAGGCTGGAGCTGTCGGCCCCCACGTGGCAAGGTGGCATGCTAAGCTGACTATGGATGCAGTTTCAGATATAGCCGCACCTGTAGTTACTCGGTGGGCGGGGGATTATGGTGGTGCTCCTACTGGGGTAGAGTTGCTCCTGGTGAGGCTGTGGCATTGTCCCCGGTTACCACTAGGTGCAGGGCGAGTGGCGGCAGGAACATCGCAGCAGGTGGGGATCTACCTGCTGATGGGGAGCTTGGGGGCTATAGTCCTTAATGCAAGGGGCTGGAGAGCCGCCAGGCGGCGCAGCCATTTTGCAGCAGTAGAGACATTTACGGTGGTGCTTGACTATTCTTATGGGATGGCTGTTGATAGTGGTGGGAGTGCGACATCGTCGTCGCCACATAGCTCTTTTCAAGGTGGGCATACACGGAGGTCTGGAGGCCGCCCGTTACAACAGCCGTTCAATGGGGGTAATTTCAAGTTGATCGCAGCAGGATTTTTGTTAGCAGTTGGGCATAACCATGTGCACTGCAGAGGAGGCAGATATAACATGTGCAGAGAGAGTTAGATTTGGGTGGGTTATTTTGTTTCTGTGCAGGGTAAATGCTGGCTGCTTTATTTTTACACTGCAAATTAGAATGCAGATTGAACACACCCCACCCAAATCTATCTCTCTCTGCACATGTTAAATCTGCATCCCCTGCAGTGCACATGGTTTTGCCCAACTGCTAACAAAATTCTTGCTGCGATCAACTTGGAGTTACCCCCAATGTGTACAGAGTGCGCGGAGTGCCTATGTCATCGCAATTTGACATTAGTTCATTAACATCTGTGTGCGCAGTGTGTGGTGTCCGCTGTAGTTCCCTTATTTACCACCGGGATGGGCAGCTTACATTATGGTGGACGCGTGTGCGTCAGCTGCGTCCATTTCACAGGCGCTTGTTCCGGCCTTGTCGGCTTACTTAGGGGCTAGAGGTTCAGGAGACAATGTAACTGCTGCTGTTGTGGGAGACATGTCTTCTTTATTCTTGTTACCATAGAATCCAGTCACTATGGACTGTCATTGTCGTCACAGGGGATCCAGAAGTGGTGCGTCAGGGGGCGGAGAGCCTTCCAGCAATGCCGGTGAATCTTCATCAGATCTGGATTGGTGTGATACACAAATTAACTATATATCTGTTTCAGGGGAGAGCTCAGCTAGGTCAACAGATACTACTTGGACTTCCAAAAGGAGGTCTGGAGGCCACAGAAAGGGTAAACACAGGCGTAGGTCAGCGCATAGTTCTTTGGGGTCCATGTAATCTTCCTTGTCGTCTTTCTCGTAGGACAAGGAGCGAAGATCTCGTAGGAAGCTCAGGCATGGCCGTAAATCTTCCGGTTCAGACTCGTCTATTGTGCAGGTGGAATCTGACACAGTTCGTTGTGGGAATATGGCTGTGCTGCATGGCTACTTCTCAGGGTGTGAGATAGGATACAGAGGGGGGCGATACATTAACATCTTTGCACTAACCAGTACTGCAAAAAAGGGTGGCCTCTGTTGCAAGAAAGAAGGTGGTTGCCACTGAGGTTAATTGTAGGTCATATCGTGCGTGGATACGAGGCATGCTATCTTGAATCATGCCTGATGAACATATGAATGTGGTATGGTACCAGTACCTCATTCATAATTTGTTCACTTCATACAAAGGTTTTGCATGGCGTACTTACAATGAAGAGTTTCGTCATAAGCAACATGGCAGAGACGTTATGGATTTCGGTTGAGCTTTACACCAAGGTTACCCAAGCAAGTGGTATGGTTGTTGAAACCGACTCATCTAAGCCTGTTGATAGGGGAGGTACCGTGCCTCCTCAAAAAGGATCTGGTCGCTCCTAATCCACCAAGCCGGGGCATGGTAAATGCTTTGGTTTTAACAACGGGCAGTGTACCTTGGGTCCCAGATGTAGATTTTAACATTCCTGCATTAGGGGGGTAATTCAGACCTGATCGCTGGCTAGAGTTTTTTGCAGCACTGCGATCAGGTCAAAACTGCGCATGCGTATGTACCGCAATGCGCATGCACATCACTCAGGTACAAAGCGTACTGACGGTCAGCGATGAGTTTGTGCGAAGAATCCATTCACACGGGCGACAGGAAGAAGCCGTTTCTGGGTGTCAACTGACTGTTTCCTGGGAGTGGTTGGAAAAATGCATGCGTGTCCAAGCGTTTGCAGGAATGGGTTTCTAACATCAATTCTGGTCCCGGACAAGCTGAAGTGATCGCAGTGGCTGAGAAAGTCCTGGGCTACTCAGAGACTGCACAAGATCTCTTTGTACAGCTTTGCTACACATGCGGCAGTGCAAAAAAACCCTAGTGAGCAATCAGGTCTGAATTAGGCCCAAGATGTGGTGGTTTGCAAAGACAGCGGGGGGAGTGGGTGGCACAACGCTGCGGTCCCATGGCACCCATGGTTAGTTAAGGACCCTTCCCCATTCAAACTTGGTGCATTGTTACCTTGGCTGGATAATTATCTGCTTAGGACTGATAACGCAATTTTGAGGAGGGGTTTTGCAGTTGATTTTTCTTTAGTGCAGCATGACCAGGTGCGTAATCTATGTTCCGCCAATGAATTCCCAATAGCAGTTAAGGAGAAAATAATGGTGGAGGTTAACTTGGGAAGGATGATTGGTCCTTTTTTGGAGCCTCCTCTTCCCAATTTGGTGCTGTCACCTGTAGATTTGGTACCCAAGAAGTGGTAGGCAACCCTACAGCTGTTTACAGTTTGGTATCCCCATTGTGCATGATAAGACAGAGGGCCCTGTAACTGCTTTGGTTTATCTAGGTATCGAGATAGACACAGTAGCAGGGATATGTAGTCTGCCAAATGACAAGGTCGCTAAGTTGTGGGATGGTATCTAGCTGGCGCTAGCAGCCGGTAAGATGATGCTAAAGCCGGCGCAGTCTCTGTTAGGGTTGTTTAATTTTGCCTTTTGTGTTATATCGATGGATACGGTTTTCTGCAGGAAACTAGAGAGAGCGACCATGGCCTGTGGCGCTCTCATCATTATTTATGTTTGTACGCAGAAAGTTCATGGATCCTGCTGGGGCATTGGGATTTGGTGCCTATTTCGCAGGAAAATGGGGTGCTGCCTTATGGCCTTTAGCCTGGTTTGAAGAAGAGTTGACTGGGAATTTTTCCCATTATGGTCACTTTGGAATTATGGTGTGGATTGCTGAGGAACCGCAATGTCATTTTCTGGTGTGACAATTTTTTTTCGCCTTAAATCATCAACAGTCCACCTCCCTTCCCGTTCTTAGATTGCTAGCACAGATTGTATTGCGTTGTCTAGAATGCAATATTTCTCTAAGTGCGGAACACATACCAGGGGTTTATAATGAGATAGCTGATGCACTGTCTCATTTTGACTGCCCGCGTTTCTGTTGGGTAGCGCCTTGCACTGATGCAGCTGGTTGTAAGTGTCCCTCTTATGACTGGCAGGTTATCCAGCCGACTTGGTGGGTTCAGCTCATCGAGCTTTGACGCCAGCTACACTCACTGCTTACATGGCCACGTGGGATCGCTGGAGTTGGTTTTTGCTAGAGCAGCAGAACAGAGGTAAGAGTAGGTCTCATTTACTCCTTGCCTTTTTGTGGCATTGCTATGTGTTAGTTAAGTCGTGGTCCTATGTCATCAAGATGCTTGCTGCTTTGTCATACTTTTTCGTATGCTGGGGGAAAGGGACGTTACTAAGTCCTTTTTCTTGTCGCATATACTGAAAGGTTGGGCTAGAGTTTCCCCTACCATTCCTGACACAAGATACCCTGTTGATGGTTTTTTGTTACGGACATTGACAGGTTTGCAACAAGTATGCTCGTCTAGATACAAGTGCATCTTGTTTACCATGGCCTTTCTCATGGCTTATCATGGGGCGTTCAGGGTTGGCGAGCTAATGGCCGCTTCTAGGACCACTATTTCGCCGATGCTGGCCTCCTATGTTGTCGTTCGTACTGACGGTGTGTGGTGCAGAGTGCAGCGATCCAAGACTGACATGGTGGACAGGGGGCGGTGGGTCCTGGGTCATTGCTTTGATCACTGCATCTGTCCAGTGGTCTCGGCGATGAGCTATTGGAAGCTGCATCCTTGTTTGTCCGGTGGCTGGTTGATTCACATGGCTGGGTCGCCAGTCACTCGTTACCAGTTTAGTTGGCTTTTGAGACGATGCATTCTGTACTTGGGTCTTTCTCCAGATGACTATGGCACTCATTCGTTCTGTATCGGTGCTGCTGCAGCGGGGTGGTTCATGGGTGGGGTGGTTCAGTGCCATGGGTGACATCCTGGCACTGGTTAGGTGGAGGTCTGGTGCGTATAAATGTTACATCAGACTTTCAGCTCTTGGTGTACCCCCTTGAGGATTTAGCCACTCGTCGCTCATCGGGAGCTTTGAGGAACTTTTTGTGTGCTAATTATGGTTTTTACCAGCTGACAGAAGTTTTGTGTTTTTTGCCTCAAGTCAAGCTGGGTGATCCAAATTCCCCCCCCCCTCACCCCCCACCACCACCACCACCACATCAGGTTTCGGTTACATCATTTTTTCAGGTTTATTTGCTACAATACAAAACTTTAATAATTATTTTTCTACCAATTTCTATTACAGGTTGCAGTTAGATCCGCAATGTATATGGGTCGTTGGGCACTCATACATTCTTTGGTCCTCCAGGTCCCTGTTAGTTGAAGATTACGTTATGTACCCTGAGTTGAAGTTGGTTAGATGGGTTGGTCATAGGGGGTCTCCGTTCGGAGAATTTCAGAGAGGTGTTGGTTAGGGCTGAAGCTTCTTTTGGTTACCCTTTTTTCATTATTGTGCATTTAGGCAGAAATGACCTGACCGCTATATCCTCTATGGATTTAAGGTGTGCGAACTACCGGCATTTGCTACAGTTGATGCAAGACTGCCCGTTTGATGCCATGAGACCAGGTGCGATTGTCCTAGTCCTACAGAGGGTTAGTGCAGTGGTGGGCAGGGCTGTCCTGAATCAGGGAGGCTTTGTCATTGACCACGCAGTGATCTCCTATTGGGAAGGCCGGTGGTGCATTTGTCAGAGGCCCGACAGGGCCATCTACCTGGAGGTTTTGATGCAAGGTCTGTGTTTCCAGTGAGTTTTTGCTGATAGTTTATTTTTCCTGCAGTTTGTTATAGTTTCAGGTTCAGGTTTGAGCTATGGCGGTGCTGGTTCTTAGGGAACCTGGCAGTTGGCCGGGTTCAGAACGGCCAGTTAATATCTGTTTGGTTTAGTGAATTTTTCCCTGAGGGAAAGCTCCTTTTGAAGAAAGTGGTTAGAGTCTGTGTTAGTTTTTTCCTCTAGGGACATCACCGGACCAGGTGGGTCCCTATGTACACTTTAGTGAGCTGTCCCTTAAGTTGAATAAGTAGGACAGTTGGTCCAAGTTTTTGTTTGGTGATCCCCATTATTGCAGGGAGAATAGCTCGGCAACTATGAGTTGCAGATAGAGTTATGGAGTTGGGGATGTAGGCAGTAGGCCCATCCTGCTGCTTAAGGGCAGGAGGCCTTGAAGAAATTCTTAATTTTAATTTTTTTAATTTTTATATATTCTGCTTTATAGTTCAATGTTTTATGCAACCGTTCTTCTCCCCGTCACCATAGTTAGAGGAGGGATTTTTTTATATTACTTTTCATTTTAGATTTAACTAGGCCTTCCTCACAAAATAAATAAGCTGACCCCTTTCACCGCATTTTCAGTTGTCTGTGTCATCATTTTAGTATTAAGAGGATATGAATGATGTATGGATGCTATCTGGTGTGGAGAGTGTATACCGGAGAACTAGAGCAAAACTTTAGTCATTGCTCCTGATATTGCCCCACTATTTATATTTGTGCAGTGCTTACATATGCTGGATAGGTGCGCAGATACTTATATTATTCATTCTGAAATTATTTTACTGATTTCTTCCTGTTTCTGGTACTAGTTATAAGAATTTAAAATTAGACAGAAAAAAAGGTGCCAGTACTGCATACCCCTGACCACCACCACAAAAAGATCTACATGTATAGGACACAAATAGTTTTCTTATACTACTTGCTTTCATTGTTTTCTGAGATTACCCCCCTCCTCCTTGTCTCCTCTCTGTCCATCCATATTTCCTGACTACACTTAATGCTTTTTCTCCTTATTAGTTATTTTCCCTATTGGTCTCCTGTTTACCCCCTATGATTATCCACCTTACCTTCTGTGTTCAGGGTTGCCAACTAAGCACATTAATTACTGATACATCTAAATTACACAGGTTCTCCCGCTGATATGATTCCAACTGTGCTTTACTTGAATTTAATTACTTGCACAATCTGTGTAACTTATATACCAGTAATTAGAGTAGAGATGGCAGTGCTCCTTGTGTATCTTTCTCCAGTTCTACCCCCACCCTCCCTATTCCCAATTTCCCATGTCAGATTCTTGTTCACTTATTCCTCTGTAGTGACCACAGATGCTCCGGTGTTATGCAAGTGTTCATTATTTCTTTCTATTCATGCATTCTCATGGTAATTCTGTGCCACGATATCAATGCACAGCGCTCCCAAGACAATACCCCATAAAACTGTTAAACATGCCTGCAAGCCCTTTTAAGCCTTCTGTGGTCATGAAGAGGACAACACAGTCCTCAATCTGCACTGCAGGGTCTCATAGCAGATAGCATGAGACCATGGCTGCTATGACTTGTTGTTACACAACTGTTTAAGTATACCCCTAGACTACCTCTTAACATGATTTCATCAAAATTAAATAGTTTCTCAATTATTTTAAATACAACTAAGAAAAACTTTTTGTGGGAGCAGAGGTGTGGAAGATTGTCTCGAAAAAGACTTTTGCTTGATTACACCTGCCTTTTATTCAACCAATTAAATTTAGGGGCCAAACTGCTTCATAAAATATTTAAGTTGTTATGCTGTCAGAAAAAGCTTTTATGCGTTTATTCCACGTTCCTCTTTCAGTCGATAATTCAAAAGACTGCAAATCAATTAGGCTATTTCTGGCGTCACTTTACCTGCAATGTTTTATTTTTTTATACGTCATTTGGATTAAATATATATATATAAAAAGAGATGGCATATGTTTAAAAACAGCTTAAAACAAAACTGCTTTTAGCTAACATTATCTGCACTATCCTAGTACATTTAAGCTAGTAATTTTGGTACTAGCTGCCAACTGTATTCTCAATATTTGAGGCATAAATGTGGTAGACAACACACACTCAGCATAAACTTTTCATGACCATTCATTTAAGCTAAACCTTTGTCAAACTCAACACTCAACTCTTGCCTCTATGCACAGATGGAGTATTTAGTATTTTAGTTTATAAGTAAAAACCTTGAAAGTGTTATAAAGCAGTTATTTTATATAGTGCTAAGGGCAATCTGGTGATAATAAAATGTGCTTTGAGAGCAAATTCGGGGAACTGATTGATTTAGAAGAGATCAAGGAAATTAAACATCAAGGCTGGGGGGCTGGCCTGGATGTATCATGGGGGTAATTCCAAGTTGATCGCAGCAGGAAATTTTTTAGCAGTTGGGCAAAACCATGTGCACTGCAGGGGAGGCAGATATAACATGTGCAGAGAGAGTTAGATTTGGGTGGGTTATTTTGTTTCTGTGCAGGGTAAATACTGGCTGCTTTATTTTTACACTGCAATTTAGATTGCAGATTGAACACACCACACCCAAATCTAACTCTCTCTGCACATGTTATATCTGTCCCCCCTGCAGTGCACATGGTTTTGCCCAACTGCTAAAAAATTTCCTGCTGCGATCAACTTGGAATTACCCCCTATATGTCAGAATCTGACCTATTATTTAAAAGGGAGTGTCCCCATTCTTGGTATTTAAGGACAGGGCAGGCCAAAACCTCTTTTGTTCCTGTCTTCAAGAATAGAAAAGTGACTGCTAGTGTTTGCACTGTATTGGAATTAGAGATGAGCGGGTTCGGTTCTCAGAGTTCCGAACCCTACCGGACTTTGCCTTCCGAGTCCGGATCCGAGCCAGGCTCGGATTTTCCCTCTTGACTCGGAAACCTGAACGCGGCAAAACGTCATCATCCCACTGTCGCATTCTCGCTGGATTTGGATTCCATATAAGGAGCCGCGCATCCCCACCATTTTCACTCCAGTCTCGGAGAGTGTATAGAGAGGACGTGTCCTCAGTGTTCAGAGTCTGTGTGTTGGGGCGGGAAAGTGGGGTGGCAAGTGTTGTGCTGCTCAGTCCAGTCCAGTGTAGTCAGTGTATTGTGCTGTATCAGTCCAGCCATTCACAGTGTTGGTGTTCTCTGCTGCCATATATCCAGTGTAGCTGTATAAAGTGGTGCTGTGTTGTGCAAACCAGTGGTAGTGTCCTGTGTCATCAGTAATTCCAGTGACGATATACGCTGCTGCTATATATCAACTGCTGCAGTATAACAATTATAACAACCTGTTGGGCTGCATCAGTCCAGTGGTAGTGTCCTGTGTCATCAGTAATTCCAGTGACGATATACGCTGCTGCTATATATCCACTGCTGCAGTATAACAATTAAAACAACCTGTTTGTCTGTATCAGACCAGTGGTAGTGTCCTGTCTCATCAGTAATTCCAGTGACGATATACGCTACTGATATATATCCACTGCTGCAGTATAACAATTATAACAACCTGTTGGGCTGCCACAGACCAGTGGTAGTGTCCTGTGTCATCAGTAATTCCAATCATTCCTGTGACGCATATTGTCTCATATAACTCCCAAAAAATAATGGAGAATAAAAATGTTGAGGAGAAAATAGGGAAAGATCAAGAAGAACCACTTCCTCCTAGTGCTGAAGCTGCTGCCACTAGCCATGCCATAGACGATGAAATGCTATCAACGTCGTCTGCCAAGGCCAATGCCCAATGGGATAGTAGAGGGCGTGTAAAATTCAAAAAGCCAAAGTTCAGTAAAGAGAACCAAAAAAAAATTTAAATCATCTGAGGAGAAACATAAACTTGCCAATATGTCATTTACGACACGGAGTGGCAAGGAATGGCTGAGGCCCCGGCCTATGTTCATGACTAGTGGTTCAGCTTCACATGACGATGGAAGCCCTCATCCTCCCGCTAGAAAAAATAAAAGCGTTAAGCTGGAAAGAGCACAGAAAAGAACTGTGCGATCTGAGATGGTATGACAAATCCCCAAGGATAGTCCAAGTGTGTCAGCGGTTGCGATGCCTGACCTTCCCAACACTGGATGGAAGAGGTGGCTCCTTCCACCATTTGCATGCCCCCTGCAAGTGCTGGAAGGAGCACCCACAGTCTAGTTCCTGATATTCAAATTAAAGATGTCACTGTTGAAGTACACCAGGATGAGGATATGGGTGTTGCTGGCGCTGAGGAGGAAGTTGACGATGAGGATTCTGATGGTGATGTGGTTTGTTTAAGTCAGGCACCGGGGGAGACACCTGTTGTCCTTGGGACGAAGAAGCCCATTGTGATGCCTGGGCAAACTACCAAAAAAGCCACCTCTTTGGTGTGGAATTATTTCTCCACAAATCCGGACAACAGGTGTCAAGCCATCTGTTGCCTCTCTCAATCTGTAATAAGTAGGGGTAAGGATGTTAACCACCTAGGAACATCCTCCCTTATACGTCACCTGCTGCACATTCATCAGAAGTCGCTGTCAAGTTGTGAAACTTTGGGTAAGAGCGTAAGCAGTCCACTGACACCTAAATCCCTTCTCCCTCCTGTACCCAAGCTCCTGCAAGCAACACCACCAACTCTCTCAACGTCAACTTCCTCCTCAGTCATGAACATCCGTAGTCCTGCAGGCCATGTCACCTTCAAGACTGAGGAGTCCTCTCCTAACTGGGATTCCTCCGTAGGATCCTTGAGTGTTATGCCTGCTGCTGTTGCTGCCGCTGCTGTTGTTGCTGCTGGGAGTGGATCGTCATCCCTGAGGGGAAGTCGGAAGACCACTTGTACTACTTCCAGTAAGCAATTGACTGTCCAACCGTCCTTTGTGAGGAAGATTAAATATGAAAGCAGTCATCCTTTTGCAAAGCGGATAACTGAGGCCTTGACAGTTGACAGCTATGTTGGTGTTAGAGGTGCGTCCGATATCCACCATTAGTTCAGAGTCACTTAAAGATTTGTTTGAGGTACTGTGTCCCCGGTATCAAATCCCATCTAGGTTCCACTTCTCTAGGCAGGCGATACTGAGAATGTACATAGACGTCAGAAAAACAGTCACCAGTGTCCTAAAAAATGCGGTTGTATCCAGTGTCCACTTAACCACGGACATGTGGACAAGAGGAACAGGGCAGACTAAGGACTATATGACTGTAACAGCCCACCGGGTAGATGTATGGCCCCCCGCAGCGGCACCAGTAGCAGCATCTTGCAAACGCCAACTCGTTCCTAGGCAGGCTACGCTATGTATCACCGCTTTCCATAAGAGGCACACAGCTGACAACCTCTTACAGAAACTGAGGAACATCATCGCAGAATGGCTTACCCCAATTGTACTCTCCTGGGGATTTGTGATATCGGACAACGCCACCAATATTGTGCATGCATTACATCTGGGCAAATTCCAGCATGTCCCATGTTTTGCACATACAATTAATTTTGTGGTGCAGAATTTTTTGAAAAAAGAGAGGGGTGTGCAGGAGATGCTGTTGGTGGCCCGAAAAATTGCGGGCCACTTCCGGCATTCTGCCACTGCGTGCCGAAGACTGGAGCACCAGCAAACACTCCAGAACCTGCCCCGCCATCATCTGAAGCAAGACGTGGTAACGAGGTGGAATTCAACCCTCTATATGCTTCAGAGGATGGAGGAGCAGCAAAAGGCCATTCAAGCCTATACATCCACCTACGATATAGGCAAAGGAGGGGTAATGCACCTGACTCAAGCACAGTGGAGAATGATTTCCGATGTAATGCATGCAAGGTTCTCCAACCCTTCGAACTTGCCACACGTGAAGTCAGTTCAGACACTGCCAGCCTGAGTCAGGTCATTCCCCTCATCAGGCTTTTGCAGAAGCAGCTGGATAAATTGAAGGAGGAGCTAAGACAGTGTGATTCAGCAAAGTATGTGGGACTTGTGGATGGAGCCCTTCATTCGCTTTGCCAGGATTCAAGGGTGGTCAATCTGTTGAAATCAGAGCACTACATTTTGGCCACCGTGCTCGATCCTAGTTTAAAGCCTACACTGTATCTCTCTTTCCAGCAGACACAAGTCTGCAGAGGTGCAAAGAACTGCTGGTTAGTAAATTGTCAACTCAAGCGGAACGTGACCCGTCAACAGCTCCTCCTTCAATTTCTGCCGCCACTGGGGCTGCAAGGAAAAGGATAATATTTCCTATCCCACCCGCTGGCGGTGATGCAGGGCAGTCAAGAGTGAAAGCTGACATCTGGTCTGGACTGATGGACCTACCAACAATTACTGACATGTCTACTGTCACTGCATATAATTCTGTCACCATTGAAAGAATGGTGGAGGATTATATGAGTGACATCATCCAAGTAGGCATGTCTGACAGTCCGTACGTATACTGGCAGGAAAAAGAGGCAATTTGGAGGCCCTTGCACAAACTGGCTTTATTTTACCTAAGTTGCCCCCCTCCAGTGTGTACTCCGAAAGAGTGTTTAGTGCAGCCGGTAACCTTGTCAGCGATCGGCGTAGGAGGTTACTTCCACAAAATGTGGAGAAGATGATGTTCATCAAAATGAATTATAAGGTCTTCCGGGAAGACCTTTACCAGCAATTGCCTCCAGAAAGTACACAGGGACCTGTGATGGTGGATTCCAGTGGTAACAAATTAATACTCAGTGAGGAGGATGTACACGGTGAAAGGGGTGAGGAATCGGAAGATGATGATGAGGTGGACATCTTGCCTCTGTAGAGCCAGTTTGTGCAAGGAGAGATTGATTGCTTCTTTTTTGTTGGGGGCCCAAACCAACCAGTCATTTCAGCCACAGTCGTGTGGCAGACCCTGTTGCTGAAATGATTGGTTTGTTAAAGTGTGCATGTCCTGTTTATACAACATAAGGGTGGGTGGGAGGGCCCAAGGCCAATTCCATCTTGCACCTCTTTTTCTCCTTTGCATCATGTGCTGTTTGGGGACTAGTTTTTTAAGTTTCATCCTGTCTGCAACTGCAGTGCCACTCCTAGATGGGCCAGATGTTTGTGCCGCACACTTGTGTCGCTTAGCTTTGCAATCCAACTACCTCATTGCACATCTTTTTCTTCTTTGCATCATGTGATGTTTGGGGACTAGTTTTTGAATAGTGCTATCTTGTCTGCAACTGCAGTGCCACTCCTAGATGGGCCAGGTGTTTGTGCCGCACACTTGTGTCACTTAGCTTAGTCATACAGCCACCTCGGTGCAACTTTTAGACCTAAAAACAATATTGTGAGGTTTTCAGAATAGACTGGAAATGAGTGGAAATGATTGTTATTGAGGTTAATAATACTGTAGGAGCAAAATTACCCCCAAATTCTGTGATTTTAGATGTTTTTATGTTTTTTTTCCAAAAATCATCCAGATCCAAAACCAAAACACGAAAGGGTGGTTTTGGCAAAACCAAGCCAAAACCAAAACATGAAAATGGAATTAGAACCAAAACACAAAACACGAATAGTGCCAGCCGCACATCTCTTGGAATCTGTTACTCCTTCTGCTTTATTTCCTTTTCTCTTATTCTTTTTTTATTTTCTTTGTTGTGCTCCTGCTCTGCATTGTCTTGTCTGTGAGCCTTGGCACAGGCATCTAGTAATCATTACTTGAATTTGACAACTTGCTGCAAGCCATGCATTCGTTTACAACTACGGTGGGACTGGTGCTGTGTCTTCTTCATTTTCCTTCTCTGTCTTCTACTGCTCTGTTGAAATGGGAAATACAGTACTTGGTCTTCTTGAATTAGCCCAGGAGTTCCCCAAAGAACTTTTAGTGTTCACAAGGAAGTGAGTTTAGAGCGAATGGTGAGACCCTTCATGGATCCACCATTGGGAATTTGGTACATTCTCTGGTTGGTGTTGCTCTTAAAATGACTCATGGCAAATTTATGCTTATTCAGCATTTGTCTTACTCATCAAGGTCATCTGTCAATGATTGCATACCTCCCAAATTCTGTTTGGTGGCATATCTAGCTTTTCACAAGGCTCTTAAAATTGTTAGGGCATATAGGCTAAGAGCCCTATTGCTTGCCTATGGGATGGTCTGTTTTCTGTGCATTTTTGAAAAGTTTAGCAAGTTTCTTCATTGGTGAATGTAGGTTTTTTTGTGGTGATAAAGAGGTAGCTCACTATCTCAATTATTTTCTTTGTGTGGGTTCCACCAATATTTAAAATGTTGCCTATTCCTGTTGTTTTCCATGTAGTCTTTGTTTTTTCTTTTTGTTTTTTTACTGTGGCAGATGAAAGATCAACTCTCCTGTTTGTCATTCCTAAATATCAAAATCAATTCATTTGCTAGGTCTTGCCACATTCCTCCGGACAAGGTAGCTAAACTGTGGAATGCCACTATACAGTGATTGGATGTTCAAGGATTACACTGCACCAGGTTGGTCAATTTTGGGGGTGTTACATTTTGTCTGTAGGGTCATACCATGTGCATGTTTTTTTGGTGGGTAACTAGAGAGAGCCACAGCTTGGATACCTTAGGGCTTGATTTAGAGATGAACAGTATTGCACAGAGTAACTATTTGCCATACATATGGGCCAAAGC
Organism: Pseudophryne corroboree; assembly: GCF_028390025.1. Classification (NCBI taxonomy): domain Eukaryota; kingdom Metazoa; phylum Chordata; class Amphibia; order Anura; family Myobatrachidae; genus Pseudophryne; species Pseudophryne corroboree. The sequence goes on from NC_086446.1 coordinate 255,785,716, forward strand.
CGTACTACGCATGTGCAGTGAATGATTAGCGTTTGCGGATGTGCAGAGTTTTTGTTGTGACAGGTAGTCAGCATTTGGGGAGGTAACAGGGTGTGGTAGTATGAGTCTTGAGGGATTTTTAAAATTTTTGCCAGACCTGACATACCTCATTTGCCTAATTGGTTTATATACAGTACTTGAATTATCATTACTGTCCATAAGCAGGTTTTTATTTTGTACATTTGTTTTTTCTTATGTGTCTTCTTTATGTTGCTTCAAATTGGCAATGAAGCTTGCCTTTTTTTATTACAAACATTTTTTTTTTCCTTTTGGCAGATCCTCAACCTATTATATTTGTAATATTTATCTAATATTCTGTTTTCCATTTTCCCTGCTGTTAGATCTTTCTATTGCTCCATTGATAGCTTTTAATAGAGAGGCTGTTTTTCCTTGGTCAGTTTGTGTTAGGTGGTTTAGTCTGAGGAGTACTGTATGCTGTGGCAAGATCTTCAACCTCAGCTTTTAGATCGGGCTAGGTGTTTTGGTATTCTTTAGGTGTAGGGTATTCATTTGGGTAGCAATGATCTCGGGAAGAAGTCTGCCTTGGATTTGCAGAGCACCTTTACTGATGAAATTGTTCATATTTTATTGGCCTGGGCTTCTTGTAAGCATATATTTTTTTTTTTTAGTTCTAAGGTTGGTTTGGAATAGTGTGAGGAACTGCAGAACTATTGATGAGGCCAAGAAGAAGGTGAATTCAGTGGTGGTGAAATTTGTTCTGACTAATGGTTGTAGTGTAGTTAGTCATTCCCAGATTAGGGTTTTTGTTTTTCAAATTGTATAAAAATAGGCCTGATGGGATTCATTTGACCGAGGAGGGGTTATTGATTTTCCTTGAGGACCTGTTTAGGGTGGTTGCTTCGGTGTGTTAGTAGTGGTATGGTGGCAGTGTGGTGGTTCAGTAACCAGAACATCATTTTGACAGGAAGAATGGCTGGTCACCAGTCTGGGTGCAATTTCGTTTATATAAATGTTTCATTGTTGTAGTTTTGGTTGCACTTACCTTTGCTGAAGGTTTAGTAGTCTGGATCACCCTGAAAGGGGCAATATTCTCGCCCGAATGGGTTGGTATTCATGTTAAAGAGTATTTGTTTTAGAGTTGCTGATATTGTTGCTGTGAACCTTCTGCATATACAGGTAGGGGTTTATTTAACATTGGTTGGGTAGTGCAGTGGTTCCCAAAAGTTTTGGAATCACGGCACCCTAGAGCATCAGAATTCTTTTCATGGCACCCCTAGGCCAATAGTTTCCTATTGAGAAATTTAGAAAGAAATATTAAATTAAGTAAATTGTGTTTATATGACATTATTAGGTTCAGTTGTGTGGTGAGGGACAAGATTTGCTTCTGTTTGTCCATGTATTTTATGATTGGCAGCCACCAGCACTGGTATTTCCTATTCCATTGACCATAAATAATTTCATTTGGTCCAAGACACCCCTGCAAGTTCCCTAAGGCATCCCAGGGTGCCACGGCACACAGTGGGGTAGTGGGTTCAGTCTTTGTTGCTGCGTCTATGTACCTAATACGAAGCCATATTCAACATTTGGATTAGGTTGCCAATAATTAATTACTTAAGTAATTGAGGTCTCAAACAATTACTAAATGTATTTAAAACTCAAATATTGAATTCATTATTGTTACAATTTAATAAAAAGTAATAAAGATCTAATACAACTCTCTGAAAACAATGGCCCTCATTCCGAGTTGATCGCACGTAGCAACTTTTTGCTGCTCGTGCGATCAACAAGACGCCGCCTATGGTGGAGTGTATTTTAGCATAGCAGGGCTGCGATCGCTTGTGCTGCCCTGATATGCTAAAAAAAGTTTTGTGCAGAAGTAAACTAGCCCTGCAGTTACTTACCCTGTGCGATCGATCCAGCGATGAAGGTCCCGGATTTGACGTCAGACATCCACCCTCCAAACGCCTGGACACGCCTGCGTTCGGATCTCCACACCCGGAAAATGGTGAGTAGATGCCTTGGAACGCCTCCTCATTGTCAATCTTCTTGCAATCGCGCTAGTGATCACTTTCTTCTGTATTCTGGTCGCTACCCGGGCAATGACGCGTGTGCACAATGCGACCGCAGTGCATGCGCATTTCTGACCCATTCGCACCGCAGCAAAGAACCGCTGAGTGCAATCGGGTCGGAATGACCCCAATAGAAGGTGCAAAATAAACATAAGACAGTTATTGCAATCAGTGGCGTAACTAGAAATTTTTCTCCCCCAAGCCAAAAAATTCTTCGGCGCCCCCCCCCCCCCATCTCTCATAATTGGCACTATTAAAGGGATAAAAGTGAGTGCGTCGTAGGCGTGCGCGTCGCAAAAAGGGTGTGTGGCTTCGTTGAAATGGGCGTGGCTTCGCAAAAGGGGCGTGGCATTGCAGGAAAAGACTTCCTTATACCCCAGTTTTGCAACCTGCACGCCCAGACGTTAGCCACCACAGGAAAGAAAAATAATCCTGATTCATGCCCCTTACATTATTTGTCATTTTTCCTCCTTATAGTAATGCCCAGTATACATTATGCCACATACTGCAATGGCCCTTAGACATTATTCCACACACAATAATGCACATGACACAATATGCACACACCATAATGCCCCCGACACATTATGCCACACACCGTAATGCCTGTGACACATTATGCCACACACCGTAATGCCTGTGACACATTATGACAGGAATCGCAATGCCCGTTATACATTATGCTACACACTGCAATGCCCCTGATACATTATAGCACATTCAATGTCTGTGACACATTATGACACACACCGCAATGACCCTGAGACATTATACCACATTATACCCTATGCCACACACCGCAATGCCCGTTATACATTATGCCACACTGGAATGACCCTGATACATTATACCACATACCACAATGCCCGTGATATAGTATACAACACACCGTAATGCCTGACACATTATGACACACACCGCAATGTCCGTGATACATTATGCCACACACTGCAATGACCCTGAGACATTATACCATATATCACAATGCCCGTGATATAGTATACCACACACCGTTATGCCTGTGACACATACCGCAATGCCCGTTATACCCTATGCCACACTGCAATGCCCCTGAGACATTATACCACATACCACAATGCCCGTGATATAGTATACCACACACCATAATGCCTGTGACACATTATGACACACACCGCAATGTCCGTGATACATTATGCCACACACCGTAATGCCCATTACACATTAAGTCCTACAGTAAGGCTTCTAATTACTTTTAAATTACCTGCTCGTTGCCAGGGGTTTCATGCTCTTGGTTCCATGCACGGTGCCAGGGGTTTTCATGCTCAGGGTGTCATGCTCATTGCCAGGTGTTTCATGCACTGGGTGTCATGCTCGTTGCCAGGGGTTTCATGCACTGGGTGTCATACTCGTTGCTAGGGGGTAGTGCTTGTTTGCTTGTTGCTAAGGCTGTGCTCCCAGTGCCACATATGTCCCCAGTGCCAGATATTCCCCCACGGTGCCAGGTACTCACATGCCCCCAGTGCCAAATATAGCCCCCCCATGTGTCAGATACACATATACCCACCCCAGTGCCACATATGCCTCCAGTGCCAGATATTCCCCCACAGTGCCAAATATAGCCCCCCCCCCCCCCCCCCCTGCTGTGTTGGAGGGACACGGAGGGCACAGCGGGCGCCTCTCCCGTGTCCCTCCTGTGTCTCCGGCGGGTCTAATAAAGGAAGTGCCGGTTCGTGAGCCAATCAGAGCCCACGAACGGCACTTCCTTTATTAGACCCGTCGGATACGCAGGAGGGACACGGGAGAGGCGCGCGCTGTGCCCTCCGTGTCCCTCCAACACAGCAGGGAGGGTTAGTGACAACAGATTGACATGCGGACGCTCGTCCGCATGTCAATCTGCTCTAAATCAGTGGCGGCGCCCCCACAGCCCCTCGCCCCAAAGCCACCGTGAGGACTGCGGGGGCAGTAGTTACGCCACTGTAATTGCTTCTTCACAGACAATATAATAGCTGATTCATTTAAAGGACACAATTTTGTTTTTTAATTATACATGTACAATTATATTTTTATGTTAATTGGTGCTGTATTAATTAATTATAGAGGCAGCAATTATTTTGCACACTTTCACACACTGTAAGTGGCAAAATTCATGTGCCTTCATTATTAATTATGTATGGCCCCAGTAGTGTAGTGATACGTCCATTTTTCTGGTACTGAAGCTGCACCTGATACCAATTTTCGAATACAAACAACTGAAAACTCTCCGTCATTGTGTTTGTAATCCCACATGAAAATTCCCATCTAGCTGTGGCCACCATCCATCACTGCTGTATTAGAGGGAAATAGTAAAACATGACACTTCCTAGAGCAATCCTCTTACAAAGAAAGATTATAGCTTTAAAAATAATGGCATTGGAGTTTGTAGCAATTACATCATTTAGGGATTGCGCAGAGCTGAGATGGCAAGTATCCAGTCACTACAAATTTTATATATATATTTTTACAACTCTAACCACAAAACATTTAACACCATAGGTGTGTGCATGGCAGACGAGAGCCGGGCTGGGTCCAGGTACTTTTCAAGGGGCGTGGCCTAATCACAGGAGGTGTGGTCATACTGAAAAAAGTAGTATTTTAAGCACCTCCATGGCCACACTGAAGCCCAGTACACAGCAGAGTGTGCTGGGCTGAGGAGAAGAGCTGCAACTGCTGATGCCAGGTAAGGGGGAGGGGACCTAGGTCCCTACTGGACACTCACTAGGCACCTCCATCAGACCTGGGCCCGGGTAATTTGTACACTCTCTCAGCACCACTGGGTGTGTGGGACATACTAACCCAAACCCACTATTCCCGGACACAGACTAGATCTCTGTGTTGCCTCCATTTTTTGCACTGCATAGTGTGTTCACACCACAGCCATTTACCCATGGAATTGCAGTGTACTGGGGACTTTGCACTTTTGCAGCAATCATGACACTGGGGGTCATTCTGAGTTGATTGCACGTAGCAACTTTTGCTGCTCGTGCGATCAACTTGGCACCGCCTATGGGGGAGTGTATTTTATCATAGCAGGGCTGCGATCGCTTGTGCAGCCCTGCTATGCTAAAAAAGTTTCCTGCAAAACAAGACCAGCCCTGCAGCTATTTACCCAGTGTGACGGGTCCAGCGATGAAGGTCCCAGCTGTGACGTCAGACATCCGCCCTCCAAATGCCTGGACACGCCTGCGTTCACCTTACCACGCCCGGGAAATGATGAGTAGATTCCCCAATCCCAGGCCTGCGATCGCTTTCTTTGGTCCTGACATCTTTGCCCGGCGACTGCCGTTGCTGGGCAACGACACGCGTGTGCATTGTGACCGCCACCCAGCCACAGTCCCGACCAATTTGCACCACAGCGAAGAACCGCTGCGTGCGAACGGGTCGAAATGACCCCAGTGTACATTTGCACAATAGGCCATGGCAGGATGCATGGAGTAGCTTGGTCATATTGGTCCACTGTCTCTTGCCTTGTTCCACAGATATGTGACTTCTTTGCTATTATAAGAACAAGCAAGCCCATCAGATATGTACTGGGTGTGCATACCTTCACATTAGCAGGGTGAAAAACATGCATAATTGCAAAATTTTGTGCCAAAAAAAAATGACAAAACTTGTTCACATTGTACAAGCATGCCAAATAGGGCTATTGCAGCCACATCTGATCAAATCCAATGCTGATTAGATGTCTCAGGCTATTCAGGGGGGGATCCAGCCTGGTGGCACATCCTCTCCACCACCTGGGCCAGTGCTCCCCTGACTGGCGCCCAGGACAAAAGTATCGGACAGCCAGGAGCAGAGGACAGAGGAGCAGCCAGTACACAGGGAGCGCTGCAAACCCTGTGTTAAATGCGTAGCCTCATGCTACCTCTATGGCAAAAGGTAGTAGCAGATTTGTGACTTACAGTAATATCTCCCGAGCCCCTGAGTAATAGACCACTGGCACTGCACACCCTGTGCACTTGCCTATGTTTATCACTTTCCCTAGATTGACCCTAAATAGAATGACTGTGCAGTGATGCCAGCTGGTCCCTCAGAGATTTTAGATGACTTATCAGAAGAGGGTGTTGCAAACTGTAACTTGAATCCTATAAATAGCGATATGAACTACTGTATATATCAGCCAGATCATGGCAAACTTAATATCCGGACTTGATATGACCATGGTCTTATATTGCATAATTATTATTATTATTATTATTATTATTTTTTTCTCTCTCCATTTTTGCTAACCTCTTTCATGTCAATTCCCCTGTGTACTGTATACCGGTATTAGCCTGACTATTTTAATGATCATTGTATGTACATAAACGCTATATCTTTTTATTTTTTATTTTAAATACATTTAATTACATATATTCTACGTGTTTACAAGGCCCTCTTTAAAGAGTTTTGTGTAAAATATATCCATCTGTGTTACTGCTATTCATGCACTAGGGCAACTTTTTTCCTTTGCTCAGTGAAGTACCAATGTTAATAGTTGAATGTGTATAATCTAATCTGCAAAGGGCATGATTTACATATGTACATATGGAGCCACATTAGTCACTAGAATCAGAGAGCGTCTCCGTCCAGGGCGCGCGCCTGTCCATGATGGAGATGCTAACAGATGCACCCCATTCACTAGAATGGGAGAACGTCTCTGTGCACTCCCAGCGGGGCTAGGCGGGCGGATCACCTAGTTATGCCGGGAGTGTACGCCTTCAATGGAGCCACATTAAATCTAGCAATAATGTGGTATTTTGCACCTTGGCAAAACCAAGTTGCACTGCAGGCATGGTTAAATTATACAAAATGATTTGTATGCACAGACAACTCTGTCATTCTTACCTCCACAACAAAGACAAAAAACTCAAAGCAAATGGGAGGGAGGAATTCCAAAAGCAAAAGGCCTAAAATTGCTGAAACTAATACTATAATATAAACGTAAAACCACACCATCATTAAGGGGCAGATTTAACAACCAGTGATATTCTTGTTATAATGACACTTAGGAGCTGATTGGCTGTAGCACCATTTATCATTTGTAACGAGTGATAACAAGACTTTCACTTGTTAAAATCTGTCCCTACAATGTGATAGGCTACAAATACATAACCTCATCATCCAATAACCATATAATAAGTCAAAATCAGACACATCTTTTAGTGTGCTCCACACTGAAGACCTCATAGTTTAATTGTACTGTGTTCAATTCAGCCTTACAGTATGTATCAATTCTTTGAAATAATGATATGTAATTTCTCATCTCAGTACATACTGTATAATTGCAGCAGAAGACCCAGTACTCTGATATTTCTTAGCCTTGGCTCTACTTCTCTTTCTCTTAGCGTGCTCCTTTTTCTTTAATGGCATAATCATTCAGGGCCTCTGGTATTACAAAGGCTCATGGCAAATGTAATTAAGTGTAACAGTCTCTTTCTATGACACATTCTATAGAGATGACTCAGCAGCATGTGCTACAGTAATTTTAGTTGAGCACCTTTGTGGCTTATAAAGAAAATAGAAACTTTACAATGTAGCCAGTTACAATATCAGTGAGGAAAACAGAAGGAAATGAGAGAAACTGCTGCAATTTGATCACTTGATCCTTTAATGTATTTATCTACAATAATGGTTTCCTTGCACCATCAGAGCAAAGCTGTAATCTTATTTTTTAATATACATTTTTTTCTTTCAGATAGACAATGACACTAAGTTTCTATGTGATTACTAAAGTAAATTGGAAAATGAAAATAATTTTGATTTATTTTGTATACCCTACTGTACTGACTTGGGTAGCTGTTGCATAGCTGCACATATTGGGGGTCATTCCGAGTTGATTGTAGCTGTGCTAAATTTAGCACAGCTACGATCATTTACACTGACATGCGGGGGGACGCCCAGCACAGGGCTAGCCCGCCCCGCATGTCAGTGTCGGCCCCCCTGCAGAAGTGCAAAGGCATCGCACAGCGGCGATGCCATTGCACTTCAAGAGTAGCTCCCGGCCAGCGCAGCTTTAGCGTGCTTGCCGGGAGCTACTCCTCGCTCCCCGGCCCGAAGCAGCTGCGTGTGACGTCATGCAGCCGATGCGGCCCACCCCCCGTATGATCCGGCCTCGCCTGCGTTGGCCGGACAGCGCCTATGAAACGGCTGCCAAATGCCGCCGTTTCGCCCCCTCTTGCCCAGCGACTGCCTCTGCCTGTCAAGGCGATCGCAGTCCTGCTATGGCCTTCAGCCGTCTGGCATGCACCAATGCACTACAGCGCCGGCGCATGCACAGTAGAGACCCGTTCGCTCGGCTGCGATAAATAGCAACAAACGAGCAGGTCAGAATGACCCCCATGATGAGAGATTACTTCAGCACAATGGAGAGAGCTATTTATATCCTTTTATTCTGTTAGCATACTATCCATGGTTTGCCTCTGATCACTGGCGTGCGCAGCACATTTTATTAGGGGGTGCACCGTTGGAGGGGTGTCTAGCACCGCCTTTAGGGCGTGTCTAGCACCATCTATTGATGGTCAACGCATATAAAATATCCACCTTTGTACCAATCCTAATAAAGCAGATACATTGTCAGATGTTGTGGTGTGCACCAAACAAACACCCCTGATGGCACTCACTGCAATTACACTGCTCCTCCTCAGCCTGGTCTGGCTCTCCCTCACTTTCCCCTGCAAGCTGCAGCAGCTTACTTACAAGTCAGTCAGTCACTGACACTGACAGTCACAGACTAGTTACTGCTGCTGCTGGAAAAACAAGTGACCTGTCAATGCTGCTGCCGGCCCTCTGCCAGTATTGAATTTGTCTTCCTAAGAGGAACGCTGGCTGCATGCTGCTCCTCGTCAGTGGCTGGCGTTGGCATAGCATAGAAGGAGAGAGGTGGGCGTGTGACGGATGGGCGTGCGAGCAGCATGACGTAATCACATCACATCACACTGTTTTTGTACATGGAGGTGGAGCTGGGAATTTGAAAGCCGGTGGCAGTGGCACCCTTGATTAACCCAGGCGTCCGGTCAGTAATGCAGTCCTGCAGGGTGCAGCGCAGAGGGGACAGTAATCAGCCTGCTCGGCAATCGCTGCATCAGGCATGTGAGATCGGGGTGCCAGACATTACGGGGTGCCTGTGCGCACCAGGCACCCCCCCCTGTGCACACCTATGCCTCTGATGGTGGCGATCCAATGGTTGTCTACCATTGGTGGCTGAGAGTAGCAAAGTTCTTTTTTTTTTTTTTTAAATAGTGGAGATGCAGATTAACTGTACCCCCTGGTATGCCATTAAGCCCCACCTCAGGTTGGCTTGCTGTCTGCTGTTATCCACATAACGATGTCCATTGATGGGTGCAAACCATTTAATTCCATCAATGTTAAGCATCACTGGTACCATCAATGGTTAACCCAAGCTGTGATCCTTCTTTAACTCAGTTGACTCCAACATATTGTACCACCTCTGCTGAACATTGACCCCTAGTTGTCTGATGGCAGGAATATCAGGGTATTAGCACATTGATATTATAAAGGCAAGAAGGAGTGGTCTCCATTAACTCACATATAGTGGACATTTTTACCCAACATAGCCAACATCTCTTACAACAAGCTATTAAACATATTTTATTGTTTAACCCCATTAATTAAACACATGGGACAAGATGTTTTGGGCACAGCATTGTGCAGGTTATTCATACTGCTGACAATCACAATTGTTTCACCTTTCAGTTGGCTGTTCTGTATTCCTATATATCATTATTTTTATTACATAAAACATTTGGGCTGACTTTATTTTATGACTGTGCCCTGGTGAGCCATTTTCCCAGCATATCTACATTAATCTCATAGTGCCTGCTGAATCCAAGGAACGGAGGGTGGGTGTAATGAGCAAAATGACAGAAAAAAATTGCTTGTTGTACCTTTAAGATAGTAAGGTTCAGTTATGTGCCTGCTCTGTAGTACACAGCCTAGGAGTAATGGATCCATATAATATTTTCCTAGGTTGCTGTCAATATATAAATCCAAAGGACAATTAATCGTTTCAGTTCTCTTATGTTGGTACCAACATACAGTATTATACAGAACTTGACAGAGTGCCTTCACCAGTCAACCATATGGGCCTATATTTACTAATATTCGTGTTTGAGTTGGTTTATGTAGTGTTTAAACTCGTTTTGTATTGGGTGCATTTCCATGCAACTTTTTGAAACTATATACGTCAAGTTACTAAGCAGTCGAGTTTATGGTTTTCGTGTTTTCCGATGTCGATGCCAGTCGTTTTTTTTGGGCACATTTACGGCCGTCATTGTCGTTTGTGTACGTGTTTTTGTTGTTTTTACAGGTTTATTTTCTATGTTAAACGCGGCAGGGTTTTTTTTTTCAACCTCGGCCGCATTTTCACTTTTAGTTTCGTTTTTCATCCCCGTTCGTGATTGGTTGTGTTTCAGATGTAGGAGTGTCTGTGCGCAACCATATAAATAGGCCCCAAACCGTCTGCACCTTGTGGGTTTAGTTTGTGGTGAGGAGGGAGGTTGTGCTGTGGAGGTTGGTGAGTAGTTGGTTTGGTGAGGAGTTTTTTGGGCGATTTCTGAGTGTAGTATTGTGTTTGAAAGTAGTCTTGTCATTCTTGTAGTCTTGTTTTTTTTTTTTTTTTTGTCTCATTTTTTGTCCAAGTTTTTTTGGATTTAGAGTCCCTTGTCTTTTGTGTGTGTGTGTGTGTGTGTGTGTGTGTGTGTGTGTGTGTGTGTGTGTGTGTGTGTGTGTGTGTGTGTGTGTGTGTGTGTGTGAGTTGTGCAGTGGTGGTGGAGGAGTGTGTTGTTTATTTTTATTTTTTCTGTGTTAATTGTTTAACCAGACAATTATGTCTGACTCAGAGGTGAGTGAGGTGGTGGGTGTGAGTGAGGGGGAGGAGGTTGGTCAGGTGGAGGAGGTGAGTGAGAGTGAGGTTAGTGAGGTGGAGGAGGTGGGTGAGGTTGCTGCAGCAGCCTCAAGTGACAGTGATAGTGACAGTCAGACAGCTCCACAGCCATGCACCACTACTAAGACTGGGCGGAATGTAAAGTTTAGTTATGCAGAAAATGTGGCATTGGTGCGGGAGCTGATGAAGTATCAGCGGCAGCTATTTGGGCCTGAGTCCGCCAAGGTGCCAACACAGAAGAAGACGGTGTTGTGGGCGAAAGTTGTTGCTGCTGTAAATAGTGAGGGGGTGGTCAAGCGGACGGAGGACACGTGCCACAAACGGTACTATGACATAAAGCGACATGTCAAGTCCAAAATGGCCAAGGAGGCAAAGTCGGCTCGCAAAACCGGTGGTGGACAGCCCTATATTGCCAGATATCTGGACTATGAGGAACCCATGCGGAGTTTAATACCTCCTGAAGTAGTGTCTGCAACCCATGTCTGTGATTCCGATCTGCCCAGGAAGGATGGTGAGCATGTGTATTTGTCTTATCATTCCATTTCATTACTTCTGTCTTTATGTTTTTTGTTAATGTGTGTCATGTGATGTTGCATATTACTCCCATCTTCATGTGAGCGTCAGCCAATACATTGTTTTTGGTTTGTTTTTTTACCAAAGCCAATATAACATAGTACTTTATAGTATGTCATGTGGTTTTACTGTAGATTTTCCATGTGTAGTTTGGACTTGGTGTGTCATTGAATTGTACAGCAATAATGTTTTCCTTTGGCACATTTGCCAGTTTGCAAGTTGGTCTATGTTTTTGTTTTCAGTTATCCATGTGCAATGTTTGAAAATCAGTCGTTGACATGTTAGAGGCTGGAGTAGTGTAAAGTGGCTTTGAAGCCAGTTACATGTGTCATTTCATTAGTACTGTATGTAATCTTGTTTAAGACAAAATCACTATTTTTTGGTACATTTAGAGTCTGTATTTGTACCCAGACACAACACTGCAGACTTAGTTACCGTACTATTATGATGGTTTTTTAAAATGTGTTTTGGTTTTTGGCTCATATTGTGCTAATGTGCAGTGCCGTAACTAGACATTTTAGCGCTGTGTGCAAGAAACGGCATCGGCGCCCCCCCTATGTCGGTGAGTGTCAAAAATATAGGGGCGTGGTCACAAAATACCAATTCATATTACGGTGCACAGTAGTCTCCATTATTCAAATTACATCGCGCAGTAGCGCCACTGCACTAGGCAGAGTCCCTTTTACACATTACCGCAGACAGCATCCCCTTTTTACACATTACGGCAGACAGCGTCCCCTTTCTACACACTACGGCATAGAGCGTGCCCTTTCTACACATTACGGCATAGAGCGTGCCCTTTCTACACATTACGGCAGAGAGTCCCCCTTTTTACACATTACAGCAGAGATTCCCCCTTTTTACACATTACGGCAGAGATTCCCCCTTTTTACACATTACGGCAGACAGCATCCCCTTTCTACACATTTCGGCATAGAGTGTGCCCTTTCTACACATTACAGAAGACAGCGTCCCCTTTTTACACATTACGGCAGACAGCGTCCCCTTTTTACACATTAAAGCAGACAGCGTCCCCTTTTTACACATTACGGCATACAGCATCCGCCTTTTTTACACATTATGGCAGACAGCGTCCCCTTTTTACACATTACGGCAGACAGCGTCCCCTTTTTACACATTACAGCTTACAGCGTCCACTTTTTACACATTATGGCAGACAGCGTCCCGTTTTTACACATTACGGCAGACAGCGTCCCCTTTTTACACATTACGGCAGACAGTGTCCCCCGTTTTTTACACATTACAGCAGCAGAGTCCCCGTCTTACACAGTACGGCAAGCAGAGTCCCCCTTTTTACAAATTACAGCAGGCGAAGGGCGTAAGTACATACCAGATGTATATACACACACAACCATATATATATACATACATGCACAGTGTACACAGCCACATATATACACACACACCAAGCCACATATATACACACACACACAGCCTCATGTACTCATATACACACCCAGCCACATAACTATATATATATCTCCACTCACCTCCTCATGCAGCCACTGCCAGACCTGCCTCGGCGTGCGGTGCCCCAGCGTGCGGTGCCTCAGCATGCGGGAGCTGGCCAGCGGGGGTTAGGAGGGGGGAGCCGGCAGCCTGCCTCAGCATGTGGGAGCCGGCCAGCGGGGGTTAGGAGGGGGGAGCCGGCAGCCTGCTTCAGCATGCGGGAGCCGGGCAGCGGGGGTTAGGAGGTGAGTAGCCTTGCCTCTGTTTGGAAGGTGGGAGCTGGGCAGCGGGGGTCAGGAGGGGGGAGCCCGCTGCCTGCCTCAGCATGCAGGAGCCGGGCAGCGGGGGTTAGGAGGCATGTAGCCTGCCTCTGTGTGTGGGAGGCGGGAGCCGGGCAGCAGGGGTCAGGAGGGGGGAGCCCGCAGCCTGCCTCAGCATGCGTGAGCCGGGCAGCAGGGGTTAGGAGGCATGTAGCCTGCCTCTGTGTGAGGGAGGCGGGAGCTGGGCAGCGGGGGTTAGGAGGCGGGTAGCCTGCCTCTGCATGTGTAAGGCGGGAGCCGGCCAGCGGGGGTCAGGAGGGGGGGAGCCGGCAGCCTGCCTCTGCATGTGGAAGCCGGGCAGCGGGGGTTAGGTGGCGGTAGCTTGCCTCTGCATGTGGGAGGCGGGGGTTAGGAGAGGGGGGCCGGACAGCCTGGCTCTACATGCAGGAGTCGGGCAGTGGGGCTAAGGAGGGGGAGCCGGTGGCCGGGCAGCGGGAATCAGGATCCCTTTCAATGGTCGCTCTGGCGGCAGCACACTCTGGCGGCTTGTAATGACTCATTCTGACTCATTACAATGCCGCAGACTTTGGACCCACTTAATGGGGATGCGGGCAAGTGCGCCCTCAGGGCGACTGCGCTGTGTGCCAGGCACACCTGGCATACACGTAGTTACGGCTCTGCTAATGTGTGTTTGTAGTGCCACATCACAGAGCATTTTCTATATTGCATCTTTCATTAATGACATAACATTTTTCAATGAAGATGTCTGTGTTTTGGGTAGTTAGTGTATGTATTAGTAATTGTGGGACAGATTTATTTAGCCTGGTGAAGTGATAAAGATGAAGTTGATAAATTACCAAACAATCAGCTCATAACTTCCATGTTACAGGCTGGGTTTGCAAAATGTCACTTAGGAGCTGATTGGCTGGTGCTTTATTAACAACCACTTTATCATTTCACCAGGATTATTAAATATGCCCCTGTGTCCTATGTCTGTGTCATGTACATTATTTCCTGTGTTGCACTTTCCATAGTGCATATGGCTATTGGCCAATGTGTGTATTTATTTAAAACATTTATGGTTTTGTACAGAAATTATGCACACATAAATAAGCATCCATTTGAGAAAGATTTAATGTTTGTAAACATAATGGGTGGATGTATCAACAATAGCATGAAGAAATGAGTTCTTTTATTTGTTTCATTATTTACAGTGTTGAAAAAAAGCAGTACTGTTCGGCCTACAGTCACTCTCATTACATCTGATGATGATGACGCTGCGGAAGCAGGTAAAGTGTCCATTGTAGTATAGGTTATGTTTGTAAAGGAATGGCCATAACAAAAGTACACTTTAAATCCCAGGTCCATCCCAAGAAGTTTTGACCAGCAGAAGGAGGACTCCTGTAGCACACCAAACAAAAGTACATGAGGCAACAAAGAAAGCAAGGTCTGATGTCCAATCACAGCCACAGCAGTCTACTCTGCCACGAAGATTGTCTACAGTTTCTTCGGTACCACCACTCCAAATTTTGGTCACACCTCCAAGACGCCAACCACACTCCCCTCATCTTGATTGTGAGTAAGAAACTGTAATGATGAAATAAATTAATCATCTCACAATAATCCATTTAATGAGACTAATTAACTCTAAATTCCACAAAATCTGCTATACTTACCGGAAAAAAATAATCAAATGGATTCTGACCAAAATGGCCTTGTCCACATCCAGCAAAGATATGTATGTCCACCTCAGCTATACAGCAGCAGATTGTGTTGAAGATGCTGCAAAATAAACACGTGTAAGCTTGCAAAATAGTAATATTTTTTCCCACAATTTAACTTATGTGTTTGTCGTAACATTGGCACCAACATGCCAAAACATTACTAAGTTTAAGATTGAAACACTAAAAGGCCAAAAATTAAGATTTTAAGTGTGTTTTTATGGTGGAGTATGTCTGATCTACCATACAACTCATGTGCTTGTTTTAATAATGAAGTAACCAGACACATTTGCCACAAACAGGAATATGTCTGTTTTGTAGTTCTGAGTGATGATGTTGCTATGCTGGATATCTGAATGCACCATTTAAATACATGTGTTCCATGTTTATTGGTTTGCTTAAATTAATCAAACATATGTCAAACTTATGCAAAAATGGTTCTAACTCCAGATTCTAGTACTGGTACCAGCATCCAGACTCAACAGCAGCAATACAGTGACATGGATGAGACAATCATGTTACAAATGCAGCCATTAATCCAAGGAATCAGCCACCCAGCACCTGTGAGTACACCACCACAGCAAAGCACTCCACCATCACAACACAGCCCAACAACACCAGTAGCACAAGGCCCTGATCAAGTGTTTTGGGACAGTTGGGCTACACAGCAGGCCACTAATCAAGATTGCCTGCGTAGGCAGACCCAAATTTTTGCAAACCTACCAGCTCACCTCAGAAGAATCAGCAGAAATATCAGTCGCCAAAATGAACCAACCACCAGAATTGCCAATACCATGGAAATAATGCGTGCAGACATTACACATGTCATGGGCAACTTACAACGCATAATGGAAGAACAGCACAGACAACAGCAAAGCTACATCAACATCTTAGAAAACTATCAAATGATCAATGAATCTATCACCAGAATTTTTAGAGAATCAAAATGCTGCAACACGTGAACTTAATGCCACCCTCACTAACCTCAATGAAACACTCAGATCCCAGCACCATCAGCAACCAAGCAGCAGTTCTGGTACGACTACTCCGATTCTCTTGCCAGTGTCCTCACCACCAAGGCGCTCCACCAGAGCACACCAACACGACAGTGGTAAAGGCAAAGGCCAGTCCAAGCAGCCAACCACAAAGAAATAAAAAATAGATACACCGATTTCTGTATAGAGAAGTAAATAAACACATTTAGTAAGTGTAGGTTTGTCACAATATCTATTACACTTACCACCTTGTCAATTTTTTAAACATCATTAATTAATTAGGTGTTACAAACAACAACAGGATTTTGGCCAACACATTTATTCTTTCACATCTTTGAATTTTTTAGGAGGAGGACAAAGTTATTTGATCTGCACATTGATGTTAGCATGCAGTAACAAGACCACTTGATTTTTTTTCTAATCATTACTCTTTCTAGATTCCAATCATTCTTATATCCTGCAGGCAGACTAATTGGCAGCCATGCAGAATGTCTTTAGCATGCAGTATCAAGACCACTTGATTTTTTTCTAATCATTACTCTTTCTAGATTCCAATCATTCTTATATCCTGCAGGCAGACTAATTGGCAGCCATGCAGAATGTCTTTAGCATGCAGTAACAAGACCACTTGATTTTTCTCTAATCATTACTCTTTCTAGATTCCAATCAGACTTATATCCTGCAGGCAGACCAATACAAATTACAATGTGATTGTTAACTTTTTTACCTTTCTTCTCCATACAACATTACAAGAATAACACAATTGAGTTGGCTAAAAAGGTCCTAATATGTTGTGATATAATTTAGATAATTCAGTGCCAAAATGAATGTCATTATTGTTGGGCCATGTTTGTGTGTGTTAAAAATTAGTAATCAGTTTCTTACACATGATGCAGAAACAAAGAATTTTTTTTTTGAATAAGCACAAATAATGTGTATAATAATGGATATATGTGGCAAACTGTTGATAATGTCGATATTATCTTAAACCATAAAGCGATACCTTTAAACACACTTTTACCATGGAGCCGCTGCGGCCGCTAGACTTAATATGAACTCTACGTACTTTGTAAGCTATTTGCGTACAGAGTCCCATACCGTGTACGGACTTAGCGTACAAACGCCGCGCTGGGGGTTCAAAGTACACACAGCGCTGACGGTACAAAGTACCCGCAGAGCGTACACACCTTATCAATACAATTTTTAAACTTTATACAGTTAGGTAATGTAATACGCTTTAAACCCTAGCAGGGAAAAGAGGACACAACACCGATTTGTAGTTAAACACTGGGCTCCGACACCTCAGCGTATATATCTGGAAGGGGATAACAATACAATTTATACATTACAATACAACAGAGTAAATGGCTACAGTCAATGTACATACGTGAGAATATTCGCATGCGCTTCCTGGTCCAGTCCTCCGCTAATCAGGTAGATAGCGTTAAGAAAGAGACTTCCGGTCTGTCCTGCAGCAGCAGACATAACAGTATCATAGGAGGCTACATAGTATCCGGCGGTGGCCAGTGTGTGTGTGATAGTGGTAATTGTGAAGCGGACACTGCACCTTCAATCAAAAGTGTAAGTGCAGAGAACAACGTGACTAAGATGGGGAATCAGCCGTCTGTCATCCGCTAATCACAGCAACCAGCCGCCAGCCGCTAGACGGGGAATTAGCCGTCTGTCATCCGCTTATCACAGCAACCAGCCGCCAGCCGCTAATTCCAGCCAGCAGCCGCTATTACAACTGAGGAGTGGAGAGCGGATACCACAGAAGGATTCCATCACACCTGGACGTGGAAGCTCTCCATATATCCTAACGGCTTGAAAGGTATTTAGATAGGGTTAGATAGGAATCAAAGCATTCTTTTCTGCTCGTTTTTGAACCCGGTCCTTACAAAGTCCTAAAAGGGCTGTAAACATTACACCACCTACTAATCAAATCTTTTTCCACAGGTTTTGCGCATACACATAATTCTTGCAAGCGCTCTTTTATTTCTAGTTTTACAGTATATAATTTTAATAGAGCTGCTATTATATCCCCATTCTAGCGCAATTAAGTTTTTATTTATAGATAGCGTTAAGAGTCTTCTGACCGGCCAGGCAGCAACAGGCTCTTATACACTACTTCCAAAAGCAATACAATGGATACTGTAATCCCTTTGTCCATTGGACACAGAGATGCATCTTTACATTACAGGAGAGGTCATAGGTTGATTTGAAAAGGTGGGCGATGTCTTTCTCAACTGCTCTTGTGGGTGGTCTCCTCTGGATTCCCGCCACATACATAATATACAGTAAATACAGTTTATATCTATATTCTACTTCTGCACATAACTATATGCAGGAACATGCGATCTTCCTCTAACCAACACCGGAATGTTACCCTTAAAATACCCTACAGCTAGATACCATACATCACCTTATAACCTTAGTCTGTCCCTTCCTATCATGCAAAGGTGAATCCCTTAGTCCTGGAATCATTTAAACTGTTGATACTTGCTGATGTGGTGCAGGGGGGCTATGTGTACAATGGGGGTCATTCCGAGTTGTTCGCTCGCAAGCTGCTTTTAGCAGCTTTGCACATGCTATGCCGCCGCCTACTGGGAGTGAATCTTAGCTTATCAAAATTGTGAACGAAAGATTAGCAAAATAGCGAATAGACACTTCTTAGCAGTTTCTAAGTAGCTCCACACTTACTCGGCATCTGCGATCAGTTCAGTGTTTGTCGTTCCTGGTTTGACAACACAAACACGCCCAGTGTTCGCCCAGACACTCCTCCGTTTCTCCAGCCACTCCCGCGTTTTTCCCAGAAACGGTAGCGTTTTTTCGCACACACCCATAAAACGGCCTGTTTCCGCCCAGAAACACCCACTTCCTGTCAATCACATTATGATCACAAGAACGAAGAAAAAACCTTGTAATGCCGTGAGTAAAATACCTAACTGCATAGCAAATTTACTTGGCGCAGTCGCACTGCGGACATTGCGCATGCGCATTAGCGACTAATCGCTCTGCTGCGAGAAAAAAATAACGAGCGAACAACTCGGAATGACCCCCAATGTGCACTATTTGGATTAAATATGTAATGTTTTGATAACCCTCTATGCGCTCCCAAACTCCGCCATAAATACCCATACCACACGCAGGACCGCGGAAGCGATCATACGCAAATTGTGGATATGTGCACGCACGGCGGAATAAGTGCACGCGCAGCGGGCATGTGTGTGTTGTTAGTACGTGGTGTGTGTACTACAATATTTTTCGACTTTGACAGTCCACCCTTTCGCAGTCAACAATAACTGCCACTATCTAAACATTAAACAGAAAAATATACAATACGATATCTACAGATGATTGGATGGTAGGAGGAGAGGTGTAGGTGGGAAATGTATGACCTAGTGGGATAGTAAAAGCATGTATGTATGAATCCATGTCTGAGGGGCATGTATCATCGTGCCGTATATGTTCTAGATAAGCTTCGAGGTATTGCGAAGTATACATTAAATCCTTCTTATCCCGTATTAAGGGTCTGTAAGTGGGCCAACAAACACTGCCGAGCTCTTTTCGGCTTCTTGTTCCAACAAATGGGGTGCACATTTAGTTGATGATACATGGAGGGGGAACATATGTGAGTGCTAATATATGTGGATATCACCTGTCGACTATGTGTGTCACTAACTGAAGGTTGTAGAGATGAAGATAGGACACATATCTAAAAAACATTCACATAACATTTTCGGAATCATTCTTGGGTATAGTCGATGTCTTTTCCGGATCGGTGTACCTTTGCTCGAGTGATGTGTTGCTCTTGGAATTCTACAAATCTGTCCTAGCTATCAGAACCCATTCCAGATCCTTTCTCGACCTCTCTGGTACTCTCACCAAAAAAGACTGTTCTCGTGAACAACAGGGTTAACAAGAAAACCCGGAACGCAGTCTCTTGGGGTAAGTCCATCTTGTTAAGGGAAGAGAAAGGAAACAAGAAGGGGGAGGAAAAGGGAAGGAGAGAAGGAGAGTAGTGGGGGATGGAGAAAATAATAAAAAAAAAGAAAAAACTGGTGCAACCGCCTCTGGTCTTGTTGTTCTCCACGCTCAGGTGCCGCGACAACAGTCCTGCCTCTCAACCTTTCCAGAACAGACACTCCAGTGATACGATGTTCTCTACACGCTCTTTGTCACGGGTTCTCTCTGGGTCAGCAACCTTCTTACAGTGGGACGAGTGGACCCAAGTCTCTCTTTCGGCAACCTTTAATGCTGTCGTGCTGGTTAGTAAGACTTGGTACGGTCCTTCCCACCTGTCAATGAGGCAACCTGAGCGTAGAAAATTTCTAATCATTACATAATCCCGAGGTTCAATGTCATGACAATTACTGTTCGGTAGGTCAGGAATCACCAGCTTTAGATTTTTGTTTTGATTCCTCAGCTGCTGGCTCATCTTAACCAAATATTTTACAGTCACTTTGTTATTGCATTTCAAATCATCCTGGGGTCTATCATTACATGGGGCTGTCGACCAAAAAGATTCTCAAAGGGTGATAGGTTAAGGGGACCTGGGAGTGGTTCTGATGCTGTACAATACTAGTGGCAAAGCTTCTGGCCACAACAATCCAGTTGCAGCCATCACTTTGCTCAGCTTGTTCTTAATAGTGCTGTTTACTCTCTTCACCTTCGCACTCGCCTGTGGGTGGTACGGAGTGTGCAGCTTGCTATTAATTCCCATCAGTTTGCACATAACCTGAAAGACTTCACCTGTAAAATGGGTACCCCTATCGCTTTCAATTATTCTAGGGATACCATATCTACACACAAATTCTTGCACAGTTTTCTTTGCAGTGAACGTAGCAGTATTTGTGGCAGTAGGGAACGCTTCTACCCAATTTGAAAACACATCAATACAGACTAACACATATTTTAAATTCCTACAGGGTGGTAACTGTATGAAATCAATCTGTATTACCTGAAAAGGGCCGTCAGTCGGCGGGATATGGGATGGTTCTGTTGGTATTGACTTTCCAATATTCTTCCTCAAGCAAATAAGACATGTCATTGCTCTCTTACCCACATGAGAAGAGAATCCTGGTGCACACCAGTAGGCTCTCACCAGCTTACACATACCCTCTTTACCCAGATGAGTCAGACTGAGTGCCGCCTCAGCTAAGCTTGGAAGATATGCTCTAGGGGCCACTGGCTTACCCTGTCCACCTGTCCAGAGTCCTGAGGACTCCTGGCCATATCCCTTTGACCTCCCGACCGCCTTTTCCTGTGGGGAACACAAATTTTGCATTTCACTTAATTTTTGTGTGTTGATGGTGTTGAATATCATCAGTGATGTGATATCTGTTTGTATGGGGGTGCTGGCTGCTAATTTAGCAGCTTCGTCTGCCCGGCTGTTACCAAGTGAGATTGGATCTTGGTTGTAAGTATGTGCTTTGCACTTGATAACAGCCACTCTGTCTGGTTCTTGTATCGCTGTTAGAAGCCTTTTTATGTGGGATGCTATGGGCTACAGGTGTGCCAGCTGCCGTCATGAAATTTCGGAGGCGTCATAGGGCCCCGAAATCATGCACTACTCCAAAGGCATACCTAGAACCCAGGGGTTCAGCTTCTACGATACCTCTGTCATCTACGACTGCGTATCCAGTACACAAGTCTTCCGAGTCCGTCTGTCTGTGGCAACTACCGTCAGTGTAAAAAGTAAAATCTATGCCTTCCAGTGGGTTGTCACTAATGTCAGGTCTCGCGGTGAAAGTCTGGTTCAGATACTCCATACAGTCATGCGTGTCAGTATCTGCACTAAATCCTCCTTCACCATCATTCTCATCCTCCACCCTTTGTGCCTGTCCAGGCACACCCGGCAGATAAGTTGCAGGATTTAGTGCGCTGCATCTCTTTATGGTGATGTTTACAGGGGCCATTAGTGCTAATTCCCACCTTGTAAACCGCGCTGATGAAACATGTCTGGTTTGAGCGGAGTTCAGTAAGGCTGACACTGCATGAGGCGTATGGACTGTCAGGTTGTGTCCTAACACTACGTCTTCGCTTTTACTCACTAGCAAAGCTATCGCTGCAACACTTCGCAAGCATGTGGGGAGAGACCGCGCTACGGTGTCCAACTGTGCACTGTAGTAAGCTACCAGCCTGCTTGCATCACCATTACTCTGGGTTAAGACACCTGCCGCACACCCAGCACTTTCCGTACCGTACAATTCAAGGGGTTTCCCATAATCTGGCATGCCTAATGCAGGTGCCTGTGATAGGCACTGTTTGAGTCTCTCAAATGCCAATTCGGACTCATCTGTGTGCGAGATCCGATCTGGTTTGTTTGAAGAGACCATTTCTTGCAAAGGTAAAGCCAGTATGGAGAAACCTGGGATCCAGTTTCGGCAGTACCCACACATTCCAAGAAAAGTGCGGATCTGTTGCTGGGTTTGTGGCAGTCATGTCGAGAATCGCCTATATTCTATCAGCGGTAAGGTGTCTAAGGCCTTGCGTCAAG
The DNA here is from genome assembly GCF_028390025.1 of Pseudophryne corroboree. Lineage (NCBI taxonomy): Eukaryota > Metazoa > Chordata > Amphibia > Anura > Myobatrachidae > Pseudophryne > Pseudophryne corroboree. The sequence continues at coordinate 255,808,205 of NC_086446.1, forward strand.
CAATGTCCCAAATATTTTACCCTGGTCTGGCACAACTGCAACTTATCCTTTGAAACCTTGTGTCCCGTATTAGAAAGGTGAAACAGAAGCTGTTTCGTGTCTTTCAAGGACGATTCGAATGATTCAGAACACAGCAGTAAGTCATCTACATACTGTATTAATACTGATCCGCTCTCAGGTTGAAAGGATTGTAAACAGTCATGCAGAGCCTTGGAGAAAATACTTGGGCTGCCAATGAAACCTTGGGGTAGGCGAGTCCAGGTGTACTGTACTCCCCTGTATGTGAATGCAAACAGGTATTGGCTGTCAGGGTGCAGAGGGACAGAAAAGAAAGCAGAACAGTGGTCAATGACAGTGAAAAATTTTGCAGTAGGGGGAATTTGCATGAGGATGACAGCTGGATTTGGCACTACTGGGAATTGGCTCTCAACTATTTTGTTTATCCCTCTTAGATCCTGTACTAGCCTGTAACCCCTCCCCCACTCTTTTTCACAGGGAAGATGGGACTATTGGCAGTGCTGGATGTCCTAACTAGGATGCCCTGTTGTAGCAAGTGCTCTATGACTGGGTACACTCCTAATTCCACCTCTGGCTTCAGAGGATACTGTGGGATTTTTGGAGCTATCCTACCATCTTTTATTTGCTCTACTACGGGAGCTACATTCGCCATCAATCCAGTGTCTTGTCCATCTTTGGTCCAGAGGGATCCCGGTATTTGTGAGATCATTTCCTCCACCTTGGATGGGCACCTGTCTATACCAGCAGAGTGTGACATTAGCCTTTGTGGGGTGTCTAACATATCCTGCACTTCCTGAACGTGATTCTCGGGTATATCCAAGAAGACACCCTCAGGAGTACAATATATGACTCACCCCATTTTACACAATAGATCTCTCCCCAGTAGATTAGTCGGAGCCGATGCAGCTAACAAAAAGGAATGCTTGGTCTGCAAAGGCTCTATCGTAATCTCCGCAGGTCTACTCAAAGGGTAGTGTTGTACTACTCCTGTTACTCCCATTGCCGAAATTGTTTTACCCATGGTTTTTATACCTACCGTTGAATTTAACACTGACCTGGCCGCCCCTGTATCTACAAGAAAAGGTAGTGATCTGCCAGCTACATCAACTGTGACCTCAGGTTCACTACCAAGGCTAGCAATCAACTTCACTGGCTGCAGACTACAGGTGTGGCCCAACCCCTATTGTATATTGTGACCCTCCCGCAGCGCGCAGGCAGCTACAATTTGTGAGGGGGGTAGCTGAGAATTTTCAGAGGTCTGCCAGTCCCTCCTAGGTGGGTACCTCCTCGTTTCTCCTGCATGCGGCTCATAACTTCTCCTATGCGATCCCTGATCCCTATCATGTGTATTATAATGTGGTTCATATCCTGTTCTAGGGGGTCGATATACCTTATGTGTGCCTTTATAACTGCAATTCCATGCAAAATGTCCTTCCTTCCGGCAGTTATAGCATACTACTACATGCGACTTACCATCAGGGGTCTGGGGTTTTGGCTGATGCGGTTTGGATGTAAGGGCATTTATACTTACTGTCATCAGCTTGTCCCCCTGTGACTCCCTGTGCTTAATGATGTTCCGATCGTGCTCGATTGCGGACTCTCTTAATACAGCCACCGAGATACCTCTCCAGTTAGGTAGAGAGGTTTGTACCCTTGTTCTTAATGTCTCTTTTAACCCGTCCATTAATACTGACACAGCTACCTCCCTGTGATGTACATTTTCCTTTATGTCCTCGACCCCAGTGTATCTAGCCATTTCCTGCAGTGCTCGATGGAAATATTCAGATGCCGTTTCACCTTCTTTTTGTCTTATGGAAAAGATTTTATTCCATTTGACAACAGTAGGGAAATATACTCCTAATTGCAGATTGATCTGTCGTACATTCTCCTGAGTGTACTCATCAGTGAAAGGTACTTCTGCATCTAATTTACAATCAGTAATGAATTTCGCGGAGTCAATATTGGAAGGTAAACATACTCGTAGCACTGTTCGCCAATCTTTGTTTGTGGGTTCGGTGGCGTTACCTAATTCTTTCATAAACCTCTGTCATGCGACTAGAGCCTTTCTGGGATCGGGAAATTCAGACATAATTGTCCTCAATTCTGTCCGGGACCAAGGACAATGCATAGCAATGTTCCTGATGGAAGTGACTCCCTGAGCGTCAGTCTTCCCATTGGGGACTGCTATCACCCTGACAGGATTTAATTCAATTACATCATTCTGAGTTGAGTCCACAATCTGAGGTGCTATTGTCTCTGCATAATGTATGGTACCGTACTTACCTGTGGACACGACCTCACTTATCCCTCTGCTAGGGGGCCTTACAACTGATCTTGCTGGTTGGGCCGTGCCCACCTGAGTGTTCTGTATGGTGGCTGCTAGAGAGAGTGCCGATATCGTGCTGGGCTCATCTTCTTGCTCACAGTCCTTAGGAAAGTTTAAAATGGGATACAACTTGCACGGGTTAGCATTAGTACATTTATCAACTATACTCTTATCAGGTACCAATATGCCATTGTCTGTAGCCACTTTCTCCCCTACAATATACGGTGGTGGTGGTGTGGTTGCCATCATTTTCCTGCTAGGTTTGGAACCTGCTGCGTAAGCTAGTTCCCTTTGCATATCGCCCTCTTGCTGCCATAAGTTTAAACAATCTGTATGTCTAATCCTTTGTTTTCTGGATTTTATTAGACATATCCTACTCCTTAAATTCTGCAATACTTCTGGTTCAAAACTACCTATCCCAGGAAATGATGCTTTATCCCCCACAGTCATTTGTGTCCATTCATCACAAAAGGTCTCAGTGTGGGGACCATACTTCCCCCACATTACCAACCGAGCTGACCCCCTTGGTCTCAATTCAGCTGTCTGAACCCTGACTGAGGAACGTCCCTGTGTTGTGCACTTGGCTCCCATTGTGGACCCTTTTAACACGGGAAAATTTCCTAAAATGCTCCAAACACAGTAGTCTAACGGTGGAAGTCCTCAAAGTTCTTCCACTAACTTCTTCTGCTCCGAGTACCATGGATCCGCCCTATTTAGCAGACACGTGTAGCCATTGCAGGCCCTACTTCGGCCTATATCCCCTGGGCCTTTAGGAGTAACTTACCGTACCGAGTGAATATCTGCCTAAAAGACAATTTTTTTACACAAATCACGCTTGCATGTGCTCTACACAATGCGTATGATGACGAGATTTACGCACAAATATGCAAAACTTTGTATCACGTTGCACCACGTATTGCTTACACAACCGTGCGGTCCAATCATACCGCTTATAGACACTTGCTATCTATAATTTGTAGGATCACTGGAGTCTTCACACTGTGCTCCAAAACAGCCGGAGTGTAATACCAAGAAAACAACAACTTCACAAAGCTTTATCACACTCCGTTGCACGTGTTCACCTAGACCGTGCTCACCAAGTTCACCGAGTTTCAACGAGTTCACCGAGTTCACCAAGTTCACCAAGCGGGGTTCAATACATTCACACCTTTTTCAGCCCACACTAACACTCTATAGTTTTCTGATCAGAAAAAAATATCCTTTCCTGTTAACTGATAGCTTTCCCCAGAGGTAATACAGTAGAAAAGGTTTTAGTTAAACTAAATTTTGGAAACCGAGCAATTTGTGCTATTGTAGCGTGGCTACTGTTCCGCCCCTAAACTAAACAATGCTATTGTGTAATTTGTACTTAGCGGTCGTACCCTTACGTACGTTGCGTAAACACGCGACCATGCGTATGTCTTTACGTTGCGTACACAGTCCCGTACTGTGTCCGAGACACGTGTACAAAAACCGTACGTCCGCAATAGTACAAATCCCACACTTCTATAAATGTAAGCGATATTACCTATAATTGTTTACTTAACACAACAAAGTTTCTTTCTTGTTTCAAAGTTTCTTTAAACCTGTTTAACTAGGCCAGACTGTATTTGTGTTTTACGTTTACTTCCTTAATATTTATTCTATATTTTAACTAAATAGCAACAAATTTCTCCGTACAGGTCTAAATGAATCTAGTAATCAGTATTTATGGCAACAATATGAGCAGGTATACAAATACAAAGTACAGGTGTATGCTTGTGTTGTGTGCGCATTTGGCGCCAAAATAGAAATTCACAGACCTTTAAAAAAATGAATAGCTTTGCGTATTTACTTTACGGGTCCCACCAGCATCCCTACAAACCATGCAGAGCAGACGCCATCTAAACAGCAATAACTTAGGGTTTCCAGTGTATTCTACGGCCAGGAAAAGGTTCACGTAGGATACCCTTCCGCCCTTTGCTGATAGATAAAGTCTGCTTTAACCTGCTAGGCTGCGGGTATGAGGAAAAACCGGACGATGCCCCAATTGATAATGTCGATATTATCTTAAACCATAAAGCTATACCTTTAAACACACTTTTACCATGGAGCCGCTGCGGCCGCTAGACTTAATATGAACTCTACGTACTTTGTATGCTATTTGCGTACAGAGTCCCGTACCGTGTACGGACTTAGCGTACAAGCGCCGCGCTGGGGTACAAAGTACACACAGCGCGCACACACTCTTGATATACTTTAAACCTTATTAGTAATGCAACGCAATGATATTATTACACTCTAAACCTTATGCAGCAAAGCACTGCAATGATGTTACACCTAAAACCTTATGCAGCGCTGATGGTACAATGTACCCACAGAGCGTACACACCTTATCAATAAAACTTTTAAACTTTGTACAGTTAGGTAATGTAATACGCTTTAAACCCTAGCAGGGAAAAGAGGACACAACACCGATTTGTAGTTAAACACTGGGCTCCGACACTCAACGTATATATCTGGAAGGGGATAACAATACAATTTATACACTACAATACAACAGAGTAAATGGCTACAGTCAATGTACATATGTGAGAATATTCGCATGCGCTTCCTGGTCCAGTCCTCCGCTAATCAGGTAGATAGCGTTAAGAGTCTTCTGACCGGCCAGGCAGCAGCAGGCTTTTTATACACTACTTCCAAAAGCAATACAATGGATACTGTAATCCCTTTGTCCATTGGACACAGAGATGCATCTTTACATTACAGGAGAGGTCATAGGTTGATTTGAAACGGTGGGCGATGTCTTTCTCAACTGCTCTTGTGGGTGGTCTCCTCTGGATTCCCACCGCATACATAATATACAGTAAATACAGTTTATATCTATATTCTACTTCTGCACATAACTATACGCAGGAACATGCGATCTTCCTCTAACCAACACCGGAATGTTACCCTTAAAATACCCTACAGCTAGATACCAGACATCACCTTATAACCTTAGTCTGTCCCTTCCTGTCATGCAAAGGTGAATCCCTTAGGACTGGAATCATTTAAACTGTTGATACTTGCTGATGTGGTGCAGGGGGGCTATGTGTACAATGTGCACTATTTGGATTAAATATGTAATGTTTTGATAACCCTCTATGCGCTCACAAACTCCGCCGTAAATACCCATACCACGCGCAGGACCGCGGGAGCGATCATACGCAAATTGCGGATATGTGCACGCACGGCGGAACAAGTGCACGCACAGCGGGCATGTGTGTGTTGTTAGTACGTGGTGTGTGTACTACAATATTTTTCGACTTTGACACTGTGTATTGACTTACAAATCAGCAAGTTTACTGCAGCAAACATTACGAAATAAATTATTTTGGATGATACTAAGTTTGTGTCCCTTAAATACGATGGCGCATCACACATAGGGACACATGCATTCCTCAAGGCTAACATATTATATGTGGAGGAGTGTTTAATTAGGACACAGGTTCTCAAACTTGGTCCTCAGGACCCCACATAGTGCCTGTTTTGCAGGTCTCCTCACAGAATCACAAGTGACATAATTAGCTCCACCTGTGAACCTTTTAAAATGTGTCTGTGAGTAATTCATACACCTGTGCTTCTACTGGGTTACCTGCAAAGCATGCACTGTGTGGGGTCCTGAGGGCCGAGTTTGAGAACCTGTGCATTAGGACGTTACACACAATCATAAAGAAAAATACTAAATAAATTACTATGTGGATTATGTTTGCTTGTAATAAATTATCTGTGCAAGTTTATTAACACTTATCCAGACTTCATGTGATTCATAATCTGTTGTTTTGAGTTTAAAAATAAACACAAGACATATGCTACATTTGTTTTGCATAAAGCAAGGGTATGTTTGTATGTCTCAAGGAGACAGACACATTCTGAGTAATGGTTTTTAAATGAAAAATGGGGCAACATATATTTAGGCTTACACAACAAATGAAAGAAGTAAACAAAACTTACCTTAAAAATAACGATTTATGAGGTCTTGCCTAACCTGCCTCCCTACATCTGTACTCTAAGTATCACCAGATGTCTCTAATTCCTCAGCTTGCTGGCTGCTTTCTTCATCCTCCTCCTCCTCAACATGTGGCAGATGTTGTTGCAAACACATGTTATGAAGAAAGCAGCAGCAGAACACAATTTGAGTCACCTTCAAGGGACTATACAACAAAAGGCCACCAGACTTATCCAGACACCGAAACCTAGATTTCAGCACACCAAAACATCGTTCTTTCACATTCCACGTGGACTTATGTGCATGATTGTAATTGTGTTCAGCAGGGGTATCAGGTCGGGACAATGGAGTTAGAAGCCAAGAGAAACAACCATATCCTCCATCACCTAAAAGACAGATATAGTAACGTGATTCATGTTAAGATAGATCAACACATAAGTAACACACTGTCGGGCAGATGTATTAACCTGGAGAAGGCATAAGGAAGTGATAAACCAGTGATATGTGCAAGGTAATAAAGGCAGCGGACAATCTGTTCCTAAATGATAATTTACATATTGGAGCTGATTGGCTGGTGCCTTTATCACCTTGCACATATCACTGGTTTATCACTTCCTTATGCCTTCTCCAGGTTAATACATCTGCCCCTATATTTGGATAAAGTAGACACAGGCCTACACATATAAAATTACATACCCAGAAGCCATCCATCTGGCATTTGTCCGTCCTCAAACTTATCAAAGAGGGATGACTGACTGAGGATGAAGGAGTCATGGCAGCCCCCAGATTAACCAGCAACAATACTCATTATTTTGAGATTTGCATCACAAACCACCTGCACATTTGTGGAGTGTTATAGATGACGATTAGTATAGATGTGCTGCCTGCCCCTAGGTGGTCTCAGCTGAATGTGTGTGCAATCTATGGCTCCAAGCACATTGGGCATGCCAGCCAGCTCATAGAAATCTACCCTGACGGCATGCCACTGAGACTCCTGGGTAGAGAAGCAGATTGAGGCATCGATGTGGGGCTGCAAAACAGCCAACACCTGTGTGTATATTTGAAAGAAAATTAAACTTGAGATTTTAGGACAGAACTGGCCACCGAATAAATAAACCAACCAAAAAACAGAGGAGGTAGTTAGGTATACATCTCCTGTGTTAATATTCTAGAAAATGAGGGCTGTGAGATTCCTATAACATCCCCAGACACAGCCTGAAAACTGCCAGTAGTCATAAAGTGCAACACAGCCAGGAGTTTGTGCAGGCCTGAGACAGAGCGAGAGCGTGCTGTCTCAGGGTCTAGGCCCAGTTTGACAAGGTCATACAGACGGAAAATGTTACGATTTAGACGGAACATCTGTATGACCGTATCATCGGACAATGCGTTCAAGTTTAAACGCCCCCTAAAAAAACGAGGCCTGCGCAGCCTCCGCGGAACCTGTACAACCTGCTGACCATGTTCAGTTTCTTGGCCCTGGTTACTTACAGGCTGATGTCTGAGTCTGAGGAATCCCACAGCACACAAAATATCACTGGCCCACAGTCCTGCTGCCATTTCTGAGTGTAGGTGGATTGAAATGGGCCTAAGATCCATTTATAGGCATCCTAATTCAGGTGTGAGTGATTTGTTAGTTGCAACACATGTAAACACGCCTGTAAAAAGCAGGTCTATTGATTTGCCGCTTTTTTTAACGAATCGCAAAAAAATACGACCGCAATTGAGCGGTCGTATTCAGAGACTAACACCCAAATACGAATGAATAGCGAATACCCGTGTTGTATGAAATAACAGCCGCGTTTGACCGATGGTCTATTCATTCGTATTTTTGAACTTTGCCGTTAAAACCATTACGAATAGCCCAAACATTGCCGAGATTTGTGCTTAGTGAATTCCCATGTTGGGACTTAGAAAAAAAAACACAAATCGGTCAAACTCGGATTATTAGTAAATATAGGCCCTGGTATGAATTCACAGACTAGGTTTAGCTTCATCCAAATCCACTTAGGGGTATATTCAATTAGGGTTGAAAGCTGCCGTCTGTCGAAAAGATGTCAGTTTTAGACTTTTTAAGGTTGAATCGTGATTCAACCTATTCAGGCCCCGCTATTTTTATTCGACAAGTCAGGGAATTCGACTTGTCGAATAGTACGTGACACGGCGGTATAGCTGCCGATTCACGTACTTTTGAAGAAAATGGGGCCAAATTCGACAGGATTTGGCCCGTTTCTGACCATCTCAGTCCGACATAAAAAAATGTCGGACTGAGATGAGGGACTTTAGAGGAGGAGAGGGGGGAGAGCCGCGGGGAGACTGGGGAGAGCCACAGGCAGACAGGGGACAGCAGCACTACAGCACAGCGCTACAGGAGGATGTGTCCCAGCCGCTGCTCACAGCACCATCCACCAGGCTCCAGCAAGTGAGGTCACGCTTGCTGGAGCCGGGTGGACACTGCCGTGAGGTCTTGCGTCTGTGAGACATCCTTCTGCAGCACTGCTCTCCTCCGTCTGCCCGTGGCTCTCGCTGCTGGTCTTCCCCCTCTCCTCCACTCACAGGTCTCATCTCAATTTGACTTTTTTTAAAGTTGAATTGAGATGGGATTGAATAGGGGTTGTCGGATCCATTCCGACAAATGCATGTCAGAATGGATCCGACCCTAATTGAATATACCCCTTAGTCTATGAGTATGTTTTTGGTATGCAGAGGAAATCATGCAAAAACTTTTAAACAAACAAACTTTAGGCAGAAACTATCAATGGGGGTGATTCAGACCTGATCGCTGCTTTGAGTTTTCGTACAGCGGGCGATCAGTTCATAACTGCACATGCACTGCAATGCACACGCGCGTCGGACAACAACGGGCATCACTGGTCAGCGACAGGATGGTGCAAAAATTCGGATCGCACGGGCATCCGCGAGATGATTGTTTGTGGGTGGTAACTGACCGTTTACTTGGAGTGTCCAGAAAAACACAGGCATGCCCAAGCATTTTCAGGGAGGGTGTCTGACATCAGCTCCGGACCCGAACAGCCTCTTCTGATTGCACTGTAGGAGTAAGTCATGGGCTGCGCACACGCTGCACATGGTGGATTTTTGTGGCTCAGCGTACACATGGGATTGCACACATGCACAGCAAATTTACACGCCCCCTAGGGACAGCAAAGTTAGCAGCCCAGCAATCAGGTCTGAATCACCCCCAATGTTGAAAACAACCCCATTTACCTAGCTCTGTATTGTAGCAATGCTAACCACTCTGCCTAAACAATGAAATGCACTGACAGTAGCAATCACCATGGTCTTAACAGAAACCATCTCCTTATCATGATTTCAGTAACATAAGAGATAATGTATCCTACATCCTTCCCCAATCCCACCTCAGGTCCACTTCAATACAGATCTTAGTCTCTCATGTCAATTTATATTACCTTAACAAGATCACCATCAACCTTCTCACTACCAAATCTAAGAGTGACTACTCTATACTAATCCTCCTTGACCTCTTTGCAATATTTGACACTTTTGACCACCACAAATAGTGGTGCAAATAGTCCATTCCATTGGCCTCCCTAGCATAGCACTGTTGCGGTTCACCTGACTACTACTTGTTCAACCTCTCTTTCACTGTTTTTTCTGTTGTCTCCATCTCCACTCCCTAAACCATTCACCAATGCTATATTCTCACTCCTTTTCTTTTCTCTGTCTATGCCTTTTCCTCCAGTGAGCTTATCAGCCATCTCAGCCTTCAATACCACCACTACTCACTTAACACCCTAACTGATCTCTTTTCCCCTTCCTTTCCCACACAACAACCTCTCTATTTGATGACCTCCTCTTGGGCACCTTAGTCCACTGCCTGCCTGTCATCCTTGACTCTGACCTCTCTTTCATCTCCCACAGTCAGTTCCTCTGTTACTTAAGCCACTTCCAGCTCTATAATATTTCAATATTCCAACCCTTTCTCAACTGACAGCCACTAAAACACTCATTCATGTCCAGATTATTATGATATTAGATAATACCTTTTAGTTTTATGTGCTATAATTAAAAATGCAGCTGCATACTCTACAATTTTACATGGTACATTGTACTCATACACAACTTTTATTGAAGCAACAGATTGAGTGTTGCAGTAGTTCAATGGTCTTCTTGTGGTGTAGAGGGGTTGAGGATATTGATTCAGGTTGTTTATCTTTTGTTATCCATTTTATTTTTCCTTATAATGCACATTAATATTACAGATACCTCCTGCTGAACATTGCATGTCTCCTGGCTGCATCAGCCCTATGAAGGTTTCTGTTACACCTTCAGAATAAATTCAGCTTGTCAGTCTAGATAAAGTGTTGAAAAGTAATTACTGCATCATATCAGCCTAGTTTTCTATGCATATGAATAGTTTAAGATTTTAAATGAAACTGTTTACTGAAATGTAACTTCCCCTTAATCTTAATGCCTTTACCAGAAATCAATTATATTTTTTAGATGAATGTGAGATTGTGTCCAAAATCCAGTGGTAAAGCACATTACTTATTAATTTATAGGAGGATAATTTGATAACTGTAATAGTTACTACTGCATGCTAATTTGCTGAAGGTATGCTTTTTTATTATACCTATCATCATTTTTACTTAATGTATTTTTCACAACACAGATAGCTCTTTGTGCAGATCTGAGAACAGACTAGAAGATTAACTGTGCTTTGGGCAAAGGCTGTAAGTATTGAGAACAAAACTTTTTTTTACCAAAATACAATATAAAAAGTATAAAATAAAAATATTGAATAGATGTAGTACAGTAATTTAGTTTTCTTAAATTTCACATGCAGAAATTGAACAGTGTTAGTAATGTATATTTTGTCTGAAGGCTAGAGGTTCATTTATAGATGCTAATATTTAAATTATAAATGATGCACATTAAAAATGTGTGCAAACCCTGGTGTTTTGGTTCTGAATCATTGTAGTATTTTGGTTTACAAAACCACAGTCAGATGTTTTGGGTTTGGGTTTGGATCTGAAATCATGAGGGAGGGACTTACATGCAATCCAAAAACCTGAAATTCAGTTTTGAAATCATAATTCTGAACTCGAAGGAAGACCGGACTTGTGACTTGGTGCACTTGGATCCCCAAAAGTGATCTGAGCTCGGACTTAGTCATAGGAATTCCCTATGCTGAAGCTAATGAATAATAATAATAAAAATAATAATAATAATTAACTTTATTTCCATAGTGCTTCTTCTCCTATAGGACCCAAAATGCTTAATAGACAGAATTAAAATAAAGCAGTACAGAAACAATGAAATACAGAAAAGCTTTTCATAAAATACAGAGAGCATAAAGATATTGTGCTAAAGGGACATTAAGAACAGTCAGAGATGCATGGCTAAGAGCTTGACCCAAGGATGCAGACACTGGATTTTGCATACCCAGAAAATGGGGCAGACAGGCCCCGTTGTAATGCTGGCCATAGCCGCCCCTTCCCCAAATTTTGCTATGACTTAGGAGGAACTGTGATCGCCATCGTAGACACAGATCTGCACATGTGCAGTACAGATCCTACTGATGCACAGATCAACTAACATCAGAGATGTACATAAACCTTTGTGTTTGCTTACATCTCTGAATTAGGCCTTAGGGCCACTGATGCACTTTTTTATAATGCAGACATGAATGATGTGCATGCCTCAGGGAACACCCAGAGGGATCCGATTGGATACCCCTCAGTGTACATTGTGAAAAGAAGCCAATACGCTTCTTTAAGGCAACACCACCTACAGATGGCATTGCCTACTGGGTCCAATCTCAGGACTGTATCGCATTTCAGAGCTCTTTGTATATATGAAATGTGGCCAAACCTCAGAAAATGGCATTTTCAGAGGTTTGACTGCATTTTTACATTTGATGCATCCATCCCTGTGTGATAACAAACTGACAAAGAGGAAATAGGGCTCTGCTCTCAAGCTTACAATCTATTTAATGTATGAATGTTGATCAGGAGTGGGCTGGACATCTGCCCAGGGGCACTACTCTTTTAGCCAGACGATTGCCAGCCGGCCCCTGAAGTGGATGCTAAATATAAGGCATGGCGTTTGTGTTGTACACTAGCCACCAGAGAAATATGTTCCTTAGGTTCAGGTACTAAGTGCATTGGAAAAAAATAAATCCCCACTTCTATTTATTGTTTAACATCACTCCTTTAATGTACATTGTAGTCTTATAGTGACTAACTGGAAGAGGAAAGAGAATATTTTATGACAACCCAAAAGTTATGTTTATATAGATATGTCTTCATACATCTTTGTTGCAGTCATGGCAATCAGCCGCTATTGGCACTCCAGGTTACTCAATAGACTCTGCCCACATTGGGCATCCTTTTTGCCAAAAGTGCATGTTAGTCGCACCGCAATGAGACTAGGAGGCACAAGGAGACTGTGCTGAGTAATTTGACATATGACTTTTGTATATCTGTGAGCGAATGAGACACTGAAACTGTATACGAAGTGCTACAATGTAGCAGACGCAGATTTTTTCCAATACAAGTTCTGTTCTCTTCCGTCACCAGGGCCTTATTCAGGTCACCTCACAAACTTGATGCAATTGCAATTTAAGCAATGGGGCATGCGTATGCATGCGCAGATACCTTTCCTGAGCATGCGCCCACAGTTAATGCGGTCACCCCTCATTAACTGTAAATGTCACTGCCTGATTGATAGCGGGTGACCATTTGCTTTTGTGGAAACAGGGGCATGTTGATGGTGTTTTCAGGGTGGCTGCGTGTCATCACATGCAGCAGCTCCGATCTAAAAATGGCTGCGGGACTCCTGCTGTTGCAGTCAGGCTGTGCCGTCAGGAGGCTTCATTAGTTTCTGTCACCATGCTCTAATTGCATTGTGATTGCAAATAGAGTGTGATCACAATGGGTGGACAGTGGTCACATGCTGGGCAGCCTTGCCCTGCGATGGGCAGCCCCCAGTAAGTAATTACAAGGATTGCAGATTCTGTGTAAAAACACAATATAAAAAAGGCGCTGCATGGTGTATTGAGGCTAGATGTGTGTGTGTATATATATATATATAGATAGATAGATAGATAGATAGATAGAGCGAACGAAGATATAAATCCTGACGACAGTAGGTGTGTCTACTGAAACTTCCTGAGTACAAGCTTGCATCATGTGGATTTTTCAAGCCTGGAGTGCCGCATCTTCGTTCTATCTATCTACTCATTTATGAAGGCACCGGGAGTGCCAAACTCTGCATACTATATATATATATATATATATATAAATATATATATATATACAGATACCCTTTGTCCGGCACTCACTGTCCAACATCAAACAACCTGTTTCTGGTGCACAACCTCTTGCAAAGCATGTAGAGATGGAAACTAATGGAGGCACTCAGAAGAAATAGACGACACACCGCAGGATAGGTCGACGTTTCAGGGACGGATCCCTTTTATCAAGACACGACCAGCCATTACAAAAGAACAGATATATATACACAAGTATATCACTTACCAAACACCCATCGTGGATCTCAGGCAGCTGCGTCCTGCCGAGTAGCGATGACGTCACCTATGCGACTCAGTGCCGGGAATCACCGTCAGTCGGGTAACACTTGTTGTGCCTCTCATAAAAAGGAGAATCAAACTATGATTCTCGTTCACCAACTAATGAATGAAAATATTTAAAGGATTGTGTTCATTAAGGCCACGTGGGGCAATGGTGTCAAGCCTGTAGATCCAACGAGCTTCACATTTCTTTAAAGAAAGTACCCGGTCGCCGCCCCTCAGGGGTTCAGGAATATGATCAATCACCATACACCGTAGTGAAGCAACTTGGTGATTAGCATGTAGAAAATGTATTGCCACAGGTTTGTCAGAAGCACCAGTTTCTATGGCTTGTCGAATAGAATATCTGTGGTTGGCCATCCGCTCCCTAAATGATCTCTTGGTCATTCCCGTATAGTAGAGACCACACGGACAGATGATTATATACACCACAAAAGCACTAGTGCATGTCAAATTGTGCTTAATGGGTATTCTTGTACCATTATGTGGGTGGCGAAAATCTTTACCACTGAGCATCGAGTTACAGGTAGTACACCCCTTGCATTTGAAGCAACCAGTCCTTCCTGAGCGTAACCAACATGCAGACCCTACAATAGGTTGCATGGTGGGACGCATCAGTAGTTGGCGCAGGTTGGGACCTCTCCTATATGCACACATCGGGGGTTTAATTCCACGTAATTTCAAGCCAGGGTCTGTAGCTAGCAGTGGCCAATGCCGTTCCTGAATCCTCTTCGTAGTCTGAGAGGTGTGATCGTAAGTGCTCACGTGTATCATTCTCTTCTCAGAAGCCTTTTTAGGCATAGTATGTCTCGGATACCTATGTCGATGATATGCTTTATTAATACATCTGTCCAGTGTATCGGGTGAGTACCCTCGTTGTAAAAACCTGGTTTTCATTTCATTAATCTGATCACGGGCAAGTTCACTCGAAGAATTTATCCTCAGTACTCTCAAAAATTGAGAAATTGGAAGACTTTCTTTCAATGTGGAAGGATGTTGGCTAGTGGCCTGCAGCAAAGTGTTCCGGTCCGTCTGTTTACGAAACAGTGTTGTACTTAGTCGATAACCATCTCTCCAAACAGTTACATCAAGAAAGTTGACTGTCTGTAAATCCATATTGCACGTAAACCTTATGGGTTCATCTAATGTATTAAGGGAATCTATCATACTAGTCACTTCGTCCCTAGTGCCAGACCATAACAGAAAAATGTCGTCAATAAATCTAACATATAATAAACATTTATGACCAAACTGTTGATAAATAAAATTACGTTCATAAATGGCCATATATAAATTGGCATATGCTGGTGCCAGGTTAGAGCCCATAGCAGTACCGTTGATCTGGGCAAAATACCTAGAGCTATACATGAAGTAATTCAGTTTTAGTACCAACTCAACCAAGGTAGTCAAAAATTCAACTGGAGGCTGTGTATGACCAGCCTCAATCAGATGTTGCCGAATAGCATCGATGCCTTCCTTGTGAGGGATTACCGTATACAAAGATTGTATGTCAAGTGTCACAAGCCAAACTTCACCATCAGGGAAGCTAAAGTTCTTAATTTTATCTAAAAAATCTGTGGTATCTCTAATATAACTGGTGGTCTTCATTACTAGAGGTTGCAAAAACTGATCGATATACATTGCAAGTGGTTGTAATAGAGACCCCCGGGCAGAAATGATGGGCCTGCCCGGCGGGTCTTCAAGTCGCTTATGCACTTTGGGCAATGTATAGAGAATAGGAGTAATAGGATATTCAACTTTAAGATAGGCTACTATATCCGTATCAATCCATCCAGCCTGAAAACAAAGATCGACCGTAGTATCAATGAGTCTCTTAATGTTATCAGTAGGATTACCTTTCAATTTAACATAGGTAGTATTATCTGCTAACTGTCGTCGGATCTCACGATCATACTGTGTCCAATCCTGTATTACCACCGCCCCGCCTTTATCAGCGGGGCGAATGGTAATATTCTTATTACTCTTCAATGCTTTAAGAGCTTCCCTCTGCTGACTGGATAAGTTATGGTATCTAGGTCTTATAGTAACCTCCTCTTTTTTGTCAATCTCAGTCATCCGTACGAAGGTCTTGATACTAGCATTCTGAGACCCAGGGTCGTAATAACTCGGTTTTTTAAATTTCAGAGCATCCATCTTGCTAGGTGAGACATTGTCACCAAACTGTTCCCTAAGCCGTAACTTACGGCCAAATCTATAATTATCAACAGTCCAACCAAAAGGGTCATGTGTAACGGTAGGAATGAAAGATAAACATAGTGACAAAACAGCAGTCTCAGCCTCCGTTAATGTGTGAGATGACAAATTAAATATCAGGCTTGGGTCTTGGGCTGCCGACCTCTTCTTGTTGTGTTGCCCACCCCGCCTTTGGTGGTTCCGGATCCGCCTCTTTTTTGGAAAGGGGGATACACATGAGAATCTTTCTCTAAAAAATGTTGTCGTTGTCGTGATCTACCATCATTAGAGTCAGTGGTCTCACCATCTGATGATTATTGGGCTGAAGTAAAGCCACCATATGTGAAATCTCTATATCTACGTGGACGAAAGGGTCGCCTGCCCCTATTCTCGCTCTGATTCCCTGATAGCCACCTGTACACTGTATGTAGTTTGTAATCAGTGTTAACTGTTTCAAGTTTCTTTCTCTTAAACTGTAACAATTCCTGTTGATATGTATCAACCTGATTTTTCAATCGATCAAGCCAGGGTTCTGTTTTATCACTAGTCAGTTTCTTAAGATGTAGACCCTTAAACATTTCTATTTCACTACGCAATTTCTTTAGCTCAGTGCTCACCTCTTCAATAACCAGTAAAATAAGGTCAGATGAGCACTTGTTTAGGACTGAGCACCACTTAGCACAGAACGTAGGATTACTCCTACCCAAAGTCGGTACATTTTGCACCCTAAAGCTCCTTGGGATCCTCTTGGCCCTGTGGTATTCACTCAGGAACTGACCATGCAATATCAAGTCAGTCTCACGTTTCCTCATTCGCAATAGCTTAGTAAATAAATCAGATGAGGTTTCAGCTGGTAATTCAGTGAATTCCACATGGTCAAAGTAGATCCTCTCAGCATCATCATCTGTGAGTGATAAGAAATTATTCTCAGCAATCCTCAATAGGTCCTCATCGACCACATTAGTCCCTGCCTGGGACATATTGTATATACAGGAAGGTACCAAAAAATCAGAGCAAAGAGTAAACAAAAAAAGCAAACAAAACAATATAAATATGAACTTTATAACATATAATCAATATCCACTAATTCTGTCATGGTCTGGCACCAGTATGGACAAATTATGAGAGGCACAACGTATATTAAAAATAGACACGCTGAATAGTCAGTAGTGTCAGTATACCAAAGCACTAGGCATGCTAGGATGTATCATTGGTTGCAACACTCAAATCACTCTGCAATAAGAAAAAACATTAAAACATTGGTGATCAAATATAGCGGGTGCTCGACAAAGGTAATCCTAGCTTCAAATTGCTGGATCCACATATAATTTCTTTGAAAGTCCGCACTCACATCAGAAAAATCCATATATAGGGGTGCTCGTCAAAAAACCCCAAGGAGAGTTTCACATATACCAGGTATCCGAGACCAAAGAGATCTCAAAAGATGGCACTCACCAGTCCAATAAATTAAAAGGCTTTTATTAGTTCATCGCAGTCATCAATAAATAGTCGACGTTTCGACCTATAAGGTCTCTTTCAAGACAGTCACCGCAGACATCCAGTCAGCATGCCAGCTAACAGCATACTGACTATGCCTACCGGGTCCCCTTATATAGCAACACAGCAAACATTAATTAGACAATCATCAGTAATCAATGACCACACCTGACAATGCTGGCGCCCCAACACTGCATAAAGTATATCACAAGATAACACTAACACAAAGGTCTGTTACACCATACATATCAGCAGGTTCAATTATACACACCTGTTCCTAACCACCATCGGCCGGGGAGGCACAGTGCACACCCGGAAATACCGGAAGTGCATCATATGCGTTCCACCGGCTCACTACAAATAACAACAACGTAGGACACAAGCTAAACGTTCACAGATGCATATAATCCATACCCACCAACTCACCAGATGCACTATACAGTGCATCTACAAATAATGCTGCAGTATATTTCACCCAATGTTGAAGACGCAAAAGCACAGTATATACACCCGGAAGCACCCGGAAGTGCTTCTATTACACTTCACCAGCTAATGAGACACATCCTGTCATCCTCGTGGAACGCAAACCCGGAAGTGCCGGACGCGCATCACATGCGCTCCACACGTACAGCGGGCTGCGTTCCACTATATAGTTATAATAAACCATCAATGCCATAAATCTCAGCCTAGCCAATGTCATTGCTGCATGTTGACAAAACACCTATATATCATAGTTATCTAGTATTTTAAACAAATAAAATCTATTTAAAGCTCAAATCTAGGGACGAAGTGACTAGTATGATAGATTCCCTTAATACATTAGATGAACCCATAAGGTTTACGTGCAATATGGATTTACAGACAGTCAACTTTCTTGATGTAACTGTTTGGAGAGATGGTTATCGACTAAGTACAACACTGTTTCGTAAACAGACGGACCGGAACACTTTGCTGCAGGCCACTAGCCAACATCCTTCCACATTGAAAGAAAGTCTTCCAATTTCTCAATTTTTGAGAGTACTGAGGATAAATTCTTCGAGTGAACTTGCCCGTGATCAGATTAATGAAATGAAAACCAGGTTTTTACAACGAGGGTACTCACCCGATACACTGGACAGATGTATTAATAAAGCATATCATCGACATAGGTATCCGAGACATACTATGCCTAATAAGGCTTCTGAGAAGAAAATGATACACGTGAGCACTTACGATCACACCTCTCAGACTACGAAGAGGATTCAGGAACGACATTGGCCACTGCTAGCTACAGACCATGGCTTGAAATCACGTGGAATTAAACCCCCGATGTGTGCATATAGGAGAGGTCCCAACCTGCGCCAACTACTGATGCGTCCCACCATGCAACCTATTGTAGGGTCTGCATGTTGGTCACGCTCAGGAAGGACTGGTTGCTTCAAATGCAAGGGGTGTACTACCCGTAACTCGATGCTCAGTGGTAAAGATTTTCGCCACCCACATAATGGTACAAGAATACCCATTAAGCACAATTTGATATGCACTAGTGCTTTTGTGGTGTATATAATCATCTGTCCGTGTGATCTCTACTATACGGGAATGACCAAGAGATCATTTAGGGAGCGGATGGCCAACCACAGATATTCTATTCGACAAGCCATAGAAACTGGTGCTTCTGACAAACCTGTGGCAATACATTTTCTACATGCTAATCACCAAGTTGCTTCACTACGGTGTATGGTGATTGATCATATTCCTGAACCCCTGAGGGGCGGCGACCGGGTACTTTCTTTAAAGAAATGTGAAGCTCGTTGGATCTACAGGCTTGACACCATTGCCCCACGTGGCCTTAATGAACACAATCCTTTAAATATTTTCATTCATTAGTTGGTGAACGAGAATCATAGTTTGATTCTCCTTTTTATGAGAGGCACAACAAGTGTTATGTGTTATGTGTATATCTTATATGTTTAGTGCTAAGTGTTGATAGTGTAGGCTATCTTTATATTGTTCTAGATTTTTTTCATTGGATAGTCCAGTTTCCTGCCGGGTCCTCTTCTATAGCAGTCTTAGAATATTTTTATAAATATATTTAATATACGTCTAAGTAACATGTAGAGGGATCCACCTGCTGTATATACACTTGTCTGGTACCTTTTGTGTTGAGCGCTCCATATAGTCGCTGTATTGGAGTGGAGTGCCTTACTTTCTCTCATCTACCGCCACCTATATGGTTAATATTGAGCTTTAAATAGATTTTATTTGTTTAAAATACTAGATAACTATGATATATAGGTGTTTTGTCTACATGCAGCAATGACATTGGCTAGGCTGAGATTTATGGCATTGATGGTTTATTATAACTATATAGTGGAACGCAGCCCGCTGTACGTGTGGAGCGCATGTGATGCGCGTCCGGCACTTCCGGGTTTGCGTTCCACGAGGATGACAGGATGTGTCTCATTAGCTGGTGAAGTGTAATAGAAGCACTTCCGGGTGCTTCCGGGTGTATATACTGTGCTTTTGCGTCTTCAACATTGGGTGAAATATACTGCAGCATTATTTGTAGATGCACTGTATAGTGCATCTGGTGAGTTGGTGAGTATGGATTATATGCATCTGTGAACGTTTAGCTTGTGTCCTACGTTGTTGTTATTTGTAGTGAGCCGGTGGAACGCATATGATGCACTTCCGGTATTTCCGGGTGTGCACTGTGCCTCCCCGGCTGATGGTGGTTAGGAACAGGTGTGTATAATTGAACCTGCTGATATGTATGGTGTAACAGACCTTTGTGTTAGTGTTATCTTGTGATATACTTTATGCAGTGTTGGGGTGCCAGCATTGTCAGGTGTGGTCATTGATTACTGATGATTGTCTAATTAATGTTTGCTGTGTTGCTATATAAGGGGACCCGGTAGGCATAGTCAGCATGCTGTTAGCTGGCATGCTGACTGGATGTCTGCGGTGACTGTCTTGACAAAGACCTTATAGGTCGAAACGTCGACTATTTATTGATGACTGCGATGAACTAATAAAGCCTTTTAATTTATTGGACTGGTGAGTGCCCTCTTTTGAGATCTCTTTGGTCTCGGATACCTGGTATATATATATATATATATATATATATATAGTTTTCAACGTGCGGCACTCAGCTATCAAAAGAAAATACACTGGAAACCAGTAGCGTATAACAACGTTTCAGTGCCCGAAGCACTATCGTCAGGTTTATAAAGAAAACACACATATTACATACCTTTATACACAATCACCCGTGCAAACAGCCACGCCGGGAGTCCAACGACCCCTCCTCCTTTCCGGCTGCGGCTGATGACATCATCATCAAGTGCTCCCATCACCATAGAAACAAATAAACAACAGGCAGCAGTTCTAAAAATACAATAATATGCAAGAGTCATATTACCAATCTTGTTACCAATACCATCTGTAATTGAACCATTAAGGTTACAAAAATCTTCAGAAACAGTTATAGCTCAAATATTCGTTTAGTCCCCGTGGGGATAATACATCCAGTCTATGGATCCATTGTACCTCTCTCTGTATTAATAAACGATTGCGATCTCCCCCTCTCACCGGCTTATCAACCCAATCAATCATCCTATACCTAATACTCGCTACGCTATGTTTGAAATCCGCAAAATGACGAGCGACTGGTTGCTCGGATTTTTTATCACTGTTCAATGCAGCTCTAATTGCTGACCTATGCATTGACATGCGATCCTTGAATCTTCCCTGGGTTTTGCCAATATAGCTCAATCCACAGGGACAGATTATTTGATACACAACATAACAGGAATTGCATGTTAAATGATGTCGGATTAAAAACTTTTTTCCTGTATGTGGATGATAAAAAGAATCACCTGCAATTAAGAAACTGCAGGTGGTACACCCACATTTAAAGCATCCCGACTTTTTCTTGGACAAAAAGTGCGGGGTCCCAATTGGCTCACGGTTACTAATATCTGTACGGACCAAAAGATCCCTAAGATTTTTCCCACGGGTAAAACATGGCATAGGGTTTGAATTTTGAAATGGCAGTTGTTGATCTGTTTTAATTACATGCCAATGTTTTTTAATGACTGTATTTACTTCTCCTGATTGAGTATTATATTGGGTGATAATCGGTACACGTTCGTTATGTGTCTTAACCGATACCTTATTAAGCAATTTATTACGATCAATTTGTAACACTCGCTCCTTAGTATGAGTAAGTAAATCCATCCCATATCCCCTCGCATGTAATTTCTCTATTAGTAAATCAATTTGTTTTATGGCTGTCTCTTTGTTTGAATTGATTCTCCAAATTCTCAACATCTGTGAATATGGAAGTGAATTTTTTAATTTTGTTGGATGACAACTGTTATATTGCAGTAATGTATTCCTGTCAGTTTCTTTCAAATGCACTGAGGTCTCAAATTGGTTATTAATTAGTTTGATATCAACATCTAAATAATCAATGAAATGTTGACTAATACGAAAGGTAAATTTAATGGGACTCTCACCCCCATTAATATCTTCCATTAAATTACAGAAGGTGTCCTTCGTACCTGACCATACAATAAACAGATCGTCTATAAAGCGGGTATATAGAACAATGTTTAAGAATACATTCTCATCAGAAAAAAATAATTGTTGCTCGACACTGAACATATAAATATTTGCTATTGCTGGGGCCACAGCAGAGCCCATTGAGCAGCCGCTCAGTTGAATGTAATATTTCCTGTCGAACAAAAAATAATTTTTCTTAAGAGTAAACTCCAAAAGAGATACACAAAATTCAACAAATGCAAGATCATAAACCCCACTTTCCATCAAAAATTTTTTTACCGCCTGTATACAGTGATTATGTGGTATAACTGTATATAAGCTGACTACATCTGCACAAATCATCCAAGCACCTTCCGGGACGTTGCGCAGAGCAGCCAGCTTATTAATAAACATAGTAGTGTCCAGGAGAAAATTCTTATGTCTTTGTACTAACGGCTGTAGAATTGAATCTAGATATGTAGAAATCGGTTGTGTCAATGATCCTCTTGCCGCAACAATAGGGCGCCCAGGTGGGGGTGTCACCCCCTTGTGTATCTTCGGGAGTGTGTATAATACTGGGGTTATCGGATGTTTTGGTAATAAAGCATCAGCCAATTTCTCTTCAATGATGCCATCGTGTACTGCTACTTTCAAAATTTGTCCCAGTTCTTCTTGAAACTTATTCACTGGATCACCCGAAAGTTCTTTATACGTTGTCCCGTCATTTAATTGGCGTAAGATTTCACTGCGATAATCCTTAAGATCTTGTAGGACGATTGCTCCGCCCTTATCGGCCGGTCGTATAATTAATTCTGAGTTCTTAGAAAGCGTATGTATTGCTCTCCTTTCTTCCGGTGTTAAATTAGGATGTATTTCTTTAGGACGTGCTGTGACATTTTTAACATCTTTGTCAACTAGACGCATAAACGTCTTAAGACTAGAATTATTTGTATTTGGATCAAATGTGGACTTTGGGATGATCCTCCTCAGTTGTTCCGGGATAGGATTTGCTGTAATGCTTGCTTCTGGCTTAGTAGGTTTATTAAAAAACTCTTTAATTTTTAATTTCCTAAATAATTGATGTTTTTCTTGTTGCCACTTAAAGTCGTCAAAGAAGGTAGTGGGAATGTAAGAGAGACCCTTACTTAATAAAGATCTTTCTGTTTGGGAGAGATCATAGGAGGATAAATTCAATATTATTTCTTCCTTGATGTCGGCGGTTTCTTTGCTTGGTCTGATCCTTTTGTTTTGGCCCCCCCTCCTTGTTGTTTTTCGTTTTTTGCCAAGAATTTAGCCCTAGTTTGTGCTCCAGACGGGGCTATTCCGGGAGTCGACAATTCTGAATCACTGTTAGTACTGCTATTATCATGTGAAGAAAAACCAGATCTTCCAGTCCTCTGTGGTCGACGAAAAAACGGACGTCTATTGACATTGCCCGTGTCACCAGATGTCCATTGGTACACAGTGTGTAATTCATAGTCCTGTTGAACTTTGGACAATTTTTCTTTTTTGAACTTTAATAAATCTCTTCTATATGTAGCCACTTGAGTTTCCAATTTAGCCATCCAATCACCATTTGGATCTGTACTCAGCTTAGTTGCATGTTGTTTTTCAAACAGCTGAATCTTTTCCTGTAATGAACTTTGTTCTTTCTTAGCGAATTCAATGATTAATAGCATAAGATCGAACGAGCATCGATTCATTATCCCAACCCATTTCTTGCAAAACTGTGGGTCATGTCTGCCCACCGTGGGACCATTCCTCATGCGTAATCCTCTCGGTATGATTTTGGCTCTGTAGTGATCACTTAAGGATATAGCATGGACATGGTAATCAATTTCTTTCCTTTTCATTTTCCATAGTTCCTTGTAAAGGATATCTCCCATAGCAGATTCAGGTTGCGTATTTAGACATTGTGTCTCTAAAATTATCTTTGCCTCTGCATCTGAGAATCCAAAAGTCTCACTTCCAGAGAGAAGCGCTGGGTTAAACGGGAATTCCGCTTCAATATCTCCCCCCTCCGCCATGCTGAGTTAAATGGGGGCTGGTGTGCTAATGAGTGGTAAACTGTTCCGGTAATCAATTCTTATTGGTAAACCGACTCAATTGTAGATCAGAAACAGTTCAGTTCTAATAGAGTTCCAATCGAACTTGCGAACTCCTTAATACTCACAGAACATACTGCCACCAATCATTCCATGATTGGTAAAACTGAACGGATGATTCAGTACGTAGATATCACCAAAAACGAAACCAGGTGCCTTGCCAAATTAGGAATATAGCACAATTCCAACGTATAGAAGCATAGGGCCGGCACTCCTCGGTTATGCAGTTACTGCGCTGGTGCCCTCACATGTACAGCTGTACATACATATAGTTTTCAACGTGCGGCACTCAGCTATCAAAAGAAAATACACTGGAAACCAGTAGCGTATAACAACGTTTCAGTGCCCGAAGCACTATCGTCAGGTTTATAAAGAAAACACACATATTACATACCTTTATACACAATCACCCGTGCAAACAGCCACGCCGGGAGTCCAACGACCCCTCCTCCTTTCCGGCTGCGGCTGATGACATCATCATCAAGTGCTCCCATCACCATAGAAACAAATAAACAACAGGCAGCAGTTCTAAAAATACAATAATATGCAAGAGTCATATTACCAATCTTGTTACCAATACCATCTGTAATTGAACCATTAAGGTTACAAAAATCTTCAGAAACAGTTATAGCTCAAATATTCGTTTAGTCCCCGTGGGGATAATACATCCAGTCTATGGATCCATTGTACCTCTCTCTGTATTAATAAACGATTGCGATCTCCCCCTCTCACCGGCTTATCAACCCAATCAATCATCCTATACCTAATACTCGCTACGCTATGTTTGAAATCCGCAAAATGACGAGCGACTGGTTGCTCGGATTTTTTATCACTGTTCAATGCAGCTCTAATTGCTGACCTATGCATTGACATGCGATCCTTGAATCTTCCCTGGGTTTTGCCAATATAGCTCAATCCACAGGGACAGATTATTTGATACACAACATAACAGGAATTGCATGTTAAATGATGTCGGATTAAAAACTTTTTTCCTGTATGTGGATGATAAAAAGAATCACCTGCAATTAAGAAACTGCAGGTGGTACACCCACATTTAAAGCATCCCGACTTTTTCTTGGACAAAAAGTGCGGGGTCCCAATTGGCTCACGGTTACTAATATCTGTACGGACCAAAAGATCCCTAAGATTTTTCCCACGGGTAAAACATGGCATAGGGTTTGAATTTTGAAATGGCAGTTGTTGATCTGTTTTAATTACATGCCAATGTTTTTTAATGACTGTATTTACTTCTCCTGATTGAGTATTATATTGGGTGATAATCGGTACACGTTCGTTATGTGTCTTAACCGATACCTTATTAAGCAATTTATTACGATCAATTTGTAACACTCGCTCCTTAGTATGAGTAAGTAAATCCATCCCATATCCCCTCGCATGTAATTTCTCTATTAGTAAATCAATTTGTTTTATGGCTGTCTCTTTGTTTGAATTGATTCTCCAAATTCTCAACATCTGTGAATATGGAAGTGAATTTTTTAATTTTGTTGGATGACAACTGTTATATTGCAGTAATGTATTCCTGTCAGTTTCTTTCAAATGCACTGAGGTCTCAAATTGGTTATTAATTAGTTTGATATCAACATCTAAATAATCAATGAAATGTTGACTAATACGAAAGGTAAATTTAATGGGACTCTCACCCCCATTAATATCTTCCATTAAATTACAGAAGGTGTCCTTCGTACCTGACCATACAATAAACAGATCGTCTATAAAGCGGGTATATAGAACAATGTTTAAGAATACATTCTCATCAGAAAAAAATAATTGTTGCTCGACACTGAACATATAAATATTTGCTATTGCTGGGGCCACAGCAGAGCCCATTGAGCAGCCGCTCAGTTGAATGTAATATTTCCTGTCGAACAAAAAATAATTTTTCTTAAGAGTAAACTCCAAAAGAGATACACAAAATTCAACAAATGCAAGATCATAAACCCCACTTTCCATCAAAAAATTTTTTACCGCCTGTATACAGTGATTATGTGGTATAACTGTATATAAGCTGACTACATCTGCACAAATCATCCAAGCACCTTCCGGGACGTTGCGCAGAGCAGCCAGCTTATTAATAAACATAGTAGTGTCCAGGAGAAAATTCTTATGTCTTTGTACTAACGGCTGTAGAATTGAATCTAGATATGTAGAAATCGGTTGTGTCAATGATCCTCTTGCCGCAACAATAGGGCGCCCAGGTGGGGGTGTCACCCCCTTGTGTATCTTCGGGAGTGTGTATAATACTGGGGTTATCGGATGTTTTGGTAATAAAGCATCAGCCAATTTCTCTTCAATGATGCCATCGTGTACTGCTACTTTCAAAATTTGTCCCAGTTCTTCTTGAAACTTATTCACTGGATCACCCGAAAGTTCTTTATACGTTGTCCCGTCATTTAATTGGCGTAAGATTTCACTGCGATAATCCTTAAGATCTTGTAGGACGATTGCTCCGCCCTTATCGGCCGGTCGTATAATTAATTCTGAGTTCTTAGAAAGCGTATGTATTGCTCTCCTTTCTTCCGGTGTTAAATTAGGATGTATTTCTTTAGGACGTGCTGTGACATTTTTAACATCTTTGTCAACTAGACGCATAAACGTCTTAAGACTAGAATTATTTGTATTTGGATCAAATGTGGACTTTGGGATGATCCTCCTCAGTTGTTCCGGGATAGGATTTGCTGTAATGCTTGCTTCTGGCTTAGTAGGTTTATTAAAAAACTCTTTAATTTTTAATTTCCTAAATAATTGATGTTTTTCTTGTTGCCACTTAAAGTCGTCAAAGAAGGTAGTGGGAATGTAAGAGAGACCCTTACTTAATAAAGATCTTTCTGTTTGGGAGAGATCATAGGAGGATAAATTCAATATTATTTCTTCCTTGATGTCGGCGGTTTCTTTGCTTGGTCTGATCCTTTTGTTTTGGCCCCCCCTCCTTGTTGTTTTTCGTTTTTTGCCAAGAATTTAGCCCTAGTTTGTGCTCCAGACGGGGCTATTCCGGGAGTCGACAATTCTGAATCACTGTTAGTACTGCTATTATCATGTGAAGAAAAACCAGATCTTCCAGTCCTCTGTGGTCGACGAAAAAACGGACGTCTATTGACATTGCCCGTGTCACCAGATGTCCATTGGTACACAGTGTGTAATTCATAGTCCTGTTGAACTTTGGACAATTTTTCTTTTTTGAACTTTAATAAATCTCTTCTATATGTAGCCACTTGAGTTTCCAATTTAGCCATCCAATCACCATTTGGATCTGTACTCAGCTTAGTTGCATGTTGTTTTTCAAACAGCTGAATCTTTTCCTGTAATGAACTTTGTTCTTTCTTAGCGAATTCAATGATTAATAGCATAAGATCGAACGAGCATCGATTCATTATCCCAACCCATTTCTTGCAAAACTGTGGGTCATGTCTGCCCACCGTGGGACCATTCCTCATGCGTAATCCTCTCGGTATGATTTTGGCTCTGTAGTGATCACTTAAGGATATAGCATGGAAATGGTAATCAATTTCTTTCCTTTTCATTTTCCATAGTTCCTTGTAAAGGATATCTCCCATAGCAGATTCAGGTTGCGTATTTAGACATTGTGTCTCTAAAATTATCTTTGCCTCTGCATCTGAGAATCCAAAAGTCTCACTTCCAGAGAGAAGCGCTGGGTTAAACGGGAATTCCGCTTCAATATCTCCCCCCTCCGCCATGCTGAGTTAAATGGGGGCTGGTGTGCTAATGAGTGGTAAACTGTTCCGGTAATCAATTCTTATTGGTAAACCGACTCAATTGTAGATCAGAAACAGTTCAGTTCTAATAGAGTTCCAATCGAACTTGCGAACTCCTTAATACTCACAGAACATACTGCCACCAATCATTCCATGATTGGTAAAACTGAACGGATGATTCAGTACGTAGATATCACCAAAAACGAAACCAGGTGCCTTGCCAAATTAGGAATATAGCACAATTCCAACGTATAGAAGCATAGGGCCGGCACTCCTCGGTTATGCAGTTACTGCGCTGGTGCCCTCACATGTACAGCTGTACATACATATAGTTTTCAACGTGCGGCACTCAGCTATCAAAAGAAAATACACTGGAAACCAGTAGCGTATAACAACGTTTCAGTGCCCGAAGCACTATCGTCAGGTTTATAAAGAAAACACACATATTACATACCTTTATACACAATCACCCGTGCAAACAGCCACGCCGGGAGTCCAACGACCCCTCCTCCTTTCCAGCTGCGGCTGATGACATCATCATCAAGTGCTCCCATCACCATAGAAACAAATAAACAACAGGCAGCAGTTCTAAAAATACAATAATATGCAAGAGTCATATTACCAATCTTGTTACCAATACCATCTGTAATTGAACCATTAAGGTTACAAAAATCTTCAGAAACAGTTATAGCTCAAATATTCGTTTAGTCCCCGTGGGGATAATACATCCAGTCTATGGATCCATTGTACCTCTCTCTGTATTAATAAACGATTGCGATCTCCCCCTCTCACCGGCTTATCAACCCAATCAATCATCCTATACCTAATACTCGCTACGCTATGTTTGAAATCCGCAAAATGACGAGCGACTGGTTGCTCGGATTTTTTATCACTGTTCAATGCAGCTCTAATTGCTGACCTATGCATTGACATGCGATCCTTGAATCTTCCCTGGGTTTTGCCAATATAGCTCAATCCACAGGGACAGATTATTTGATACACAACATAACAGGAATTGCATGTTAAATGATGTCGGATTAAAAACTTTTTTCCTGTATGTGGATGATAAAAAGAATCACCTGCAATTAAGAAACTGCAGGTGGTACACCCACATTTAAAGCATCCCGACTTTTTCTTGGACAAAAAGTGCGGGGTCCCAATTGGCTCACGGTTACTAATATCTGTACGGACCAAAAGATCCTAAGATTTTTTCCACGGGTAAAACATGGCATAGGGTTTGAATTTTGAAATGGCAGTTGTTGATCTGTTTTAATTACATGCCAATGTTTTTTAATGACTGTATTTACTTCTCCTGATTGAGTATTATATTGGGTGATAATCGGTACACGTTCGTTATGTGTCTTAACCGATACCTTATTAAGCAATTTATTACGATCAATTTGTAACACTCGCTCCTTAGTATGAGTAAGTAAATCCATCCCATATCCCCTCGCATGTAATTTCTCTATTAGTAAATCAATTTGTTTTATGGCTGTCTCTTTGTTTGAATTGATTCTCCAAATTCTCAACATCTGTGAATATGGAAGTGAATTTTGTAATTTTGTTGGATGACAACTGTTATATTGCAGTAATGTATTCCTGTCAGTTTCTTTCAAATGCACTGAGGTCTCAAATTGGTTATTAATTAGTTTGATATCAACATCTAAATAATCAATGAAATGTTGACTAATACGAAAGGTAAATTTAATGGGACTCTCACCCCCATTAATATCTTCCATTAAATTACAGAAGGTGTCCTTCGTACCTGACCATACAATAAACAGATCGTCTATAAAGCTGGTATATAGAACAATGTTTAAGAATACATTCTCATCAGAAAAAAATAATTGTTGCTCGACACTGAACATATAAATATTTGCTATTGCTGGGGCCACAGCAGAGCCCATTGAGCAGCCGCTCAGTTGAATGTAATATTTCCTGTCGAACAAAAAATAATTTTTCTTAAGAGTAAACTCCAAAAGAGATACACAAAATTCAACAAATGCAAGATCATAAACCCCACTTTCCATCAAAAATTTTTTTACCGCCTGTATACAGTGATTATGTGGTATAACTGTATATAAGCTGACTACATCTGCACAAATCATCCAAGCACCTTCCGGGACGTTGCGCAGAGCAGCCAGCTTATTAATAAACATAGTAGTGTCCAGGAGAAAATTCTTATGTCTTTGTACTAACGGCTGTAGAATTGAATCTAGATATGTAGAAATCGGTTGTGTCAATGATCCTCTTGCCGCAACAATAGGGCGCCCAGGTGGGGGTGTCACCCCCTTGTGTATCTTCGGGAGTGTGTATAATACTGGGGTTATCGGATGTTTTGGTAATAAAGCATCAGCCAATTTCTCTTCCAGGACGTGCTGTGACATTTTTAACATCTTGTCAACTAGACGCATAAACGTCTTAAGACTAGAATTATTTGTATTTGGATCAAATGTGGACTTTGGGATGATCCTCCTCAGTTGTTCCGGGATAGGATTTGCTGTAATGCTTGCTTCTGGCTTAGTAGGTTTATTAAAAAACTCTTTAATTTTTAATTTCCTAAATAATTGATGTTTTTCTTGTTGCCACTTAAAGTCGTCAAAGAAGGTAGTGGGAATGTAAGAGAGACCCTTACTTAATAAAGATCTTTCTGTTTGGGAGAGATCATAGGAGGATAAATTCAATATTATTTCTTCCTTGATGTCGGCGGTTTCTTTGCTTGGTCTGATCCTTTTGTTTTGGCCCCCCTCCTTGTTGTTTTTCGTTTTTTGCCAAGAATTTAGCCCTAGTTTGTGCTCCAGACGGGGCTATTCCGGGAGTCGACAATTCTGAATCACTGTTAGTACTGCTATTATCATGTGAAGAAAAACCAGATCTTCCAGTCCTCTGTGGTCGACGAAAAAACGGACGTCTATTGACATTGCCCGTGTCACCAGATGTCCATTGGTACACAGTGTGTAATTCATAGTCCTGTTGAACTTTGGACAATTTTTCTTTTTTGAACTTTAATAAATCTCTTCTATATGTAGCCACTTGAGTTTCCAATTTAGCCATCCAATCACCATTTGGATCTGTACTCAGCTTAGTTGCATGTTGTTTTTCAAACAGCTGAATCTTTTCCTGTAATGAACTTTGTTCTTTCTTAGCGAATTCAATGATTAATAGCATAAGATCGAACGAGCATCGATTCATTATCCAACCCATTTCTTGCAAAACTGTGGGTCATGTCTGCCCACCGTGGGACCATTCCTCATGCGTAATCCTCTCGGTATGATTTTGGCTCTGTAGTGATCACTTAAGGATATAGCATGGAAATGGTAATCAATTTCTTTCCTTTTCATTTTCCATAGTTCCTTGTAAAGGATATCTCCCATAGCAGATTCAGGTTGCGTATTTAGACATTGTGTCTCTAAAATTATCTTTGCCTCTGCATCTGAGAATCCAAAAGTCTCACTTCCAGAGAGAAGCGCTGGGTTAAACGGGAATTCCGCTTCAATATCTCCCCCCTCCGCCATGCTGAGTTAAATGGGGGCTGGTGTGCTAATGAGTGGTAAACTGTTCCGGTAATCAATTCTTATTGGTAAACCGACTCAATTGTAGATCAGAAACAGTTCAGTTCTAATAGAGTTCCAATCGAACTTGCGAACTCCTTAATACTCACAGAACATACTGCCACCAATCATTCCATGATTGGTAAAACTGAACGGATGATTCAGTACGTAGATATCACCAAAAACGAAACCAGGTGCCTTGCCAAATTAGGAATATAGCACAATTCCAACGTATAGAAGCATAGGGCCGGCACTCCTCGGTTATGCAGTTACTGCGCTGGTGCCCTCACATGTACAGCTGTACATACATATAGTTTTCAACGTGCGGCACTCAGCTATCAAAAGAAAATACACTGGAAACCAGTAGCGTATAACAACGTTTCAGTGCCCGAAGCACTATCGTCAGGTTTATAAAGAAAACACACATATTACATACCTTTATACACAATCACCCGTGCAAACAGCCACGCCGGGAGTCCAACGACCCCTCCTCCTTTCCGGCTGCGGCTGATGACATCATCATCAAGTGCTCCCATCACCATAGAAACAAATAAACAACAGGCAGCAGTTCTAAAAATACAATAATATGCAAGAGTCATATTACCAATCTTGTTACCAATACCATCTGTAATTGAACCATTAAGGTTACAAAAATCTTCAGAAACAGTTATAGCTCAAATATTCGTTTAGTCCCCGTGGGGATAATACATCCAGTCTATGGATCCATTGTACCTCTCTCTGTATTAATAAACGATTGCGATCTCCCCTCTCACCGGCTTATCAACCCAATCAATCATCCTATACCTAATACTCGCTACGCTATGTTTGAAATCCGCAAAATGACGAGCGACTGGTTGCTCGGATTTTTTATCACTGTTCAATGCAGCTCTAATTGCTGACCTATGCATTGACATGCGATCCTTGAATCTTCCCTGGGTTTTGCCAATATAGCTCAATCCACAGGGACAGATTATTTGATACACAACATAACAGGAATTGCATGTTAAATGATGTCGGATTAAAAACTTTTTTCCTGTATGTGGATGATAAAAAGAATCACCTGCAATTAAGAAACTGCAGGTGGTACACCCACATTTAAAG
This sequence comes from Pseudophryne corroboree, assembly GCF_028390025.1. Lineage (NCBI taxonomy): Eukaryota > Metazoa > Chordata > Amphibia > Anura > Myobatrachidae > Pseudophryne > Pseudophryne corroboree. The sequence goes on from NC_086446.1 coordinate 255,840,791, forward strand.
CATCCCGACTTTTTCTTGGACAAAAAGTGCGGGGTCCCAATTGGCTCACGGTTACTAATATCTGTACGGACCAAAAGATCCCTAAGATTTTTCCCACGGGTAAAACATGGCATAGGGTTTGAATTTTGAAATGGCAGTTGTTGATCTGTTTTAATTACATGCCAATGTTTTTTAATGACTGTATTTACTTCTCCTGATTGAGTATTATATTGGGTGATAATCGGTACACGTTCGTTATGTGTCTTAACCGATACCTTATTAAGCAATTTATTACGATCAATTTGTAACACTCGCTCCTTAGTATGAGTAAGTAAATCCATCCCATATCCCCTCGCATGTAATTTCTCTATTAGTAAATCAATTTGTTTTATGGCTGTCTCTTTGTTTGAATTGATTCTCCAAATTCTCAACATCTGTGAATATGGAAGTGAATTTTTTAATTTTGTTGGATGACAACTGTTATATTGCAGTAATGTATTCCTGTCAGTTTCTTTCAAATGCACTGAGGTCTCAAATTGGTTATTAATTAGTTTGATATCAACATCTAAATAATCAATGAAATGTTGACTAATACGAAAGGTAAATTTAATGGGACTCTCACCCCCATTAATATCTTCCATTAAATTATGGTTCAATTACAGATGGTATTGGTAACAAGATTGGTAATATGACTCTTGCATATTATTGTATTTTTAGAACTGCTGCCTGTTGTTTATTTGTTTCTATGGTGATGGGAGCACTTGATGATGATGTCATCAGCCGCAGCCGGAAAGGAGGAGGGGTCGTTGGACTCCCGGCGTGGCTGTTTGCACGGGTGATTGTGTATAAAGGTATGTAATATGTGTGTTTTCTTTATAAACCTGACGATAGTGCTTCGGGCACTGAAACGTTGTTATACGCTACTGGTTTCCAGTGTATTTTCTTTTGATAGCTGAGTGCCGCACGTTGAAAACTATATGTATGTACAGCTGTACATGTGAGGGCACCAGCGCAGTAACTGCATAACCGAGGAGTGCCGGCCCTATGCTTCTATACGTTGGAATTGTGCTATATTCCTAATTTGGCAAGGCACCTGGTTTCGTTTTTGGTGATATCTACGTACTGAATCATCCGTTCAGTTTTACCAATCATGGAATGATTGGTGGCAGTATGTTCTGTGAGTATTAAGGAGTTCGCAAGTTCGATTGGAACTCTATTAGAACTGAACTGTTTCTGATCTACAATTGAGTCGGTTTACCAATAAGAATTGATTACCAGAACAGTTTACCACTCATTAGCACACCAGCCCCCATTTAACTCAGCATGGCGGAGGGGGGAGATATTGAAGCGGAATTCCCGTTTAACCCAGCGCTTCTCTCTGGAAGTGAGACTTTTGGATTCTCAGATGCAGAGGCAAAGATAATTTTAGAGACACAATGTCTAAATACGCAACCTGAATCTGCTATGGGAGATATCCTTTACAAGGAACTATGGAAAATGAAAAGGAAAGAAATTGATTACCATTTCCATGCTATATCCTTAAGTGATCACTACAGAGCCAAAATCATACCGAGAGGATTACGCATGAGGAATGGTCCCACGGTGGGCAGACATGACCCACAGTTTTGCAAGAAATGGGTTGGGATAATGAATCGATGCTCGTTCGATCTTATGCTATTAATCATTGAATTCGCTAAGAAAGAACAAAGTTCATTACAGGAAAAGATTCAGCTGTTTGAAAAACAACATGCAACTAAGCTGAGTACAGATCCAAATGGTGATTGGATGGCTAAATTGGAAACTCAAGTGGCTACATATAGAAGAGATTTATTAAAGTTCAAAAAAGAAAAATTGTCCAAAGTTCAACAGGACTATGAATTACACACTGTGTACCAATGGACATCTGGTGACACGGGCAATGTCAATAGACGTCCGTTTTTTCGTCGACCACAGAGGACTGGAAGATCTGGTTTTTCTTCACATGATAATAGCAGTACTAACAGTGATTCAGAATTGTCGACTCCCGGAATAGCCCCGTCTGGAGCACAAACTAGGGCTAAATTCTTGGCAAAAAATGAAAAACAACAAGGAGGGGGGGCCAAAACAAAAGGATCAGACCAAGCAAAGAAACCGCCGACATCAAGGAAGAAATAATATTGAATTTATCCTCCTATGATCTCTCCCAAACAGAAAGATCTTTATTAAGTAAGGGTCTCTCTTACATTCCCACTACCTTCTTTGACGACTTTAAGTGGCAACAAGAAAAACATCAATTATTTAGGAAATTAAAAATTAAAGAGTTTTTTAATAAACCTACTAAGCCAGAAGCAAGCATTACAGCAAATCCTATCCCGGAACAACTGAGGAGGATCATCCCAAAGTCCACATTTGATCCAAATACAAATAATTCTAGTCTTAAGACGTTTATGCGTCTAGTTGACAAAGATGTTAAAAATGTCACAGCACGTCCTAAAGAAATACATCCTAATTTAACACCGGAAGAAAGGAGAGCAATACATACGCTTTCTAAGAACTCAGAATTAATTATACGACCGGCCGATAAGGGCGGAGCAATCGTCCTACAAGATCTTAAGGATTATCGCAGTGAAATCTTACGCCAATTAAATGACGGGACAACGTATAAAGAACTTTCGGGTGATCCAGTGAATACGTTTCAAGAAGAACTGGGACAAATTTTGAAAGTAGCAGTACACGATGGCATCATTGAAGAGAAATTGGCTGATGCTTTATTACCAAAACATCCGATAACCCCAGTATTATACACACTCCCGAAGATACACAAGGGGGTGACACCCCCACCTGGGCGCCCTATTGTTGCAGCAAGAGGATCATTGACACAACCGATTTCTACATATCTAGATTCAATTCTACAGCCGTTAGTACAAAGACATAAGAATTTTCCCCTGGACACTACTATGTTTATTAATAAGCTGGCTGCTCTGCGCAACGTCCCGGAAGGTGCTTGGATGATTTGTGCAGATGTAGTCAGCTTATATACAGTTATACCACATAATCACTGTATACAGGCGGTAAAAAAAATTTTGATGGAAAGTGGGGTTTATGATCTTGCATTTGTTGAATTTTGTGTATCTCTTTTGGAGTTTACTCTTAAGAAAAATTATTTTTTGTTCGACAGGAAATATTACATTCAACTGAGCGGCTGCTCAATGGGCTCTGCTGTGGCCCCAGCAATAGCAAATATTTATATGTTCAGTGTCGAGCAACAATTATTTTTTTCTGATGAGAATGTATTCTTAAACATTGTTCTATATACCCGCTTTATAGACGATCTGTTTATTGTATGGTCAGGTACGAAGGACACCTTCTGTAATTTAATGGAAGATATTAATGGGGGTGAGAGTCCCATTAAATTTACCTTTCGTATTAGTCAACATTTCATTGATTATTTAGATGTTGATATCAAACTAATTAATAACCAATTTGAGACCTCAGTGCATTTGAAAGAAACTGACAGGAATACATTACTGCAATATAACAGTTGTCATCCAACAAAATTAAAAAATTCACTTCCATATTCACAGATGTTGAGAATTTGGAGAATCAATTCAAACAAGGAGACAGCCATAAAACAAATTGATTTACTAATAGAGAAATTACATGCGAGGGGATATGGGATGGATTTACTTACTCATACTAAGGAGCGAGTGTTACAAATTGATCGTAATAAATTGCTTAATAAGGTATCGGTTAAGACACATAACGAACGTGTACCGATTATCACCCAATATAATACTCAATCAGGAGAAGTAAATACAGTCATTAAAAAACATTGGCATGTAATTAAAACAGATCAACAACTGCCATTTCAAAATTCAAACCCTATGCCATGTTTTACCCGTGGGAAAAATCTTAGGGATCTTTTGGTCCGTACAGATATTAGTAACCGTGAGCCAATTGGGACCCCGCACTTTTTGTCCAAGAAAAAGTCGGGATGCTTTAAATGTGGGTGTACCACCTGCAGTTTCTTAATTGCAGGTGATTCTTTTTATCATCCACATACAGGAAAAAAGTTTTTAATCCGACATCATTTAACATGCAATTCCTGTTATGTTGTGTATCAAATAATCTGTCCCTGTGGATTGAGCTATATTGGCAAAACCCAGGGAAGATTCAAGGATCGCATGTCAATGCATAGGTCAGCAATTAGAGCTGCATTGAACAGTGATAAAAAATCCGAGCAACCAGTCGCTCGTCATTTTGCGGATTTCAAACATAGCGTAGCGAGTATTAGGTATAGGATGATTGATTGGGTTGATAAGCCGGTGAGAGGGGGAGATCGCAATCGTTTATTAATACAGAGAGAGGTACAATGGATCCATAGACTGGATGTATTATCCCCACGGGGACTAAACGAATATTTGAGCTATAACTGTTTCTGAAGATTTTTGTAACCTTAATGGTTCAATTACAGATGGTATTGGTAACAAGATTGGTAATATGACTCTTGCATATTATTGTATTTTTAGAACTGCTGCCTGTTGTTTATTTGTTTCTATGGTGATGGGAGCACTTGATGATGATGTCATCAGCCGCAGCCGGAAAGGAGGAGGGGTCGTTGGACTCCCGGCGTGGCTGTTTGCACGGGTGATTGTGTATAAAGGTATGTAATATGTGTGTTTTCTTTATAAACCTGACGATAGTGCTTCGGGCACTGAAACGTTGTTATACGCTACTGGTTTCCAGTGTATTTTCTTTTGATAGCTGAGTGCCGCACGTTGAAAACTATATGTATGTACAGCTGTACATGTGAGGGCACCAGCGCAGTAACTGCATAACCGAGGAGTGCCGGCCCTATGCTTCTATATATATATATATATATATAAAATATAGAACAGCGTAGGACCGGCACTCCACCCGCGATTAATAGTTTACTCAGTCGGTGCCCTCACATATGCAACAAGCATGGAATAGGAAACAAAGGTGCGGCACTCGGCATAAAAAATACACAAACCAGTACTTGCTATACCAAGTACTGGTTTGTGTATTTTTTATGCCAAGTGCTGCACCTTTGTTTTATATATATATATATATAGTGGTCAAAGTGGAAATTTTGAGATGGGGTATGAAAAAGTGAAGGCTTTGGGAAAGAGGGTGTGCCACTCAAAGGGGGGCATGTCCTTAAGTGTAGTACCACACCATATACCCGTTATACATATTATGAACCACAATAGTAGGACCCCTTATATTATTTAGTACTGGTGCCTTTTACACATTATGCCCCATGGAGTGAGCCAAAATTCCCCCAGAATGAGCCAAAGTTTACGTTATGCCACACAGAATGAGCCAAAATTCACATCATGCCATACAGTATGAGCCAAAATTCACATTATTCCATACAGAATAAGCAAAAATTCACATTATGCCACACAGTATTTGCCAGAATTCAGGGACAGGGAGTGTGACAGCAGGGACATAGGGATAGGGAGTGACAGCAGGGACATAGGGATAGGGAGTGACAGCAGGGACATAGGGACCGAGAGAGTGACAGAGGGACATAGGGACAGGGAGTGACAGCAGAGACATAGGGACAGAGAGAGTGACAGAGGGACAGGGAGTGTGACAGATGGACATAGGGACAGGGAGTGAAAGCAAGGATAGGGAGAGTGACAGAGGGACATAGGGACAGGGAGTGACAGCAGGACATAGGGACGGGGGAGAGGGACAGCAAGGACATACAGTAGGGAGAGAGAAAGGCAGCAGGGTAAGATTACATAATGAGCAGTGGTGGTGCAGAGGATGCTGTGGTCGACAGTGGCAGTGTGGAGGATGAGGATGCTGTTGTTGGCAGCGGTGCGGAGGAGGGTGTAGGCAGCAGCGGTAGTGTGGAGGAGGCTGTGGGCGGCAGCGGTGCGGAGAAGGAGGGTTTTCAGTTAGTTTCCAAAGTGCCGATATGCTATACCTGTGTATACCGCCCCACTTCAACCACTGTGCCTATTTTAAAAGCTAAGTTATAACTTCTTATTTTTTACTGAGACATTTATAACCCCAGGATTTTACTAATAGTTTTATGGTTTAAACCTACTTTTATGTGATTAATAAAACTTGTTTGTATCATTTTATAGTTTTTTGGCATTTAAATCAATCTTTTAACAATTGCATTTTAAATCACACCAGTCGCCGGTACCTTTATTCCCCCATTTTTTATATATATATATATATATATATATATATATATATGTGTACAATATCTAAGTAATACAACAAGATTGCGGTATCCCATAACAATGAAGCAGACATTTACTTTGATTCACCATGTGCTAGACTAATGGCTACTAAGGGTTACAGCATACATTTACTGCTTGCTCTATAAATACTTTACATTGCAATTGCAAATTCACAAACTATAAGCCATTCACTAGGACATTTTATCATTGGTATTATTTATCTTCTCCATCAAATTGTCTTTAATCTGTTCTCAGCCTGTTCGAAATTTCTTTTGCCAAACTACTTTACTGAGCATATGTTAGCGAGGGCAGTTGAATCTAACCACATCTCTCTAATTACTATCTTTCATTATTCCTGTAACAAACACTATAATTGTTTTGGGCTTAGGTTTCCTACAGTGCAGATTAGAAGCAGACTTGTTGCAGTTTGAGTTTAGCTTAACCTTCTCTCTCCCTGTGTTGTTATGCAAAAAAGATGCTGAGGAGCACAAAAAAACCCTGTAATTTCTTAGTTTCCTTAGTGACCTAATGTACTTGCATGAATGCTATACATATAAAAGAATAATATTATGGGCATTGGTTTCTACAGTTTCCAAATGTTGTTAGACACTAATACTTCATTAGAATCTGCACCCAGGAAAATCTAGACAGGGATACTCTACGCCATGGTGTGTGTCTTGCGCCAGTCAAGGGCATGTCTAGTTTTGTTTTCATGTCATATGCCCTCTCATATTCATATCGCCTTCCATATTGTGTGCTACCCAATCTCCCCTCATATCGTCATGATATCACCTATCCATTATGACCACTGCATCACATAACTTTCCTAGAACAATATTTTTCCACACACTTGTACCCCCAACTTATAAAATAGTAGTGAATGGTGTATGTAATATATTAAATGTACAACTCACTGCACTTCTCATCAGTTATTGAGGCTCAATCAGATGTGGTTGTTCTTGCTGCTGTCATTGCTATCATTTGCCATACGCAATTGTGATTATATGCTAATATGGGCAGAAGCTAACCTGATCATAAGGATGCCCACTGCTATCTCAACATTTCCATCCAACACCGTATAATTCCTGATACATCGGTACCATTGTCGGAAATTGGGTCATTTATGCGCAGGCTGAGCTGCTCTCCCTGGACGCAGAGAGCTCGCCAGTAGCAAGCAAAATTACAACTGCCAGTTTATGCATACCTACAAAATGCCGTTAGAACGCCCGTAACATGACTGTGTTAAGCAACCCAATCCCCGTTACCACCCCTCTTCCTGTCACTCGCTTTGCCACAAATTCCTTGTTGTGACCACTATATCAATTCAGTTGCTGCAGGTGCGCACTATGGCTCAGATGATAAAAAAAATAATATATAGTAAAAAATCAATAAAGCATTAACAATGGAAAAATTGTGGTGTCAGTGTACTGTAATAAACATATTTTATCCTGTAAAGCAAACAAAAAAGTATACACAGTGGGGGTAATTCCAAGTTGATCGAAGCAGGAAATTTTTTAGAAGTTGGGCAAAACCGTGTGCACTGCAGGGGAGGCAGATATAACATTTGCAGAGAGAGTTAGATTTGGGTGTGGTGTGTTCAAACTGAAATCTAAATTGCAGTGCAAAAATAAAGCAGCCACTATTTACCCTGCACAGAAACAAAATAACCCACCCAAATCTAACTCTCTCTGCAAATGTTATATCTGCCTACCCTGCAGTGCACATGGTTTTGCTGCGATCAACTCAGAATTACCCCCAGTGTTCACAGAAACATAAGTTATCACATGAATTTATGAATTTAATAGTTGCATCATACAGTTAAAATATGTACAGATGTAGCCACCTTTATCTTGAGTGGATGAGGCGTTTGTCCCGATCGAGCATACGCAGCGTACTGGGGCGTAGGGAGGCGCGCCTAGTCACAGAGAGGCGTATCTAATCGCACGGAGGCAGACAGAGCGTTTGGCGTTACCTTACATGTAATACCTGCGATCATCCACCAGATGTCGCTTTTTACAATCACCACTGCGCATGCGTGTGGTCCCCCATAAAATACAATACTGAAATATACTGTATACTGTAGTAAGGACTACTTTACTAGTGCATCTCGTTAAGTACAGCGTCTCATTATGCTGCATTATTTAATACATTATATACAGTACAGACGCAAATAGTACAGCATGCAGTATACTGTATGGTCCATTTACAGTACTTTAGGAATATGTAAACGTCCAAATCCCGCAGACAAAGCAACATAAAACCAGTAGTGTACACTGACGCAAATGGACGTGTTAGAAGTTCATTATTGCCTAATGATACTAGGAATATTGTACAGTATGTTAGCGTCCTAATCCCGTAGCCATTATGGCATAATCAAAACTAATGGATTTATTCATCTGTCTGCGGCGAAGTGGTGAAGTGCTCCGCTTCCTATACTCAGAGTCCCGGGTTCGATTCCTAAAGTACGAATGCATGTTAGTTTTTTCCAGACACTTTTTTTTTTTTTTTATTTACATAAACCAGGGCAAAGCTGCAGGAGCGGTTCCACTGTTAAGGTTCTATGCACCGTACAGTACACATACAAATTTGTAACAGACTCAATAGAAATGGCTACCACCTATGACTCCTTGCCCCACAGAGGCCCTAGGCTACGGAGCAAGTAACAGTGCAAGTTTTGCAGTCTACGGGGCAATGCTGAAGGAGCATCACAATCCCCTAGCTAAAATACACAGGGGCGATAGGGATAAGCGAGGTCTATGCACATTACGGTACACCGGACTCGATCGCACAGCACACTGACAAAATGGCCGCCGACCGTGAACCCCCACCATGTGGCAGGCAGCGCTCGGATATGGAGTGAGAAATGGCATAAGTTTTGCAGGCTACGGGGCAATGCTGAAGGAACGTCACAATCCCCTAGCTAAAATACACAGGGGTGATAGGGATAAGCGAGTGCTATGCACACTACGGTACACCGGACTCGATCGCATAGCAAACTGACAAAATGGCCGCCGACCGTGAACCCCCACCATGTGGCAGGCAGCGCTCGGAGATGGAGTGAGAGATAGCAGACGTTTTGAAGGCTACGGGGCAATGCTGAAGGAGCGTCACAATCCCCTCGCTAAAATAACAGTACACAGAGGCAATGAGGTCCCGTAGAATGATCAAATAATAAATGCTGTATAATGTACAGTATACAGAGCCAAAACAAGGAGTTTAAGCAACAGTGTGGTACATTAAAGTCAGGGATGTGGCATAGTACAGTAAGTCAGCGGCCAAGTCCCCTAGCCATTAAGGATTAATATCACTGCTTACAGTATATTTAGACATGAGCTTGTGTACAGTATCTGTCATGAGGTGTTTTTTTCACTGACACTATTATTTTTTTCTATTGTAATATACAGAGCCGGCAAACTAGCCAAACGGGAATAATCAGCTTTTGCTGAATAAAATGAGATGCTACAGTACATGCCTATATTCTGTGTGTGACTGCGGCTCTATGAAATTAAATCTGAAAATTTAAATATGAAAAGCATTACTAATTTGCGGCATTATGTGTATAAGGTGTACTACAATATTTTCTGGCGTAACATAAAGAAAGGACACTACTGCATGGTCTAATGCAGTGGTTCTCAAACTCGGTCCTCAGGACCCCACACAGTGCATGTTTTGAAGGTAAACCAGCAAGTGCACAGGTGTATTAATTACTCAATGACACATTTTAAAAGGTCCATACAGTAGGTGGAGCTAATTATTTCACTTGTGATTCTGTGAGACCTGCAAAATATGCACTGTGTGGGGTCCTGAGGACTGAGTTTGAGAACCTGTGGTCTAATGTAAATAAAGATCAATGTGGTGGGGTGTAATGTGAATAAGAGCAATACTGTTAGGAGTAATGTGGTACTATCATATGATTAAAATGAGAATAAGAGACACTATTGCATGATATAATGTGAATAAAGTTGCAGTTCTGTGTTGTGTCATTTCATCTGGGGGTATTATTGTGTTACCATGCCCCTTCCCAGCAAGAACATGCACTGTTTTGGGCTGGCACTAAATGTTCACATTCTTCCTATTTAAAATATAGAGGGTAGGAGCGCCAAAATGGGTGATGGTGCTGGGAAAGGGGTGCAGGGTTAGATGCAGAACTAGCATTTGTGCAAGAGGGCATCAGCCTTCATCGCTGGCCCACGATGCCTCATGAGAGAGTCACAATTTCATGTGTAAAAGTACAGCAGACAGCGCCCGACCCCCTCCCCATTGGTGTTGGTTTATGCCTTAGGGGACTCAGACGCTCACATTTCTAAAGCATGGTATTTTCGTCCCGCTAGCCCAGGGATGGGGAACCTTCGGCTCACCAGCTGTTGTTGAACTACACATCCCAGCATGCCCTGCAACAGCTTTAGCATGGCCAAATAGCAAAACTGTAGCAAGGCATGCTGGGATGTGTAGTTTAACAGCAGCTGGGAGCCTGCACAGGTCATGCAGTAGACAGGGAGGGAATTCAGGTCATGTGAAATACACAAACGCTGAAGATCTACAGTACTGTTTTGCTCAGTCAGAATACACTCATTTCTACTCATTGCCGCTGTGTAGTTGCATTTAGCGTAAAGAATCACTCCTGCAGATCTACTCTGATTTATGTGAAACCTGTGTGCATCCTTCCATTGGATGTATTAGAGAGAGGAAAAAAATAATATTAAAGTGAATGTCACGGGAACACATTAAAAAAAAAGGTTGGCACTTCCTTCCCATTGGTGTTGGTTAATGCCGTAGGGGACTCGGACGCTCATGTAATTTCATTTCAAAGGCACGGTATTTTCCATCATCTCCCCCTAACCCCATCGCCCTTCCCCCCTGGGAGCCTGCACAGGTCATGCAGTAGACAGGGAGGGAATTCAGGTCCTGTGCAATACACTAACGCCGAAGATCTACAGTACTGTTTTGCTCAGTTAGTTGCGTCAGAATACACTAATTTCTACTCATTGCCGCTGTATAGTTGCATTTAGCGTAAAGAATCGCTCCTGCAGATCTACTCTGATTTATGTGAAACCTGTGTGCATCCTTCCATTGGATGTATTAGAGAGGAAAAAAAATAATATTTAAAGTGAATGTCACGGGAACACATTAAAAAAAAAGGTTGGCACTTCCTTCCCATTGGTGTTGGTTAATGCCGTAGGGGACTCGGACGCTCATGTAATTTCATTTCAAAGGCACAGTATTTTCCATCATCTCCCCCTAACCCCATCGCCCTTCCCCCCTGGGAGCCTGCACAGGTCATGCAGTAGACAGGGAGGGAATTCAGGTCCTGTGCAATATACTAACGCCGAAGATCTACAGTACTGTTTTGCTCAGTTAGTTGCGTCAGAATACACTAATTTCTACTCATTGCCGCTGTATAGTTGCATTTAGCATAAAGAATCGCTCCTGCAGATCTACTCTGATTTATGTGAAACCTGTGTGCATCCTTCCATTGGATGTATTAGAGAGGAAAAAAAATAATATTAAAGTGAATGTCACGGGAACACATTAAAAAAAAAGGTTGGCACTTCCTTCCCATTGGTGTTGGTTAATGCCGTAGGGGACTCGGACGCTCATGTAATTTCATTTCAAAGGCACGGTATTTTCCATCATCTCCCCCTAACCCCATCGCCCTTCCCCCCTGGGAGCCTGCACAGGTCATGCAGTAGACAGGGAGGGAATTCAGGTCCTGTGCAATACACTAACGCCGAAGATCTACAGTACTGTTTTGCTCAGTTAGTTGCGTCAGAATACACTAATTTCTACTCATTGCCGCTGTATAGTTGCATTTAGCGTAAAGAATCGCTCCTGCAGATCTACTCTGATTTATGTGAAACCTGTGTGCATCCTTCCATTGGATGTATTAGAGAGGAAAAAAAATAATATTAAAGTGAATGTCACGGGAACACATTAAAAAAAAAGGTTGGCACTTCCTTCCCATTGGTGTTGGTTTATGCTGTAGGGGACTCAGACGCTCATGTAATTGCATTTCAAAGGCACGGTATTTTCCATTGTCTCCCCCTACCCCCATCGCCCTTCCCCCCTTGGAGCCTGCACAGGTCATGTAGTAGACAGGAAGGGAATTCAGGTCCAATGGAGGGACTGATAGAGTGGATCTGCAGACAATGAACCTCTAGTGAGGAAAATAAGCCTTGCAGATGCAGTCAAAATGGATTGTAGTGGTGAGAGCCTATTTTTGGGAAGACCAGTCAGGAGACTATTACAATAATCAATGCGGGAGATAATGGGAGTAATTCTAAGTTGATCGCAGCAGGAACTTTGTTAGCAGTTGGGCAAAACCATGTGCACTGCAGGGGTGGCAGATATAACATGTGCAGAGAAAGATAGATTTGGGTGTGGTGAGTTCAATCTGCAATCTAATTTGCAGTGTAAAAATAAAGCAGCCAGTATTTACCCTGCACAGAAACAAAATAACCCACCCAAATCTAACTCTCTCTGCAAATGTTATATCTGCCCCTCATGCAGTGAACATGGTTTTGCCCAACTGCTAAAAAATTTCCTGATGCGATCAACTTGGAATTACCCCCAATGAGAGCAGAGTTTATCCTGTATCTTATGTAAGATATGGTCATATTTTGAATTTCTTTCTAAGATGTATTTAACATGATTTTGAGACATATTGAATGTGGGGAACAAAGGGCAGTTCAGAGTCAAGAATCATACCTAGGCAGCGAGCTTGTGGGGTAGGGTTGATATTAACAGTGATAGAGATATTAGTTTGGTAACTACTATTGGCTGGTGGAAATATAATTAATTCTGTTCTGAAAATATTTAAAAGTTTGAGGTGTCGAGATGTCATCCAAGATGAAATGGCAGAGATGCATTCAGTGACACGTCATATTACAGATGGTGACACATCTGGGGAGGTTAGGTAGATTTGAGTATCATCTGTATACAGATGGTACAGAAATCCAAAAGAGCTGATTAGTTTGCCAAGAGATGAGGTATAGATTGAGAAAAGCAGAGAACCTAACATCACATCCTTAAAAGATACCTTTATGGACCTGTTACCACCTGTCTTTGAGTAAGTCAGGTGTGTTCATATGAGGATACTGTCTTTGTATGTTGGGTTTTTTATTTATAAAAAAAACTATCCATCTTCCGAATATTCATATCACCTAGTTAAAACCCCCATTCTTTATTGACGAAATAAACAGCTCTACATCTTTCCCATTTGAAGCGATTTCGCTACATATTGTTTTTTATTTTTTCTTTAAATATGGCTTAGATATCCATCATAAACTGGACCTAGATTGTACCTGGTCTCTCATCTGGAAACAATCCAGCTAAGTATTTGTTCTAACACTCTCACATTCACCATCACTGCTTGAGCGATAACGCCATCTAGTCCGCACCACCACTATTCACACAACCTAAGACTGAGCCTTGTGGTACTTCAACTTAGAGCGGTAGCGAAGAGGAGGTGGATTCAAAGAAACAAACACTGAAGAAGCGATTAGATAGGTAGAATGAGAACTAAGAAAGGGTTGTGTCATGAAGACCTAGGGATTGTATTATTTGTCTGAGAAGAGAGTTGTCAACAGTGTCAAAAGCAGCATAGAGATCAAGGAGAATAAGTAGTGAGTAATGGCCTTTAGATTTAGCAGTGACCAGATCATTCACTACTTTAGTCAGTGCTGTCTCTGTGAAGTGTGTGAGGTGAGTGTGGGCAAGTCTCTCAAGTAGCTTGGAGGGGCATGGGAGCTGAGAAATGGGACGGTAATTTGAGAGAGAGCTAGGGGCAGAATTTATTTTTTTCAGAATGGGAGTAAACACGGCATGCTCGTACAGAGAAGGAAAGATACCAGTAGACAGAGAGAGATAACATATGTTTGTTAAGGTTGGGATGAGCACAGGAGACAGAGCTTTACTAATTTGTGAGGGTATAGAATCAAAAGGAGAGGTAGTAGAGTATGCAGACAAGAAGAGTGTATATACTTTACCTTCATTTGTGGGATCAAATGAAGAGAAGGTGTTAGAGGGTTCAGTAAGGGAATTGAGCAGGTTACTGGCTGTGGAAGAGCATACCATTTCATTTCGGATCTTATCAATATTGTCCTTGAAATAGGAAGCAAGATCTTGCCCACTGATAGTGGCTGGTGGGATTGGTGAGGGAAGGATAAGAAGTGATTTAAATGTTTTAAAAAGTTGCTTGGGGTTAGAGGCTTGAGCAGAGATGAGGGACTGGAAATATGTTTGTTTGGCAGTGTCCAGAGCATTATGATAAGAGTGGTAAATCATCTCACATTATATGTGAGAAAGTCACTTGAACTATGAGATTTATGCCACTGATGTTCTACTTTACATGAGAGGTTTTGTAGGTATCTTGTGAATTTAGAGTGGCACAGTTGACATCCAAGTCTACGTGGAGTGTGATGGTAGCTGGAGCCACTTAATCGAGTGCTGCTTCTAGAGTTTGGTTAAGGTGTGATACAGCAGTGTCAGGAGAGGTGAATATAGAAACTGGTGAAAGCAGTTGTTGCAGAGAGGTGGATAGTTGATGAAAATCCTAATAGAATGTATTTCAAATGATGTCAATGTGAGTGATGGAATAGGTGGTAAAATTGTGTGTAAGATTTGGACAGTAATAATCCAACCCCACCTTGTTTACTGTTACCAGGCCTGGAGATGTGTGTGAAGTGGAGGCCACCATGTGACAGTGATGCAGGGGAGGCAGTGTCTTATTGTGTGATCTATGTTTCTGTTATAGCCAGCATTTTGAGGGTTTTTTTAAATGAAAAGGTCATGGATAGATGTTTATTTGTTGCAAACAGAGCGTGCATTCCATAAAGCATTTTTTTGTGACTTGGAGGAAGATGGGAGAAATGTGATGTTTATAAGGTTTGGTGGATTTATATTCCATTGTGTATCAGCTGAATGCTATTGTGGTATGTGGGTGGGACCTGGATTTGAGGATATGTCACCAGCTAGTAAAAGCAGAAGAGAGAGACAAGTATAGTTGGAATTGGCGTGTGATAGTTATTTAAGGAGTCCAGGTAGCTGAGGAAAATCCTATCCTATACCTAGAAAATAATCCTCCATTTATTTAAAATAACAATAAAAAAAGAACTAAAGTGTATCACTTGTATGCTCACCTCTCTCAACATGGTCAATGTGCTGCCTATTCAATTCCATCATACAAACGTAATATTAGAAAATGATGATGATATTGATCTATGTAATAAAGTTCTCTGGAATCCTATCTCTATTATATGTAAGCGAAGAGCACTTAGGAAGTTTGAGAATTTGTCATATTTTTTAAATTTGTTCGGATTCCATGATCACATCCCAGTTCACAAACATTACCATAGCCACATACAACTATATTTATTTACTAACAGTTATTTATGCAGCACACATATTCCATAGCGCTTTACAGATACTATTTACATCAGTCCCTGCCCAGTGGAGTTTACAATCTAGGGGGGTGATTCATATTCAAATTTAGCACATCTACGATCACTTTCCCTGACATGTGGGGGGAAGCCCAGCACAGAGCTAGTTAGCCCCGCATGTCTGGACCTGCCCTGCCCCACGGGTGTAAAAGCATCGCACGGCGGTGATGCTTTTGCGCCCGCCAAGTAGCACCCTGCCTGAGCAGCCTAGCTTCACTGGCAGGCGGCTACCCGCCACCTTATGGTTTGCATCGGTGACCTCACACTGTGGCCGCGGCCCGCCCCCACAATGGTCCGGACACGCCTGCTTTGTCCGGTCTGCGACCCACCAACGGCGTTCTAACGCTATTGGCACGCCCCCTCCCACCCTGCGAGCCTGTCAATCAGGCAGAGGTGATCGCACCAGTGACATGCTTATAGCATCTCTCTAGGACTCTGTTGGGTGCACACGCGCAGTGTGCCCGCTGCGCGACCGCACTCCACAAAAGCCTTCAGAGTGCGATCGCTGCTGTTGCAGCAATCACCTCTGAATCACTCCCTATATTCCCTATCACATGTACATACACAGGGCCAGATAAAGGGCCACATAGGCCTGGGGATGAAAATGTTCAAAGGCCTATACTGGAGGGAAAGAGATGTGACCAGTGCATTGTGGATGTGGCCAATGACATGTGGGTGTATACACTCCCTAGACAAATAGCCTCAAAGTATTCCTAAAAATAGAAAACTTGCATCATTTTGTGATAAAAATAAAATTACAATTAATACTTATGATTTCTGGCCAACCATGGACCCAGCTAGGCAGCTGGTCATCATTATGCTACCATGGTGATAGGCCTATATGTATGTGGAGGCCTGGAGCTGTAGCTCCATCCACGCCACTGGTTCAGTCCGTCTGTGGGGACTCATAAGCAGGGTATTCCCTGCTAATTGAATAGGTCTGGTAGCAGCAATTGAATCCCCCCATTAAATGCAGTTCTTGTGCTATTGGGAACATACAGATGGAGTCACGCTAATCATTGCTCCGTCCGTGCCTGGGCACACCTGCCTAGGCCCATCGCTGCATGACATGCATATGCCCCATTCAATTTAATGAGAGCGTCTCTGTGCACTCTCGTAGCAGGGCTAGTCGCTAGATCGCCTAGTCCCACCGGGAGTATACAGGTGTGTCCACATGTATCTTTGCTATATCCCACCATGTATGGCAGAGTTTTGCATGCAATAGACTCAGAGATTTAGCCATGCCTTTTGATTTTTTCTTAATTTGCTTCTTTAATATTTTCTTTATACATATTCTATTATCACAAACTAAATTTTAAAATCCATCCACTCGTTACTCGTGAAAAAAATTGTGGACACATCTGTATGTCTGCGATGGAGCTGCACTAGATGAATGCGGCTCCATCTGTAAATCCATCTGGAGGAGACAGGTGATATGTAATACCCTGCTATGTGAGGCATTACAGCTGAATTATATGTCATTACAAAGTGAGACCACAATTCCCAGCACCCTCTGCAGCTGCTTAAGGCGACAGGTGCACGTCACATGAGCAGAGTCAGGTAGGGAAGCCAGGGACAGTTGGAAGCGAGCAGCAGTTGGTCGGGGCAGTTGTTGTGCCGCTCTGTGAGTGAATGCCTTAGTATGTGGGAGCTCTTCTCACCGCCATACTGAAGGAGCAGATTGGTTCTGGCAGGAGGGGAAGCTACTAGTAACTTCCCCCATTTTTTGCATAAACCAGGAGGGTGAAACACTTAAGTGCTGGGTTAGGACTACCCAGATCACTTAAATACTGTCCAGTTCTGAAGTGGCTCATTTGGAAAATACAGCAGGAGTAAAGGAAGAAAAGAGACTGAGAATCAGCACACTCCTACACGGTATCTTCAGAGTTTCTTGAGGAATTTCTTTAGACATATTGGTGTCTATGTACTAAGCCTTGGAGGGAGATAAAGTTGATAGAGATAAAGTACCAACCAACCAGCTCCTGTCATTTTTCAAGCACAGGCTGTAACATGCATTGAGGAGCTGATTATTAGCCGGTACTTTATCTGTGTCCAATTATCTCTCTCCTGTGTACACACTTAGATAATATCGGCATGATTTTCCATATCAGAATGACAATTCGTGCTGATCGTCTAATATGTACCTGTGATTGCGTGCTCCTGCGGGTCACATATGACTTCTTCCGATTGGCAGTCCTAGCTTTCTATGTTCTTAGAAAACAATATGAAGTAACATACAGTAACTTAAATGCTCGAGATTGTATTTTTATATTTTTAGCATTGCTTAGTCTCTTGTCACTATACTCATTTTTCTATCTGGATTAAAAGTGTAAGAGATGCATTAATTAAGTTCTGTGCTTTGGTCATGGGAGTCTCTAACCTAAGAAAAAAGTGAGAGGCAACATCTGAGAAACGAGGTCTTATTGCTGAATATGCACAAATTACAGGGACTCCAGAGTAAGCAGATTTTGTAATATATTTATTTCTTTTGTCTTGGATAAAAGACACCAACGGGAATTAGCCCTAGGTGTTCAGCTGAGCTTTCAAAAGTCTTTCAGAAATGTGTATTTTAGCAACTTGGAAATACACAGCTACCGTTACATTTTGGTGAATTAATATATTGCCTATAGGTTACACTGTACTGTTTGTAGTTTATTATTAATATGTATTTAAGTATATAGTACCAGCATACTCAACAGTGCTTTACAATTGTGAACAAGCACAGTACTGTAATAAAACAATGAGCAATGAATAATCAGTGAAAAAACAGTGAACAAAGTTGGTAATATCTAAAACTGCCTTGCTAGCAAGCTTACAGTCGGGATCCGGTCAGAATCCCAGTGGTGGGGATCCCGGCAGTCAGAATACCGATGCCGGATTCCCGATACTACTTGGAATGCCGACACCAGCATCCTGAATAGGATCACCAGGCCGGTGCCAGATCCCAACCACCGGTATTGTGAATGAGGATCTGATGGCCTGCCTCACAGGTAAGACATGTGGAGGGTGGGGGGTTGAAAGGGTTAGGTTTAGGCTGTGGGGGGAAGGTTAGGGTTAGGCTGTGGCCCCGGGTGGGTTAGGTTTAGGCTGTGGGGATGGGGGGGGTCAGGGTTAGGCACCACTGGGGAGGGTTAGGTTTAGGCTGCTAAAAGGGTGCTGCACCCAGCTCCTGGCACTGAGGAGGAATCAGCATTTTGGTGACATCCCCGGTGCGGCTCACACACCCCACCCCCTAGTGACACCGCTGTGTGTCTGTCTGTTTGTCTGTAATGGAAGGACAGTAAAACAGGTTGCCACCTAATGAAAACAGTGATACAGGAACTATAACATTTGATACTTAGTCCCGGAATGGTATGCTACTGATCGGTGTGTAAAAGCAGTGGCATGGCTTGTACAGATACATTGGACCTGATTCTGAGGCAGTCACAGACATGGCGGTGGCTGCATCTTTTGCTGCAGATGATGCTACGTCTGCTAATGCCATCAATGATTTGTAAATATATTGCAGTGTCTTAAGAGTGCATTTCCATCTGGTGCATGTTTAGGTGGAGACATCCTATGGCAGGTGCAGGTTTTATGTCTGACCATGGCCTTCTGTGCTTGTGACTGTATATCCTTAAGGTTGTCACTTTCAGCAACATTCCCTGATGCACCCACATTGGCTTTGCCACCCTACTGTTACCTCCCAGTAATGCCTACTAAAATGATCAGGCTGTGCATCTGATTCTGTACCGTGTCTGATCAGGTACGCAGACAACCAGGACACATGTGCTGTGTGACTCAGATACTAGCGCAGACTTAAAACATTTGCCGTTTGCGTGCGCTATTAACACTGAATCAGCCTACTGTGTCTAGAGCCCCTATATTGCCATCCTTCAAAGCTCCTAAAAGGAATAACATTGCATAACTCAAGTCTCACAAGTGGCCTTGACAATATGAAAAAACCCTGCATAATTTTTTGGTTTTTTGAAAATTCATACTGCGCAATGAACTCCTAATCTCTTCTTCTTCTTCTCACTAATAATACTGTCGACCGCCTGATAAGTCTTCTGTTTTACAGGCTCCATTTCATGTAAGGTTTTGAACACTTGAGACAGCGCTGTAGACACACGGCTCAGGGTGTCAGCTGTTGTTTGTTGTTTTGGAAATTAACCCACAAGCACATTTTTTTCCCCGAAACCCTGTCACCTCAATTAACAAAACTAACACAATGCATGTGTGGCTTGCATATTTCTGAACTATTTAAGCTTTCAAATGAACATGTATATAATTTGCATATTTATATAACTCTTTCAATAACAAGATTTTATTTTTGTAGACCATATAAAAGAAAGATCTACTATCTGAAGTACAATTCCTCTGTGTTTTCACAGTTGATGCTTTAAAATTACAAAGAGGTACTGTACAATATATGTTATTGTATGCCAATGTTTGATATATAATACCCTTCGACAAAGCATTTGTTAACTCTTGAAAAAATGTCAAACTTAACCACTAGGTGCAGTGAACTTGTGGCTATGGGCATCAGGAACTGAAAGGAAGATGACTGAGTTGACAGTTATGTAGTCACCAAGAAAGTGGGGTGGATGGCAAATGCTATTGTGAATAGATTTAATCAATGTATTAATGAATTTGTTAGATAAATACTCTATGCAATATGAAAACTTTTTTTTTTCATGGGTGTGAAACACTAGCAATGCCCTAACGCCGCACATCGGCCGGTGCAAGCCTTGCCCTACAAACCCATACATGTACATCTTTGTGGAAATCTCCAGCATAAAGTGTGCCATTACTATAAAAAAGGTTTGTAGTGTGTAGCAGCAGTTTTGCCATACAGAAAAAAACTTTAGCAACAATGCGCCAAAAAAATTTGGTGTACAGCTACAAATTGTACAAATGAGTGCATATCCCAATAACACTTATACCCCTTTCACACCGCAGCTTTAACCTGGTAAATTGCAGATTTTTCAGCCTTCCTAAATGGTTCTAGCTGCGATGTGAAAGAGCCACCTTGAATTTACAGTTTTCAAAATACTGGTATTTTGAAACGGTTAAAAAGCAGGGTCCTTCCCGGTTCAGAACCGTTTCACTGTGCAGTGTGAAAGGCTCTGAAACAGTATTTCCAGGCCACAGGAGGTGATAGGCTGTCTCCATGTGTGATGTCACCAGGCAGAAGCAGGAAGCTGGAGGAAAAACACATCAGACACATGAGAGTGGGTTTAGAAGCGTTTTCTTACTGCAAATATATTATACAATGGCAACTTGGAGTGATGAAGAGGGGAGGGAGCTGTTAAGAATCAGAGGGGATGAGGAAATCTGCAGACAAATAACTGGGACAGTGAAGGATGCACTCATATATAAAAACATGGTTAAAATGCTTCAAGCTGCTGGGTTCCATCGTACGACTATCCAAATTATTAATAATTAATTAATTAATAATTATTAATAATGTGTGGGCCAGAAAAGTCCATTTATAATGACAACCACTGTTTTCTATGGGTGAAACGGGTTCAGTGTGAAAGGTACCGAAACGGTAATGAAATGGTAATATACTGGTTACAACATGCGATGTGAAGGGGGTTTAACTGCCCAGACTCGTTTTAAGAACCGTTTAAAGAACCGTTTCAAAAGCAGGTTTTGTGATGTGAAAGCAGCATTAGACAGAATAGCTAGATAATGACTTTTTGTACATTAATAATAGCGCTCTCCGAATACCATATTTAAATGTGCAACACCATTAAGTGACTTATGTGAGCAAATAAGAGAATAAAATCACCATAAAAAATAGGGAGGAATGTTCTCATGAATCTCTTGCATAGATATGGCCAATAATTTAATAAAATCCTCCTTTTCAGCAACATCTTTAAGAACAACTCTGAAAAGGAAGATTTTATTCAATTATCGCCCATATCTATGCAAGAGATTCATGAGGACGTTCCTCCCTCTTTTTTATGGTGATTCTATTCTGTTATTTGCTTACATATGTCACTTAATGATGTTGCATATTTAAATATGGTATTTAGAAAGCGCTCTTATTAATGTACAAAAATTCATTATCTAGCAGTTTTGCCATTGTAAATTTGCTCCTATGTTTTTATATCAACATTTCTCAAGACATACCTTCCTACTGTTTCAATTTTGGCAGGACTTGCTTTTTGGGCACTATCCCACCATCCCATTTGTGGGATGCAGTGTCCGACAGTAGGGTGGAAGGTTGGGAGGTTGTGAATAGATGACGAATAGTGAACAGATGACATGAATATGCATGTGGTATATATTTACACGTGTACACGTCGGTTTACTTACAGGACTAAAAGCACTACTTTAAAAAGACATTTAATATACTTTAAATGGAGCCACTGCAGCCGCTGAACTCAATCCTTAGCCTACGTACTTTTTACACAATTAGCGTACAGAGCTCCGTACCGTGTACGTACTTTGCGTACAAACGCCGCACTGGCCGTACAAAGTACACTCAGTGCGTACACACCCAAAGATACTCCGTGAACACTTAGCAGCTACACATGTGTCTGTAATACACTTATAACCTTAGCAGGGAAAGGAGACACGACACCAGATTGTATTTAAGATGCCGGGTTCCGACACACCAACATATAATTACTGAAAGGGGGTTACAATAACAATACAATACAATAGAATAATGACTACAATCAATGGTACATACGTGTTTGGTTTCGCCTGCGCTTCCCAGTCTGGTCCTCAGTCATCAAGGTAGATGACGTTCAGAGTCTGTGTCTGACCGGGCATGCAGCTGGCTCTTTTATACAATAGTCCAAAACCTAACACAATGGATACTGTAATCTCTTTGTCCATTGGACACAGGGATGGTCATTTATAGTACAGGAGATGTCATAGGTTGGTTTGAATAGGTGTGCGATGTCTGTTCCAGGTGCACTTGCAGGTGGTCTCCTCTGGGTTCCCGCCGTATACCAAATGTACAGTAAATACAGTTAATATTTATATTCTGCTCCTGCGCCTAACTATTCGCAGGAGCGTGCGATCTTCTGCAAACCAACACCGGAATATTGCCCTTAAAATACCCTACAGCTGGATACCAAACACCACCTTATAACCTTATTCTGTCCTCTCCTATCCTGTAAAGGTGAATCCCTTTGTTCTGATACCATTTAAACTGTTGTAACTTGCTGGTGTGATGCAGGGAGACTATGTGTACATTGTGCACTATTTGGTTAAATATGTAATGTTTTTTTATAGCTTTTCCATGCGATCACAAACCCTACCATAATTACCCATACCACGCACTAATATGCAGAACCGCGGGAGCGACCATACGCAAATTGCGAATATGTACACGCACGGCAGAATAAGTATGCACACGGAGGTCATCTGTGTGTAGTTTGTATGTGATGTGTGCACTGCAATATTTTTCGACTTCGACATTTCACCCTTTGGCAGTCACCAATAACTGCCACTAACTAATTAATAAAATAGAAAAATATATATACAATATATACAGAAGCTTGGGTAATCAGAGGAGAGTTGTAGGTGGGAAATGTATGACCTAGTGGGATAGTAAAAAGCATGTATGTATGAATCCATGTCTGAGGGGCATGTATCAGTGTGCCGTATATGTTCTAAATAAGCTTCGAGGTATTGCGAAGTATACATTAAATCCTTCTCATCCCGTATTAAGGGTCTGTAAATGGGCCAACAAACACTACCAAGCTCTTTTTGGCTTCTTGTTCCAACAAATGGGGTGCACATTTAGTTGATGGTACATGGAGGGGGAACATATGTGAGTGCTAGTATATGTGGATATCACCTGTCAACTATGTGTGCCATTAACTGGAGGTTGCAGAGATGAAGATAAGACACATATATAAAAATACATACACATAAACAATTTGGGTAGGGTTGACGTCTTTTCCGGTTGGATGTATCTGGGCAGAGGGGGAGACAAAGAAAAACGGGTGAAAGAAACAGGCCATGAAATTCATTTGCAATCCTTATCATAACGCTGTCTCTATGGATGGATCATAAATTAAATCTGCTGCTGTAACAGCACCCTCACTCCTTAGACTCGTCAAATTTGTGCCGTGCTTGCGCCACGTTAGAATTTTAACATATCTAAATATCAAACCAATAATTATGATGACTCCCAGGATACAAAGGAGAAACTTCCCCACACTCATAATGACATTTTGAGCCCACTCTCCTAAACCTGAGAACCATTTGCGTGGGTTCAACTATGAGACCCAGCCGGTCAGTTCTTTACCCACAGTCGCTAAAGTAAGGTTGTGCTTCCTCCTGAACTCCCACTTCAACTGCAAGATCTCGTCCATCTTCTGATCGATGATCTCCGAGGGGTCGTCAGTGCTGTTCGTAATATACGTACAGCACTTCACACCATATTGAGTTGCCAGAGTAACACAGTACCCACCTGTCATGGCTGTAACATAATTAAGGACCATCCTGTGCTGGATCAGTTCCTTCTTGTAGGCTTGTAACTCCCTTCCCGTATACCTGAAGGTGTCATCATACATCTCAGTGATATTATCTATCAAGTTCGCTAGCGCATGGATATACCTATAATTTATAGTTCCTCTGGCAGTACGGGTGATGTCTAATGCGAGAAGGAACTGAATCCCGGTGGATTCGTGGATTAAATCAGAGGCTGCATGCTCTGCCCTATCTATGAGGTGTCTCTTGATGATGTGTTTATAGTGAGTATGAGTATAAGGAACCTGAGCACTGCGGTGAACGTCTTTCATTTTATCATGGGCTATGGTCATGACCTCCGGTAGTACTCTCCCAATATAACACAATCCCTCTGAGCTGGGGGCAAGCCACTTGTACGCTTTCCTCCCACATATGAAATAGGCATCATCTGGGAGAACATAAGGGACAAAATGTAACGTCAACATATTGCAAACTTTCCAAGTAAAGAAACCAATCCCTAGTTCTCCCATCTGCTCAGTACAAGTATCGGGCTGGATGATATGGGCACAATACCCTGATGATACTTTTCCAACCCACATGGTCTTGCTTCCACGGGTATACCTATACCGAAAATACCTCCCACTGTTGGCTATTTGGTGTACAAGTTCAGAGTCTATGGGTATCCTATCAGCTCTGTGTGAAAAGGTCATTGTCTGGTTATTCCACGTCACTTCCCAATTTCCTGGTTTTTGGTAATTGGAAATATTAAAACCCAATAAGGACCTGTCTACATGATACTGGTGGAGCTTCATACTAGGGGGCCTGAAGATATTGAATTTCTTGTACACCGGTCTCCCACCCTGTAATTCGAGTACCTCATTTATTGCTAAAGGGTATGGTACTAATCCTGACTTACTCTGACCTTGAGGTACCTGTGAGCACACCCAGCAATCTGTCTGGTTTAAGACCGTACCCACTTGTGAGTGGTAATCACTCAACGGATGGCGGTCCATGTCGATATTTATGTTGGACTGACATCTCTGGATGCACCCATCCTCAACTATATTCTCACAATTCCTACAAATACAATATTCATCAGACAATAACCCTTCACAATGCCTCCGAGCTCCATGACTACCAGAGCGCTTACTGATACCAGCCTTTAATCGAGTGATGTGCTGCTCCTGAGATCCTACAAATTCATACTCACCATTAGAACCCATTCCAGATCCCCGCTCGACCTCTCTGGGACCCTCACCAAAGCAAATTGTCCTGATCAAAAACAGAATTACTAGTAGAACCCGAAACGCAGTCTCTTGTGATAGATCCATTTCGTTAGGGGAAAGAAGGAAAATAAGAAGGAGAAAAGAAAGGAAAATTCAGGGGGAGGTGAAAAAAGAAAATGGTGCGTCAACCGTCCTAGATCTTGTTGCTCTCCATGCTCAGATGCCTTTCAACAGTCCTGCCTCTCAACTTTCCCGGAACAAACACTCCAGTGATACGAGGTTCTCCACACCCTGCTCTTTGTCACGAGTTCTCTCTGTCACGTCTAGCAGAGTTTGAGGATCCGGCAGCTGAGATTTGCCCAAGGAGGTAGCAGGCTGTGAATGAACCAGATGAGGGGGCTGGATATAGTTCCTTCGCATGGGACACAGAGCAATGAAGAACGTAGGCGGGGTTTGAGAGTCAATGGAAAGTATTTATTATGTACAGGGCTGAGGTAGAGAACCGAGGCTGGGGCACGATGGTTAAAGACGTGGCTGGAGGCAAAGAACTGTGGACTGTGATTTGAAAGACGAGACTGTAGATGATGAACTGTGGAACTGTGGATGGTGGTTGAAGACGTGGCTGGAGACAAGGACTGTGGACTGTGGTTTGGAAAACGAGGCTGAAGATAATTATCTGCAGGCTGTGGTCGGTGGAACAAAGGCGTGGCTGGTGAAGGAGATCTGTGGAGTGTGGCTTGAAAGACGAGGCAGAAGACCCGGGGCCGACTGTGCCCAAAGAGTCTAACTGGACCGGGTTTTCCAGGAGCGCTTCCACAGGCAGTAGCAGGCTAGAAACGGCAGGGCTGCAGCAGCAACAGACAACCGACCAAGCAGGATCAGGAGGAACCAGAATACAGCAGGAATCCTGGGAGCAAAGGCTAAAGCACCTACAACAGGGTTATGACTTGAAGCACTGGCATCCCTGTCCTAAACCAGCCCCCTTTTATAGGGAGAGCTTCCCCTGGATTGGCTGGAAGAAACAGTAAACAGGAACTATGCTTAAAACTTGGTCTCCAACATGGCGGCGCCCAGTAATGCAGACCTTTTTGCAAAGCCACATTGCTCACTGCCCCTGGTCTCCAAGCAACGGCTCATCAAGAGCGACCCGCTGTAGCGGCATCCCGCCGCCACGAGCGGATCCCCTCACCGCCGCTACTGCTGCCCACGAATCCGGTGCAGCAGCCCACCTTTACCGCTGCCCGCACATCGCCAAGGAAGCCAACCCAACGGCCCCAGCATACCGGTAAGAATCTGGACACTGACAGTACCCCCCCTTTGCGGGTGGACTCCAGACACCTATGTGGTTTAGTTGTAAACTTGGCATGAAATGTCCGAAGAAGTCTTGGAGCATGGACATCCTCTGCATCTACCCAAGATCTCTCCTCTGGCCCATACCCCTTCCAATCAACAAAGTACTGGATGTGACCATAACGTCTGCGAGAATCGAGGATCTTGTGAATCTCAAATTCGTCTCCATGTGCTGATTGGATCTTGGGTGATTTAGGCAGAGCAGCTCTGAACCGATTAAGTACCAATAGTTTTAAGATAGAAATATGAAATGCATTAGGAATTCTTAACTGCAGAAGTAATTTCACTTTGTAAGCCACAGGATTCAACATTTTTTCGATTGGGTAAGGCCCAGTAAATCTGGGAGCAAACTTTTTTGTAGGAACCTTTAATCTTAGGTTACGTGTGGAAAACCAAACCCGATCTCCTACCTTAAGGCTTGCTACAGCTTTTCGTTTCAGATCTACATAGGTCTTATATCTCTTGGATGTCTTGAGCAAAGTATTGTGAACTTGTTTCCAGGCTTCAGTAAATTGTCGAAGTGTTGACTCTGCGGCAGGAACCTCGAGCGTAGGCAGAAGTTGGAAGTCAGGAACTCTTGGATGGTAACCATAATTAATGAAGAATGGAGAAGATTTTGTGGCACAGTGATAAAGATTGTTATGGGCAAATTCTACGAATGGGAGGAAGTCCAGCCAGTCGTCCTGTGAGGAGGACATGAAAAGTCTCCAGATCCTGGTTCACTCTCTCTGTTTGACCATCCGTTTGGGGATGATATCCTGAGGAGAAGTTTAATTTCACGCCATGAGCAGAACATAGGGATCTCCAAAACTTGGCCACAAACTGAGGACCTCTATCAGACACGATTTCCTGTGGTAGACCATGGAGTCGAAAGATCTATGCTATAAACAATTTTGCCAACTGGGATGCAGATGGAAGATTAGCCAGAGGAACAAAGTGTGTCATTTTAGAGAATCGGTCAACTATGACCCATACGGTGTTCCACCCACCAGACATAGGTAAATCTGTAATAAAGTCCATAGAAATTTGCGTCCATGGTCTTAGTGGCACCGGCAAAGGATGGAGTAACCTGGCTGGTGGACCTTTGGGACTTTTATGCTGGGCACATTTTGGACAGGCAGCTACAAATACCTGAATGTCAGTCCTGAGATGAGGCCACCAGTAGGAGCGCTGAATTAATTTAAGTGTCTTATAACCGCCCGCATGGCCCATGAAGGAGGAGAAGTGAGCCCGTGTAAGAAGTTTTTTGCGAAGATTTGGTGCAACGAAGATCTTCCCTGGAGGAGGAAGTGGAGAGGTATTAGTTGCAGAAAAAGAGGTGGATTCCAGGATAAATTGCTCTTTTGAACGGTCAGAGGGTTCTTCTGAACTTAGGGAGTGATAAAGATGGAAGCCATATTTGTTCATAAGACTCCATTTTGTTTGACATCTGATAATCTCTTTCAAATTGTTTTCAGCTTAGAGCTGACACAGGAAAAAGTACGAGGCACTGTACTTTGTTTGAACTCATATTGTGAAGTTATGACCTTTATCTAAGATATACTTTCCTTGCAGCTAGACGTGGAGGCTTCAAAAGGTATTTGTCAGTTTGCGGTATAGCAGGTGTGAAAACATAACCAGACATATGTAGGTTATGAGCTTAGCAAAAGTCCCCAGTTGCCCCACATAAAACCACATATAGAAATTATAGCCTTTACTAAGAAGATAGGAGTTTATTAACCAATAGGATAAGAAAAGTATGTTAACCAATAGAATTAAAGAGATCATTAACCAATAGGATTACGCTTTGTGTAAGGAAACTATGACACTGTTTGCAAATATGTATCTCTTTATAATGTAATGCTTTCAGGATATAAAGCAGCTCTGCTCTGTTATTCCTCACTAAACACACGTGGCTAGTTATTACAAAGGTTACTTTGTTGACTGGTCACTGGCTGCAGCCGTGTATGAACCTGATGATGACTGACTGAATGCGTGCTTGAACTTGGATAAGCGAGGGGTGTCCTTTCCTGGGGTTACCTTTATCAATCTGGAGGTTCTGAATCCGAGATCCACATCACCTGTTGAACCGCGGACGACTGCGCGGACGGTTCCTGGACTGAGACTCAAAGCCCATGCATGGTACGTAGAGATATTTCTCTGTAGACTCTCATTCCCTTAACTGTCCAATCTGTTCTGCTGCCAGACAGGGATCGGGATCGTGCGCACAGAGTTCACTCAGTAAGCAGGTTGATTTTCTCATTTTCCTTCTATTCTTTTGCTTATATGTGCTTATATATGTTACAAAGGCTTATGAATCAATGAATGTAAGCGTGAATTTTTCCTGAGTATTTAGAGTGTGTATACATAATCAACTGACGGGTTGTTAAACTGGACATTGCTGCAGCTGCCTTCACTGGTGGTAGTGGCTCCTGAGACACGTGTACTTGGTCTGTATACCTCAAATAAACAGGTGATTGAAGTGGCGTAGTCAAAATGTCCAATGAGTCTGGTCAGGTGATCCGGTGCGGTAGCGATCCTATACGCATACTTAAGTGACCCATGTGGCACTTGAGGGCTGGAACACTGTCTTGTCTGTTTTATAAAGAAAATTAGAACATAGGTTAAGTCAGTGTTACTGCAGTGTAAATGTGTAAGATAGTGTAGGAAGACTTTAGAAAGAACTCAGAGTTATGAAACAGATATGTCCCCTTGGTAAGTGTGTAGTACTCTTAGTAAAGGCGCACCACAATCAGACATTTTATTTACATTATATTTGTAGTCCAGGAGAATCTCCCCTATTTTCTGAACCTTGGGAAGAAGGATTTTACATTTTTGTACCAAGTTGTTGCCACTTCATTCCTACAGTAAGAGACATTGGAAGGAAGTGGTCAGATATACTTTCTGAATTGAAAGATTCAGAGCAGAATATTGTACACAATATAAGAGTCTAAGTTGTAATCACAGTAGAGTATCATTGCATCTGACCTGTATACCTTGTTAGTACCATAAAGCACTTCCTGTCGCTTTCAAAATTATAGCGTACTGAGTTAAGGGGAAAAAAGAGGAACGGAAGTCATTTAAAACCTTTTTCTCTCTCTTCTGTGATCTGTAAACACAGACTGGTGCGAACAATGGATGCAAGTTAAATGTCCTGTCAGGATTGTGTCTGCATAGCTATCATACATAAGTTAGGGGAGGGACATCCATTTGTTTTAAAAGCAGTAGTGTACTCTGCAGAAGAAGGGGTTTGGGAAAATAGAGAAAACCCAGATGATGTGTTCATTTGATGGGATGTCATTTCATTCCAAAGGATAGTGACATAGGTAAAAATTGGTTACAGATCACCTCTGCTCCAGGCAATTTTCCTCACAGTTATATCTCAGAGGATCCATTAGATCCAGGCTACTGATATTTCCCGGATTCTCAATACTTAGTGGCCAATAAGTATGGGAAATACAAATACTTATCCTTCGGATGAAGCACCTCGGAGTGCCATGGACATTATGAAGAGTGTACATGGTGAGCAATGCTTGAAGGGTATGAGGCGGTTGTTTCAATGGGCAGGGGTGTCTATTGATGGCACTCTGGACCCAGACAGGTTGAAACAGATCAGAGTAACCTATGGGAGATATGTGAAGGATAATAAACTGGAGCATAGGCTTGAGTTGTGGATTAACACGGGTGAATTACTTTAGTATGAAAAAGAGTTAGAAGAGGTAGACCAAATTAAGGAACAAATGTCCCTAATAAATTTGGATGACTGGGATGACGCAGACACATCAAGACAGGGAACAATGAGACGTAGAGGTCCCAAGAAAACCAAAGGGTATCCTTACTGGGCATCTCCAAATTGTGGACATTGTAACCCACCAGATGACACAATATGTCCAGTTTGTCAGACACCCTGGTCTTGCAAATGTAAACCATGTGAAGGACCAAATGTAAGGAAATCCGTTAGGTTTAGGAAATCTATCAGTGAATGGTTGCCATTACTTAAAAATAACAAACCTACAAAATATACTTGGAGATGCGGATGCCCTAATTTTATACATTGGCAAACTAAAGAGTGCACAGCATGTAATGTCAAAAGACCAGGAGTGCATCCTAAACAAAATGGATGTGTGGTCTCTAGTCTGGCATCTACACCTCCAGCATATACTGTACCCGAGGAACCAGTCCCCTATGTATTGTATCCGGTATGTACACAAGATTCAATCACACCTGCTGTAGCAGCCGTGGATGGTAACGCAGCGCAGGCAGAGCAGCGCAGAACCACAGCATGGTACAAGCCATGGACAAATTCAGAACTGTTAACAATAGTTAAGGACATACCAGATATTAAACTTCAACCCATGGGGTTCCTTAGGCAGGTTAAAAGATTAAGAACGATTTATAATGCTACATGGCTAGATCTAGATGAAGCAACAAAAGCCTCTGCAGGAGATCTGATTGCAGGTCAAATAGAGCAGATGCAGCCTGACCCTCCAGGTGAAGCACTTGCCATACCTGCTGAAAACGAGCGCAAAACTTGTGCTTCTGTTCAGACGTGGATAGAAAAATGTGAACTTTTCTGCAATCGCCTGGTAAAGAATGCACCAGCAGCACAAGAACACAGACAAAGTAAAACAGAATCAGTACAGCAGTACTATGATATCATGCATAGACGCCATACTGATCAAGACTTTAATATGACAGCGCCTAGAGACATTAGAGTATTCAAGACTGCCTTCCTTAATGGCCTATCCCCCGCCCTAAAGGAAGAATTGTACCGTAGCAGGCCAGAAGCAGGGACATTGGCTCCAGATGTGATGCTCACTATCTTGCGTGCCATTGAACATAATAATCAGGAAAAAGCTGACAAAAAGAAGTCAGCTTCACAGACTATTTATCTGGTGCAACAAGCACCAGGTAAATACCAACAAGATACCCAAAAAGAGGGCTCTGGTAACAGATTCAGAACCACTGCTGAAACAACAAGGAGACTGGGTCTGTGTTTTGCTTGCAATAAAAAGGGTCATCTTAAAAGGGACTGTCAGAAATGGAACAATCAGCAAGCCAATTTGCAGAAACCCTTTCAGAGCAGTCAAAATTCCTTAGACAAGCACAAATCAGATTAGGAACACGGCCCCCGAGTGCCCACCTTTCCCTGCAGAGTATCTAAGGCAGGACCCCAATGTAATTTACCTCTAACTCTTGATGGAGGTCCAACCATCAGGTGTTTGGTGGACACCGGGGCAGCCAGATCTGTAATAAGGAAAGACTTAGTGCCCAAAAATCTAATTTCAGTTGATCAAGTACCTGCTACAGGTTTACATGGTCAAACACAGTTCCTACAACAATCTAAACCAGTAAAAGTTTCTGGACCAAAGGGTAAATCAGTTGTCACACAGTTTCTCATATCTGAGAACTGCCCAGTAAATTTGATAGGAGCAGATCTTTTATCTGCTCTAGAAGCCTGTATAATATTTAAAGATGGAACTGTGTCGATTTCAACTCATGCTTGTGACAACCAAAGAATTGCTTTTGATACTTACATGTTTGTCTCATCTCAGGAGTGTGACTCCCCAAGTACTTCGCTTCCTGAATTGCTTCAAACATTACCACAGGACCTGTGGTCCAGCAGTAAAGTAGATGTGGTTTTACTCCCAGTAACACCAGTGGCTATCAAATTGAAGCCCAATGTACAACCAGTTAAAATGAAACAGTATCCCCTAAATAGTGAACAGGTGGAAGCGATAGGGAAACAAATTGGGGATTATGTTAAGGCAGGGGTCCTTAAGACCTGCAGGTCCCCTTGGAATACGCCTCTGTTTCCCATTAAAAAACATTCCCAAGTAAATGATAAGCCCCCTTATAGGCTTATACATGACCTACGGGAGGTCAACAAGTGGATGATCATAGATAGTCCTATTGTTCCCAACCCACACACACTTCTCAACCAAATTCCAACTAGTGCCACAGTATTCAGTGTCATCGACTTATCCAACGCTTTTTTTTCCGTGCCCATCACTGAGGATAGTCAGTTACTGCTAGCCTTTACCTTTAAGGGACAGCAGTACTGCTGGACAAGATTGCCTCAGGGAGGAGCAGTAAGTCCCAGTGGATTTAGCGAGGCTATGGCATTGGTCCTTCAGGAATGGGCACCAGTGAATGCGTCCACAGTACTGATACAATATGTAGATGACCTACTTTTGTGTGCAGATGACAGACAGAAATGTTAACAAGATACATATTCCTTGTTATTATTTTTACACAAAAAGAATTGCAAAGTATCCAAGGACAAGTTACAGTACGCACAAGACAAAATACAATTTTTGGTTCATTGTATTTCTGCTAATGCTAAACACATTACTACAGAGAGGAGAAATGTAATTTCATCAGTTAGACCTCCTCCTTTTTAGGACTAATCACTTATTGCAGAGAGTGGATTGTAGGCGCATCACAGAACTACAAGCGTTATATGATGTCCTAAAGGGACAAAATGCACAAGGTGCATTACTCATGACACAAGAACAGCTAGATGCTTTTTGTCAGTTAAAAACAGACATTATATCAGCACCAGCACTAGGACTTCCTGATTATGCAAGGCCTTTCAATTTGTTTTGTTGTGAAATTTCAGGCCATGCACAAGGAATATTAATGCAGGTACATGGTGACAAACAGCAACCCCTAGCGTATTACTCAGTACAGTTAGACCCAGTCATACGGGCAGCACCAACATGTGTCAAGTCAGTAGCAGCAGTAGCGTTACTGTTAGACAAGGCTGCTGATATTGTTCTGGGTCATCCCTTAACTGTACAGGTGCCTCACTCAGTGACTGAAATTCTTAACCAAGCGCAGACTAAACATTTATCTGCTGCTAGACTAACCAAATATGAAGTAGCATTGCTTACACCATCCAATGTCACTATCAAACGTTGTACTTCTTTGAACCCAGCTACATTATTGCCGCTGGTTTCAAAAGAGGGGAATGGTGCGAGTGATGATCAAATGACAGGCACAGAAAACCAAACAAATTTTTCAGTTTCTACACACGATCAAGAACATGATTGTATAGAGTTAATGAATCTTGAAACCGCAAGTACACCAGACATACAGGAACATCATCTACTAAATGCAGATTTACATTTATTTGTGGATGGCTCCAGGTACTATGTGGATGGGGAACCGCATACAGGTTTTGCAGTTACCACAGAAACAGACATAATAATACAGGAACCCTTGCCACCAGGTAGTTCAGCTCAGGAGGCAGAACTTAGGGCACTGATAGCAGCCTGTATTTATGCTGAAGGTCAAACAGTTAACGTTTATACAGATTCAAGGTACTGCTTTGGTATTGCCCATAACTATGCAGTTATCTGGAAGAGCAGAGATTTTATAGGTTCTTCAGGAAAACCAATAAAACATGCAGACTGTATTAGGGCATTATTTGCTGCCTTTCAATTGCCAAAGAAATTAGCAGTCATAAAGGTCAAAGCGCACACTAAAGAGGATACTGCAGAGGTCAGAGGAAACGCTCTAGCTGATCAGGCAGCAAAAGCTGCAGCAGTCCAGCCTCTGCCAGACACTCAGGTGAAGTTAACTGTCACACCAGAGTCATTAGACTTACAGTTATTGTGCAAATTACAAGCACAGGCCTTAGGCAAGGAGAAAAAGGATTGGGAAAAATTAGGTGGGCGAATACACGGTGACAGATGGATGGTGGAAAACCGTCTCTGTTTACCATGCTCACTTTACCCAGTCTTAGCACAAATATTGCATGGAAAAACGCACCAATCCAGAGATGCAATGGTGAGGATTTTAAACCAGCATTGGGTAGCACCAGGTTTCACACAAGCAGCACAGGCTTATGTTGCAGGGTGTGTAACTTGTGCTTTACATAACCCAGGAAAGGTTGTGAAGGTACAAGCAAAAAGTACCCCACAAACTTGCTACCCCTTTCAGAGATTACAAATAGACTTTATCCAGTTACCTAAATGTTCTGGGTATGAAAATGTACTTGTGTGCAAAGACCTATTCTCAAATTGGGTCGAAGCTTGGCCTTGCAGGGCAGCAAATGCTAAGACAGTTGCAAAGAAGTTAATGCAAGAAGTAATACGCAGGTTTGGAAT
Source organism: Pseudophryne corroboree (assembly GCF_028390025.1). Lineage (NCBI taxonomy): Eukaryota > Metazoa > Chordata > Amphibia > Anura > Myobatrachidae > Pseudophryne > Pseudophryne corroboree. The sequence continues at coordinate 255,875,503 of NC_086446.1, forward strand.
ACCTGAAGTTATTGAAAGTGACAGAGGTACTCATTTTACAGGAGAGATATTGGGCAAAATTTTATCTGATTTAGGGGTTACCCAGGCCTTCCACACGGCTTATCATCCACAAAGCAGTGGTCACGTGGAAAGGACGAACTATACCCTAAAATTGAAGCTACAGAAATTAGTGGCAGAAACAAGTAAAACATGGTTAGAATGCTTGCCCATAGCTCTTTTCTCAGTTAGAAATACTCCCAGTGGAAAGCATGGATTAACATCGTATGAAATCCTTTTTGGTACTGCAGCTAGGACAGGTTGTTATTTTCCTCAACAACTGCAACATAAGCATGGTGACTTAGCTCAGTATGTAATACATATACAACAGCAACTAACCAAAATGCACGACAACGTTTTTGGTTCTATTCCAGATCCTAACAGGTCACAGGAAACGCATAAACTGAAGCGAGGTGATTGGGTGGACACTAAGAAACACGTAAGAAAGTCTCTAAAACCCAGATTTGATGGTCCATTCCAAGTCCTGTTGACGACAGCCATGTCGGTCAAATTGTGTGGAAGGGATTCGTGGGTACATGCATCACATTGCAAGAAAGTGACAAAGGAAGTATTATCCAATCACGATACACAATCAGAATGTACAGATATCATCTCATAAGCCCCAGACCAGACATGTGTCTGTGGGCATGTATAATGTGATATTCAGCTATTATGGTTGGCATGGTTGTCCTTATATGGTCACTAATATTCAACCCATACTATTATGAAGAGTCACGTGACAGGGCCATAAGTGGTAACCATACCAAGGGTAATGACACAAAGGGAAATATAAATGAATCATTAATCTTCCCTATTTTATCAGAAATGTCTACTGTTATGACTTCACCAAATACTCCAGTAAATGCATATAAACCTAGAAGACGCAGATCAGTGGGTACAATAAGGAACAACTGTAAGCAAAAGACAGCAGTAGAAGAGTGTATTTGTAGGTATTGTGGGCCTAATCCAGAGGCAACATGCGAGGAGTGGTGCAAGGGTGACCCCTCACACACGGTACATAAACACCCTCTCGATACCTACCATACATTACTGGGTAAAGGTGCAAACCTTTCAGACTGTTGGATTTGCAGTCACGTCCCAAGAGGACAAGGAAATGTAGGATTTGTCCCAGTGCCCATCACATATGACATGGTCAAAAATTGTGGTTGTGGAGAACACACTGCACCCCCTTATGATATGACCAAAGCTCCAGCTTTAATAGTAAAAAGTTATCATTTTACTAAAGAACAACAGGTAGTGTGTATAAATAAATCTGTAGGAGAAGAAACAGCCAAACGATGGGCAGGATGGGAACCTGATGAAGGGACTGATCTTACTGGAATAAAATTTTGGGGGGTCACCACAGGCTGTACACATATATTAGATATAGATAATACAAAACATTTTTGGGCCATAATAGCAGAAATGGTAGGGTTAAATGTCTCTGAAACATTGGACCGATTGCATGACAGGAAACCAGGAGAGGAATATTCTTGTGAACTCTTTGACGAAGCAAATAATATATACATTATGGGATGAGCCATACACTTTACCTAGTGGGATCTATTACATTTGTGGTAGACGGGCTTATAAATGGTTATCATACAATGCTTTTGGAATATGTTTTATAGGTACACTCATTCCTGATGTAGTTACATTAGATCATGAGGATATGAAAGAACAATTTACATCCAAGGTGACACCCCCAGGCCAGAGACTGACCAAACGTGAAGTCAAGACAATAAGCAAGAAATATAAGCATCTCTTTACCTTAAGTACAGGCTACAAACTGGGATTGGGTTTTGGAAACATAATTACATTTGGTACTTGGGGATCCACTGCAAATCAGAAAATGATCCTGGCCTTGGGGGATATAATTGACAATATCACTGAAATATATGATAGTACCTTTAGATATATTGGACATGAGCTCCAAGCTGTCCGAACAGAGCTTATTCAGCACCGCATGATTTTGGATTACTTTATAGCAGTTTCTGCAGGCTATTGTGTCACGTTACAAACTGTATATGGAGTTAAGTGTTGTACTTATATAACTAATGATACTAACCCAGAAGATATTATTGATGAAAAGATGAATGAAGTTATACAGTTGAAAAATCAGTTCGCTATTACCCATAACTACACCAGTGTAATTCCAGACTCATACTTTTCTTGGCTTTCCTGGTTAAATCCAAACAACTGGTTCCACGGCATAGGAGGATGGATAGCAGGAATATTGTCCATTATTGCCAAGATGCTTGCTTTGCTATTAGTAATATACATTGTTGTAAATATTATTATGTGGATAATACAAAAGATACTTACACAAAGATCTTTTTCTGTCCGAGGTGTTTCTGAAACTGGAAAATCTCAACCAATTTATCTGGAACTTCTGGGAGACACCACCATATACAACTCCACTTTATTCTACTGTGATACCTGCCACACCAGATACACAGAAGCTTCCAGCTGTCCCTATTGCTATGATGACGTGATCTAAAGGAACATTGCTATCACAATAAGAAGTTATAAACATTTTCAAGGACTATGAACATTATAATGATTTCATCTTGAGAAAACGCTTCTCCTTTGTGCACTTTCTCTTGTGGTTAGGAATAAGACGATAGGGAACATTGGTTCTGCCTGAGCATAGGGGTGTTCAATGGACTAGCCCACGCCTGGAGTGCCCTTATGGTACACCAGTCGTGAAAGTAGGTGCCCCTATAGAATCAATGACCAGGTAAAGGAAGGGTAGCATAAAAGTAAAAATTAGAAACAAAGAGGGGAAGTTGATAAAGATGGAAGCCATATTTGTTCATAAGACTCCATTTTGTTTGACATCTGATAATCTCTTTCAAATTGTTTTCAGCTTAGAGCTGACACAGGAAAAAGTACGAGGCACTGTACTTTGTTTGAACTCATATTGTGAAGTTATGACCTTTATCTAAGATATGCTTTCCTTGCAGAAATATAATGTCAGCAGCTAGACGTGGAGGCTTCAAAAGCTATTTGTCAGTTTGCGGTATAGCAGGTGTGAAAACATAACCAGACATATGTAGGTTATGAGCTTAGCAAAAGTCCCCAGTTGCCCCACATAAAACCACATATAGAAATTATAGCCTTTACTAAGAAGATAGGAGTTTATTAACCAATAGGATAAGAAAAGTATGTAAACCAATAGAATTAAAGAGATCGTTAACTAATAGGATTACGCTTTGTGTAAGGAAACTACGACACTGTATGCAAATATGTATCTCTTTATAATGTAATGCTTTCAGGAAATAAAGCAGCTCTGCTCTGTTATTCCTCACTAAACACACGTGGCTAGTTATTTCAAAGGTTATTTGTTGACTGGTCACTGGCTGCAGCCGTGTATGAACCTGATGCTGACTGACTGAATGCGTGCTTGAACTTGGATAAGTGAGGGGTGCCCTTTCCTGGGGTTACCTTTATCAGGAGCGAGATAATGCATCTGCCTTTTTGTTGGGGGAACCTGGTCAGTAACTGAATTTAAAATGAAAATGGGTAAAGAAGAGTTCCCATCTTGCTTGGCGTGGGTTCAGACATCAGGCTGACTGTAGATACAGGAGGTTCTTGTGATCCGTGGTCGCTGAAATTGGATGCTGAGCTCCCTCCAACAAATACCTCCACTCCTCAAAGGCCAACTTAATTGCCAGTAATTCCTGTTCCCCAATAGCGCAATTCTGTTCAGTGGGGGAGAATCTACATGAGAAGAACGCACAAGGATTGACCTTCTTGTCCTCAAAAAGCTGGGATAATACTGCTCCTACTCCTACAGTAGAGGCATCAACCTCCACCAAGAACGGACGGCTGAGATCGGGTTGTCGAAGAACTGGAGCAGTCGTGAAGGCCTTCTTTAAAGTTGAAAAAGCTTCCAAAGCCTCCTGAGACCACTTGGCAGGATCGGCTCCCTTCCTAGTTAATGCGGTTATAGGAGCTATGACAGAAGAATAATTTTGAATGAATCTTCGGTGGAAGTTAGCAAACCCCAGGAAATGTTGAATTCCTTTAAGGGTAGCTGGAAGTGCCCAATCCTGAATCGCCTGGACTTTAGCGGGGTCAATCTGTAACCTCTGCCATGAAAAAATTTAACCGAGGAATGGAATCATGGGTACTTCAAAGGTGCACTTCTCTAACTTACAGAATAACTGATTCCTTCGTAAACGAGTTAACACTTCTTTGACTTGTTCCCGATGAGTCTTCAGATCCCTAGAAAAAATGAGGATGTCATCCAGATACACTACCAAGCAGTCATAGAGAAGATCTCTGAAGATTTCGTTAACGAACTCTTGAAAGACGGCTGGGGTGTTACATAGGCCAAAAGGCATTACCAGGTGTTTGTAATGGCCGTCGCGGGTATTAAATGCCGTCTTCCATTCGTCCCCTGGGCGAATACGTATAAGATTGTAGGCCCCCCGTAAGTCCAACTTTGTAAATACAGTAGCTCCTTTAACACGGTCGAACAGTTCTGGAATCAGAGGTAACGGATATCTGTTCTTAACTGTTATGTCATTGAGACCTCTATAGTCAATACAGGGCCGCAACCCCCATCCTTCTTTTTGATGAAGAAAAACCCCACTCCGGCCGGAGATGTAGAAGACCTGATGAACCCTTTCTCCAAGTTCTCCCGGATATACTCTGACATGGCCTGTGTCTCGGGAAGTGAGAGAGGGTAAATTCGACCTCGGGGAGGAGTCTTACCGGGTACTAGCTCAATGGGACAATCCCAAGTACGATGCGGAGGCAAGGTGTCTGCCCCATGCTTACTGAAAACATCTTGAAAAGCTTGGTACTCCACAGGAAGGCTGGAAGGACTGGAAGAAAAGAGAGGTCTAACTGAAGGTAAACAGTTCTGAAAGCAGTCTTGTCCCCAAGAGAGAACATCCATAGTTTGCCAATCTATGTGGGGATTGTGTCTGATTAACCATGTAAACCCTACGATTAGTTCATGAGAGGCTTTAGGAATTACAAGGAAAGAGATTTCTTCTGAATGGAGAACTCCGACCTTCATCTTGAGAGGAATAGTACGAAAGTATATAATACCCTCAGGGATATAACTTCCATCCACTGCGGTAACAGAAATGGTACGATCCAAAGGAACCGTTTGTATTCCAGATCGTTTGACCAGAGCTGACGTAATGAAGCTTTCAGCGGCTCCGGAGTCGAGTAGTGCAGGGATGAGAAGAGAAGAAGAAGGGAGCTCCAATTAGGTTAACAGGACAGACTCTTTCTTGGTATGTAATTCTGAGAATTCGCCTAGCTTGACCTCTCCAGCACAAAGTAGGAGCTGGCATTTCCCGGTCGTAGATTTCAAGTATTAACAAAGTGATCAGATGCACCACAATACAGGCAGAGGTTCCCTTGTCGCCATCTCTGACGTTCTTCATTGGAGAGGTGGGAGCGATTAATCTGCATGGGTTCTTCCGCAGTTGGTGATGATGGTGTTGGTGGAAGAACAACTGTAGGCTTAGGGCGATCTGACCGCAACCTCTCCATACAGCGTTCTCTGTACCTCAGGTCTAACTTATTGCATAAAGAAATTAGTTTATCCAACTTATCAGGTACGTCCTGAGTTGTGAGGTCATCTTTGATCTTTTCGGAGAGACCGCTCCAGAAAGCTGCAATGAGAGGCTCCTCGTTCCAGTTAAGTTCTGAGGAAAGAGTGCGAAACTGGATCACGTACTGACTGACCGTACGCATGCCCTGAAGCAGGCGCAGGATCTCCAATGAGGCGGTAGAAGTCCTGCCTTGTTTGTCAAAGATTCTTCGAAAGGTGGCCACGAATAGATAAGATGGGATCCATCCTCTCCCACAAAGGTGAAGCCCATTCCAACGCTTGCCCGGTAAGTAAAGAAATTATATAGGCTACTTTGGTTCGTGCTGATGGGAAGTTGGCCGACTAGTTCAAACTGGATTTTGCACTGGTTAAGAAACCCGCGGCATTGTTTTGGATTCCCATCGAATTTACTGGGAGGTGGCAAATGCAACCGTGGAAGTGGTACTGGTACAGGAGGAAGCGGGACCAGAGGTGCTAATGTGGGAGCAGCTGTAGATACTTGAGGGGCCATCATGGCAACACAGAGAGAATTGAGACGTTCAGACATACTCTGCATGAACTGCACGATTTGAGATTGTGTGGCCTCCTGCTTACTTAAGCAAGACCAGATATCTGCAGTTGAATCCCCTCCTGAGGCCTGATCACTCGTCAAATCCATTGGGCCAGTGCTTACTGTCATGTCTAGCAGAGTTTGAGGGGGCGGCAGCTGAGATTTGCCCGAGGAGGTAGCAGGCTGTGAATGAACCAGATGAGGGGGCTGGATATAGTTCCTTCGCATGGGACATGGAGCAATGAAGAACGTAGGCGGGGTTTGAGAGTCAATGGAAAGTATTTATTATGTACAGGGCTGAGGTAGAATACCGAGGCTGGGGCACGATGGTTAAAGACGTGGCTGGAGGTGAAGAACTGTGGACTGTGATTTGAAAGATGAGACTGTAGATGATGAACTGTGGAACTGTGGATGGTGGTTAAAGAGGTGGCTGGAGACAAGGACTGTGGACTGTGGTTTGTTAAACGAGGCTGAAGATAATACTCTGCAGGCTGTGGTCAGTGGAACAAAGGCGTGGCTGGTGAAGGAGATCTGTGGAGTGTGGCTTGAAAGACAAGGCAGAAGACCCGGGGCCGACTGTGCCCAAAGAGTCTTACTGGACCGGGTTTTCCAGGAGCGCTTCCACAGGCAGTAGCAGGCTAGAAACGGCAGGGCTGCAGCAGCAACAGACAACCGACCAAGCAGGATCAGGAGGAACCAGAATTCAGCAGGAATCTTGGGAGCACATGCTAAAGCACCTACAACAGGGTTGTAACTTGAAGCACTGGCATCCCTGTCCTAAACCAGCCCCCTTTTATAGGGAGAGCTTCCCCTTGATTTGCTGGAAGAAACAGTAAACAGGAACTATGCTTAAAGCTTGGTCTCCAACATGGCGGCGCCCAGTAATGCAGACCTTTTTGCAAAGCCACATTGCTCACTGCCCCTGGTCTTCAAGCAACGGCTCAGCAAGAGCGACCCGCTGTAGCGGCGTCCCGCCGCCACGAGTGGACCCCCTCACCGCCGCTACTGCTGCCCACGAATCCGGTGCAGCAGCCCAACTCCGCCGCTGCCCGCACATCGCCAAAGAAGCCAGCCCCGCGGCCCCAGCATACCGGTTAGACTCCGGATGCTGACACTCTCCGGGTCAGCGACCTTCTTGCAGTGGGACGAGTGAATCCAAGTCTCTCTTTCGGCGACCTTTAGTGCTGTCGTGCTGGTTAACAAGACTTGGTATGGTCCTTCCCACCTGTCTATGAGGCAACCTGAGCGTAAGAAATTTCGAATCATCATATAATCCCCAGGCTCAATGTCATGACAATTACTGTTCGGTAGGTCAGGAATCACCAGCTTTAGATTTCTTTGTTGATTTCTCAGCTGCTGGCTCATCCCTACCAAATATTTCACAGTCACTTCATTATTGCATTTCAAATCATCCTGGGGGTCTATCATTACATGAGGTTGTCTACCAAAAAGAATTTCAAAGGGTGATAAGTTAAGAGGAGACCTGGGAGTGGTTCTGATGCTGTACAACACTAGTGGCAAAGCTTCTGGCCACAACAATCCAGTTTCAGCCATTACTTTGCTCAGCTTGTTCTTAATAGTGCTGTTGCTCTCTCTACCTTTGCACTCGCCTGTGGCCGGTATGGAGTATGCAGCTTGCTATTAATTCCCATCAGTTTGCACATGACCTGAAAGACTTCCCCTGTATAATGGGTACCCCTATCACTTTTAATTATTCTAGGGATACCATATCTACACATGAATTCCTGCACAATTTTCTTTGCAGTGAACATAGCAGTATTTGTGGCAGCAGGGAACGCTTCTACCCAGTTGGAAAATACATCAATACAAACTAACACATATTTCAAATTCCTACAGGGTGGTAACTATATGAAATCGATTTGTATTACCTGAAAAGGTCTATCTGTCGGAGGGGTATGGGATGGCTCTGTTGGTATTGTCTTACCAATATTCTTCCTCAAGCAAGTAAAACACGTCATTGCTCTCTTACCTTCTTGAGAAGAGAATCCTGGCACACACCAGTAGGCTCTCACCAGCTTGCACATACCCTTTTTGCCCAGATGATTCAGTCCATGTACCGCCTCAGCTAGACTTGGAAGATATGCTCTGGGGGCCACCGGCTTTCCGTGTCCACCTGTCCAAAGTCCTGAAGACTCCTGGCCATATCCCTTTGACCTCCAGACTGCCTTTTCCTGTAGGGAACACAAATTTTGCATTTCAATTAAATGTTGTGTGTTGATCGTGTTAAATGTCATCAGTGATGTGATTTTTGTTTGTATGGGGGTGCTTGCTGCTGATTTAGCAGCTTCGTCTGCCCAGCTGTTACCAAGTGAAATTGGGTCTTGGTTGTAAGTGTGTGCTTTGCTCTTGATAACAGCCACTCTGTCTGGTTCCTGTATTGCTGTCAAAAGCCTATTGATGTGGGATGCATGCGCTACAGGTGTGCCAGCTGCCGTCATGAAATTTCTGAGGCACCATAGGGCCCCAAAATCATGCACCTAGAATCTGTGTATATATTAGCTGACTTACCCTTGGCCAATTCACACGCTCTGGTTAGGGCGACCAACTCAGCAACTTGTGCTGAGTGCAGTGGGCCAAGGGGTTCAGCTTCTATGATACCTTCGTCATCTACAACTGCATATCCAGTGCACAAGTCTCCCAATTCTGTCTGTCTGTGGCAACTACCATCAATGTATAAGGTAAAGTCTACTCCTTGCAGGATTTAGTGAGCTGCATCTATTAATGGTGATGTTTACCGGGGCCATCAGTGATAATTCCCACTTTGTAAACCGAGCAGATGAGAAATGTCTTGTTTGGGTGGAGTTCAGTAAAGCTGATACTGCATGAGGTGTATGAATGGTCAGGTCATGTCCTAACACTACGTCCTCGCTTTTACTTACCAGCAAAGCTATCGCTGCAACACTTCGCAAGCAAGTGGGGAGAGACCGCGCTACAGTGTCCAACTGTGCACTGTAGTAAGCTACCGGTCTGCTGGCATCACCATGTCTCTGAGTTAAAACACCTGCCGCACACCCAGCACTTTCAGTAACGTACAATTCAAAGGGCTTCTCATAATCTGGCATACCTAATTCAGGTGCCTGTGGTAAACACTGTTTGAGTCTCTCAAACGCCAGTTCGTACTCATCTGTGTGAGAGATCCGTTCCGGTTTGTTCGAAGACACCATTTCTTGCAAAGGTAAAGTCAGTATAGAGAACCCTGGAATCCAGTCTCGACAGTACCCACACATTCCAAGGAAATTGCGGATCTGTTGCTGAGTTTGTGGCAGAGTCATGTTGCGAATCGCCTGTATTCTGTCAGTGGTGAGGTGTCTAAGTCCTTGAGTCAAGCAGTGTCCCAAATATTTGACCCTGGTCCGGCATAACTGCAACTTATCCTTTGAAACCTTGTGTCCTGTATGGGAAAGATGAAACAGAAGCTGTTTCGTGTCTTTCAAGGACGATTCGAGTGAGTCAGAACACAGCAATAAGTCATCGACATAATGTATTAGCACTGATCCACTCTCAGGTTGAAAGGATTGTAAACAGTCATGCAAGGCCTGGGAGAAAATACTCGGGCTGTCAATGAAACCTTGGGGAAGCGAAGTCCAGGTGTACTGTACTCCCCTGTATGTAAAGGCAAAAAGGTATTGGCTGTCAGGGTGAAGAGGGACAGAAAAGAAAGCAGAACAGAAGTCAATGACAGTGAAGAATTTTGCAGTAGAGGGTATTTGCATGAGGATGACAGCTGGATTGGGCACTACGGGGAATTGGCTCTCAACTATCTTGTTTATCCCCCTTAGATCCTGCACTAGCCTGTAACCCCTCCCCCCACTCTTTTTCACAGGGAAGATGGGACTATTGGCGGTGCTGGACATCCTGACTAGGATGCCCTGTTGTAACAGCCGCTCTATGACAGGGTACACTCCTAACTCTACCTCCAGAGGATACTGAGGGATTTTTTTGGGCTATCCTACCATCTTTTACTTGTACTGCTACTGGAGGTACATTCGCCATCAATCCAGTGTCCTGTCCATCTTTGGTCCAAAGGGAACCCGGTATTTGCGAGATCATTTCCTCTACCTTTGATGGACACTTGTCTATAACAGTAGAATGCGACATTAGCCTTTGAGGGGTGTCTAATATATCTTGTACTTCTTGAGCATGGTTCTCAGGTATATCTAAAAAGACACCCTCAGGAGTACTGTATATGACACACCGCATTTTACACAACAGATCTCTGCCGAGTATATTAGTCAGAGCCGATGCAGCCAGCAGAAAAGAGTGTTTGGTTTGCAAGGGCCCTATCGTAATCTCTGCAGGTCTACTCAAAGGGTATTGTTGCACCGTTCCTGTTACTCCCATTGCCGAAATCATTTTTCCTGTGGTCTTTACACCTGATGTGGAATTCAACACTGACCTGGCCACCCCTGTATCTACAAGAAAAGGTAATGGTACACCAACTACATCAACCGTGACCTCAGGTTCACTACCAAGGCTAGCAATCAACTTCACTGGCTGAAGACTACAGGTGTGGCCCAACCCCTTTTGTGTAGTGGGACTATCCCGCAGTGCATTGGCAGCTACAATATGTGAGGGGGGTAGCTGAGAATTTTCGGAGATCTGCCAGTCTCTCCTTGGTGGGTACCTCCTTGATTCCCCTGTATGTGGCTCGTAATTTCTCCTATGTGGTCCCTGATCCCAATTATGTGAATTGTAGTGTGGTTCGTATTCAGGTCTAGGGGGTCTGTATACGTTATGTGTCCTACTGCTCCTACAATCCTGGGCAAAATGTCCTTCCTTTTTACAAATGTAACATATTCTCGGTCTTTCCCAAACAGCAGGGGTCAGGGATTTTGGCTGATGGGGTTTGCTGTAAGAACCTGTATACTTACCGTCATCAGCTTATCCCCCTGTGACTCCCTGTGCTTACTGATGTTCCTATCGTGATCGACAGCGGACTCTCTCAATGCAGCCACCGAGATACCTCTCCAGTTAGGTAGAGAGGTCTGTACTCTTGTTCTCAGTACCTCCTTTAACCCGTCCATTAATACGGAAACAGCTACCTCCCTATGATGTGCATTATCTTTAATGTCCTCGATCCCAGTGTATCTAGTTATTTCCTGCAGTGCCCGATGGAAATATTCGGATGCCATTTCACCTTCCTTTTGCCTTATGGAGAAGATTTTATTCCATTTGACAACAGTAGGGAAATACACTCCTAATTGCAGATTGATTTGCCGTACATTCTCCTGATTGTATTCATCAGTGAGAGGTACCTCTGCATCTAACTTACAATCTGTTATGAATTTCATGGTGTCAATATTTGAGGGTAAACACACCCGTAGCACTATTCGCCAATCTTTATTTGTGGGCTCATGGGCGTTACCTAACTCTTTAACAAACTTCTGGCATCCGACTAGATCTTTTCTGGGATTGGGAAATTCTGACATAATTGACCTTAACTCTGCCCGGGACCAAGGACAATGCATGGCAATGTTCCTGATGGGAGTTACTCCCTGAGCGTTAGTCTTCCCATTGAGGACGGCAATCACCCTGACAGGATTTAATTCAATTACATCATTCTGGTTTGACTCTATAATGTGAGGAGCTATTGTTTCTGCATAGTGTATGGTGCCGAACTTACCTGTGGACATGACCTCACTTATCCCTCCACTAGGGGGCCTTGCTACAACCCTGAGTGGTTGGGCCGTGCCCACCTGGGTGTCCTGTATGGTGGCTGCGAGAGAGAGTGCCGATATCGTGCTGGGCTCATCTTCCTGCTCACAGTCCTGGGGAATATTTAAAACAGGATACAGCTGGCAAGGGTTAGCATTAGTACATTTATCAATCACATTTCTATCCTGTACCAATGCACCATTGCTTGTTGCCACTTTCTCCCCATCAATATATGGTGGTGGTGGTGCGGTCGCCATTATTTTCCCGCTAGGTTTGGAATCTGCTGTGTGAGCTAATTCCCTTTGCACATCCCCCTCTTGCTGCCATAGATTTAAGCAATCTGTATGTCTAATCCTTTGTTTTCTGGATTTTATCAGACATATCCTTATCCTTAAGTTCTGCAATACCTCTGGTTCAAAGCTGCCCACCCTAGGGAATGATACCGTTGTCAGTCATACGTACCCATTCGTCACAATAAACTTCAGCGTGTGGACTATATTTCTCACACATTATAAACCTCACGGACCCCTTGGGCCGCGACTCTTCTGCCTGAACCCTGGTTACCATACGTCCCTTAGTTGAGCAACTGGCACCCATAATTGTGGGCCTTCTCCCACAAACACCAAAATACTCAATATAAGCCGACGGTGAAAGTTCTTAGAGCGCTTTCACCCACTCCCGCCCACGTTGGCCGGTACTACCATACACTGTCGATAACAAAGGCGATGTACCCAACTTAGGGCCAATACTTTGACCTATATTAACTGGAAGATTTTAGAAGTGACTTACCTTTTCCAGTAAATGTCTGTCGTTGGAGATTTTCCTGAGAGGGACCAGCGAAAACTCCCTTTATGCACTTGTACACAAATCACGCTTGCGTATGCTCTATACAGCGATAATGATACCTTGATTTTACGCAAAGCTTGTAAAGGGGTATCAAGTTGCGCTATGTATCGCACCCACAAACGCGCGGTCCAATCGCACAGCGTATAGGTACTTGTTACCTATACACCCTACGACCACTGGAATCGAATCACAAGCTGCGAAACCTCAGCCGGAGCGTATCAACAAAACTATATGGGTCACCAAGTTCACAATTCCCTCCCAAGCTCCTGTGTAAGTCTCCTCCCGACTTACGTATTCCAATCTATACTAACGTGAGTCAGCCGCCTCACGCCGCCAAGCCTCCACTTACTTGGTGTACCAACGACGGGATCCCAAATTCCCGGGGTTCAAACATTCACTCCTACTTTCACTCACTCAAATATGCTTTGTTTTTCTGTACAGAAATTTTTTCACTTGTTCTGATCGGCAGCTTTTCCCCCAAAGGCAATACAGTTTAAACAAAAGTCTTATACTAATCTGCTTTTGAAACCGGATAGTTATGTGCTATTGTAGCATGGCTACTATCCCACCTTTTAACTGAACAAAACTATCGTGTAATTTGTATTTAGCATCTGCACTCTTACGCAATTTGCGTAAACACGCGACCGTGCGTGTCTTTTACGCCGCGTGACCGATCCTGTACTTTGTCCGAGACACGTGTACAAAACTGTGCTTACACAATAAAACAAATCCCACAACCTCTATAAATGTGAGCAATGCTTACTATAATCGCTCACAAACACAATCCCCGCTTGTTCTGTGTAACCCTTTACGACAGGGCCAGACCTGCATGTTGTGCTTTATATTTACTTCCTTAAACATTTTTATTTCAAATTTACCTATATAGCAATAAATGCGTCGATTTCATACAGATCTAAACAAATCTAGCAATCTAAATCTTGCGGCAACAATGTGAGAGGGTATGCAAAGTATCGATGCCCTTTGTGTACACTTTTGGCGCCAAAAAAATATTCACCGATTTTTAAATAGCTTTTTTCCTGTTTACCTACGGGTTCTATCAGCACCTCTGCAGACCAGACTGAGCAGACACAATCTAACAGCACACAAATAGGGTTTTCAGAACATCCACCGACCAGGAAAAGGTTACGTAGGATAACTTTCCACCCTTTGCTGCCAGATTAAGTCTGCTATGACCTGTTAGGCTGTGAGCATGTGAAAACCGGATCGAGCCCCCAGTTGTAAACGTCGGTTTACTTACAGGACTAAAAGCACTACTTTAAAAAGATATTTAATACACTTTAAATGGAGCCGCTGCGACCGCTGAACTCAATCCTTAGCCTACGTACTTTTTACATCATTAGCGTACATAGCCCCGTACCGTGTACGTACTTTGCGTACAAATGCCGCACTGGCCGTACAAAGTACACTCAGTGCGTACACACCCAAAGATACTCCGTGAACACTTAGCAGCTACACATGTGACTGTAATACACTTATAACCTTAGCAGGGAAAGGAGACACGACACCAGATTGTATTTAAGATGCCGGGTTCCGACACACCAACATATAATTACTGAAAGGGGGTTACAATAACAATACAATACAATAGAATAATGGCTACAATCAATGGTACATACATGTTTAGTTTCGCCTGCGCTTCCCAGTCTGGTCCTCAGTCATCAAGGTAGATGACCTTCAGAGTCTGTGTCTGACCGGGCATGCAGCTGGCTCTTTTATACAATAGTCCAAAACCTAACACAATGGATACTGTAATCTCTTTGTCCATTGGACACAGGGATGGTCATTTACAGTACAGGAGAGGTCATAGGTTGGTTTGAATAGGTGGGCGATGTCTGTTCCAGGTGCAATTGCAGGTGGTCTCCTCTGGGTTACCGCCGCATACCAAATGTACAGTAAATACAGTTAATATTTATATTCTGCTCCTGCGCATAACTATTCGCAGGAGCGTGCGATCTTCTGCAAACCAACACCGGAATATTGCCCTTAAAATACCCTACAGCTGGATACCAAACACCACCTTATAACCTAATTCTGTCCTCTCCTATCCTGTAAAGGTGAATCCCTTTGTTCTGATACCATTTAAACTGTTGTAACTTGCTGGTGTGATGCAGGGAGACTATGTGTACATTGTGCACTATTTGGATTAAATATGTAATGTGTTTTTATAGCTTTTCCATGCGATCACAAACCCTACCATAATTACCCATACCACGCACTAATACGCAGGACCGCGGGAGCGACCATACGCAAATTGTGAATATGTGCATGCACGGTAGTATAAGTATGCACATGGAGAGCATCTGTGTGTAGTTTGTACGTGATGTGTGTACTGCAATATTTTTCGACTTTGACAGGGGGAATGGGAACATGCCCCCAGCTTGCTGCTACTAACGGGTCATCGCTCATGGGCATGACATTTCTTGCAAGGCCACACCCCCTTTTCTGATCTAATCTTTCAAAACGTTGTGTGGGGTGCTCAAGAGGGTTTTGGTTAAATGTTACATTTGCAGTTTAATATCATATGGCAGTGGTTCTCATACTTTAATGAGTCACAACATAATAGAGTCAGAAGTTTCTTATTGAGAAATTCAGCAAAGATTTTAAAATTAAGTAACTTTTTCATACATGTCATCTTTAGGTTCAGTTATGTGGTGGCAGATTGCACTTTTGATTGTCCACAGATTTTATCATTGGCAGCCATCAGCAATTGTTTTACCTGTCTTTGTCACGAGTCTAGTCAGATACTGCAATATATGACATCTGGGTCATAGCAGTGCACACTTTGGTCACTCACTGATAAACAATATCTCTGCCACCATACAGGAATGTAAGGGGTATATTCAATTGAAGTCTGATCCATTCCGACATTCATTTGTCGGAATGGATCCGACTTGGGCTATTCAATGTCATCTCAATTCGACTTTTAAAAAAGTCGAATTGAGATGCAGGAGCTAGACGGGGGAGAGCCATGGGCAGACTGGGCAGAGCAGCGCTACAGCAGCGGCTATATAGCCACTGCTGTAGCGCTGCTCTCCCCATTTTGCCCGTGGCTCTCCCCCATCTCCCCCCTGTTTCTCTGCCTCACAGTCATCCCTGCATCGCAGCAGCTGCTCACGGCAGCGTCCACCCAGCTCGAGCAAGCGAGGTCTCGCTTGCTGGAGCCGGGTGGATGCTGCTGTGAGTGGTGGCTGTGACATCCTCCAGCGCTGCTCACCATGTCTGCTCGCGGCTCCCCATCTCCTGTGCTGCCCATCTCCAGCACTGCCTGCCGGGGGTCTGGCTGCC
Organism: Pseudophryne corroboree; assembly: GCF_028390025.1. Taxonomy (NCBI): domain Eukaryota; kingdom Metazoa; phylum Chordata; class Amphibia; order Anura; family Myobatrachidae; genus Pseudophryne; species Pseudophryne corroboree. The sequence goes on from NC_086446.1 coordinate 255,891,495, forward strand.
CGCAGCTCCCCATCTCTGGCACTGCTTATCGCCAGCACTTCCCGCCGGGGGGAGGTCTGGCTGCCCGTGGCTCCCCTGTCTCCCTGCAACTCTCCCCCCTCTCTCCTCCACAAAGGTCGCTAATCTCAGTCCAACATTTTTTTTTTCGGACTGAGATGGTCAGAAACGGGGCCAAATCCTGTCGAATTTGGCCCCATTTCCCTCAAAAGTACGTGGATCGGCAGCTATACCGCCGATTCATGTACTAGTCGACAAGTCTAATTCCCGGACTTGTCGAATAAAAATAGCTGGGATTGAATAGGTCGAATCATGATTCGACCTTAAAAAGTCGAAAACTGACGTCTTTTCGACAGACGGCAGGTTTCAACACCAATTGAATATACCCCTAAGAGTCCTAATGTTCTATGCACAAATATTAATATTTCACACTTAATTATATATAGATCTGTAGCATTGGCTTTACAGTCTCACAAGTTCAATAAGAATCATGGAGAATATGCTAGATTAAATTAATTTAATCCCAAAAATATTTTCAAATCTTAATTAGCAAAACACTGAATAAGAATGACATACAGGTTTAGTATTACAAAATAATTTTAGAAAATGAATAAAAGAGGAATTACCATACAACTCCAACTGCTCCTGAATTAGGCCAGAGATGCACATTTTGAGCAAGGAAGATGGAATCACATTTACATGTTAAGAGCTGAGTTTTTATTCTCTTTGTTCTTGTGCATTTGGAGTTTTCCTGCACACGTGTCCATGGTGTTATTGTTTGTATGTTTGTATGTTTTTTTTGGGTGGCTCTTTACCGATATGCTTTGGCGAATGTAATCTCCAGTACAGTAGTTTTTTTTTTCAATTTATTTCAGAAAATAAGTTGTGACATTTATTTTCTGTCCTGCACAAGTATGATTATATTAGGTTAAGGTGGTATATTTTATTTAGTTTAGACATATCTCCAGCAGGACAGTCACTTTTTATTTTCACTGTCCCACCCACCACTCAGGCTGCAGTGTCCTGCAGTTGAAGTAAATTGGGGGGAGCACTTTTACCACTGCTCTGTATAGTAAAACAGCTTGTAAATAGATGCCGTGCAACTCACAGTTCAGGGAGAGTAGGGACCAGCCCATCATCTCTGAGAGTGCTTAACATGTCCCAACATGTAATGCAGACGTGGGTGCCATAAGGCTACGCCCTTCTATTAGAGGCTCTGTCTACTCCCCATGAGGCTTCATTTACTCTCCGTGAGGCTTTAACCCTTTTTTTGGGCATGCAAGTGAGAGTCCCGATTATGCAATCCGGAATGTTGGAAGGTATGGTTAAGGCATTATGGCAAAAGGTGAAGCCCCAGCCAATAGTAAGCTTGTATAGTTTTCCTATAGTATAACTGACTATTATATAGGTCAAAGCTGTCTTCTTTTCAGTTTGTTAATCTGAAACAATTGTAGTTGACACAGTGACTTTTTTATAACTGTGATTTTATGTTTGGCAATCAAAATTGTGACAGCGTTTTCTAATGTTCAATAGCAGTACTGCACCATTTCCTTTCTCTGTGATTATTATACTAAACAAAGCAACACCGTTCCTGCAGTGTGATTTCTGGCTATAATGCCTGTTCATTCCACAATAAAAAATTTTTTAACATTGCAGTGAATATCCAGGCCCAGAGCTGCTCAATAAATGCACTTCTGTCTGAAAGGAGTTATTAACATTGCCTCTCTTTTTGGATTCTATTGTATTTCACAGTGGATACAGAACAGCCCTGAAACAACTACATTTAATAAACGTATGAGAAGTCACTCAGGACAATATTTTCATTTGCAGCTCAATATGAACTTGCTGCTGCCTTTCATGTAACTAAGATGTAGGAATGTGCATTTATCATCTAGCAGCTTGTGGCTAACACTATGAATTAGAAAGAATATTGATGGTGTTTGAAAAACAGATACTGGCACTGGCAGGTTTCTTGCAAGTGACAATCCTGTTATTACATTTACATTATACCACTTTAATCTAATAGGGAAATATGGTAATTGGAAAAAAAACAGAATTTAATAAACAAACATTGATTAAATATAACACGGCATATTGTAATATTTGAAACTTACATATTCCATAGACAGAACCCAGTGGGAGCATATTTCAATGCTTTTGGTAAATATCGATTTGGCAGTGGGTAACTGATTGACAGTTGTTTACATGTGGTTGCTCTAGCAAATAGAGGTTTCCTGTGGAGTTATGTGAAAGTGTGTGGAGTCTGTAGTGGTTGTGAAGATGGCATTCAAGATGCATAACAAACAAGCTGCTACATACTGTAACGCACTGCTGATTATGGGTCTTATTCAGCTTCAGTTGCAAAATCGCAAATCGGGCGATTATCAGCAGACTGTGCACACGCTGCTAATGCATTGCATGTGCATGAAGACTAAATTGTGGTCACAGTTTAGTGAAATGTGATCGCAATTTGATTGACAGGAAGTGACTCTTTGTGTGAGTTAACATGGCGATAGTGGGGAGTGCTTTGAAAAACATGTGTGTATTATGTCGTTTTCAGGGCATGCATCTGGCGTCAGTTGCAATGGACTCCGACTAATTACATGGCATCAGTGCAACTGCTTTCTCATTATTCTGAGTAGCTCTGGTGCAACCACAATTGTCAATGGTACTCGATTTGTGCATATGAGTTGCAATTTTGTGATTGCAACGGTGGGCGATTTTTACCTTTCTGTGTGGCCCTTTACATGCGATTTTTAGCAGAAGCAGGATTGAGAAAATCCCTACTTCTGACTCAACAGTGATCCAAGTTCAATGAGGTCCTATCTTCCTGCTACAGGTCTATGGGGGAATTCAATCATTCCTGATGATTTTTCATGCAGTAAATTTATTGAATGCTAATTTTTTGGAGAGTATTAAATAACCCCCTATTTTTACTGCTCAAGAAAAACCTGTTTCCATTTGCAATTTGTTAATCTGAAACAATTATAGTTTTTTTAACTGTGATTTTGTGTTTGGCAATTACAATTAAAAGTGTGAAAGCACACAATATCTGGCATAAGTTCCCAGAACACTGTGTTTTAACATTCACGGTTGAGAAAAAGGTGCCATTATCGTGGATTTTGTGACATGTGAAGCAAAATCCCTGATAATGCCGGCTATCGAGAACAAATGAATAAACTCCCTGGTAATTTATTGTGGCTAATTGAATTCACCCCACCCCCCTTTGTAGTAAAACCACAGTGCAATGATTGTCAAGTAAGAAACCTGCTAAATACCTGACTTCCTAAATGTAATCTCCTGGCCTCTCCTTCATTTATTTATTTAATTATTTGTTTATTTATAAAATGTCTCAATATATCTAAAAATTCCAATCCTGGACTTAATCTTGGATGACCCAGGTAACCCTTTTTCACTACACCCTTTTTTCTGAGGGAGCTGTTTCCACTACCAAAAAACCCGGGTTGACGCGCACCCCGTGCAAAAAAATTGTTTTTTTTAAGCTAGTGGAAAAGTGGTATCAGCTTCCATAGATAGTAATTTCATTTGCTAAAGAGCAAATTTCACAACTGCCTGGTAATAATTTGCATTAAAGTTAATATGATACCATTCTTATCTTTCCAATTCTAGCAATCTGTATAGGCCACACAAAAAAAAACACTTCAGCCTCAAATTCTGTTACTCATTATGCTCGGATATACTGTTTGCAATTATCACTATTTACAGTCACAGGGTACTTTACCAAGGTAGCCTTGGAGGCTGTCCTGCAATCAGTTAACAAATATCTGGACAGAATATTCCTACAGTATTTGCCTAATGCTAGCCACAAACTTTCTCATTCTTTCTAACTGGAGACCCACAAACCCTCTCTTTTATTGCCTGGATAAATTGGGTTTACTGCACTCTATACAGTAGAGGATTTTTCATATAAGTCTGTTGCACAATTTCTCAAAAAACTTCTCCAACTGATTCCCACTTAAAAAATGTAGTAGGCTCACAATGGGCCTAATTCACTAAGGATTGCAAGCTGTTTGCAGCAGCTTTGCAATTGCAATCCATAATGATGCAAATGCAGGAGGAGGTGCATACTACTATTGTATTCCTAGCGACTTTGTCACATACAGTATAAGACTGTCTACTGCTCTTATCTTAATGCCCTGGACTCTGCTAAACAAACATATTTCCAAACTCTCATCTCTGCTCAAGCCTCTAACCCCAAATGACTTTTTAATACATTTAAATCACTTCTGAATCCTCCCTCACCCAACCCACCAGCCACTATCAATGTGCAAGATCATGTTTCCTAATTCAAGGACAAAATTTATGAAATCCAAGATGAAATGGTATGCTCTTCCCCAGCCAGTGACCTGCTCAATTCTCTACCTTAACCCTCTGGCACTCTCTCCTCATCTGATCCCAAGTGTAGATGAAGTGTCAACACTCTTCTCAGCGTGCTACTCAACTACCTCTCCTCATGACCCTATACCCTCACAAGTAAGTAAAGCTCTGTCTCCTGTGCTCATCCCAACCTTAACTAACATCTGTAATCTCTCTCTCTCTCTCTCTCTCTCTCTACTGGTATCTTTCCTTCACTGTTCAAGCATGCACTTATTACTCTCATTGTGAACAAACAAAATTCTGACCCTAACACTCTCTCAAACTACCATCCCATCTATCAGCTGCCATGCCTCTCCAAGCTACTTGAGAGGCTTGCCTACACTCGTCTCACACACTTTCTTAAATCATACAATTCATTTGACCCACTTCAGTCAGGCGTTCGTTCCCAGCACTCCCCAGAGACAGCACTGACTAAAGTTGTGAATGGTCTAGTCACTGCAAAGTCCAAAGGCCATTACTCACTTATTTTTCTTCTAGATCTCTCTCCTGCTTTTGACACTGTTGACCATTTTCTTCTCATGCAAACACTACAATCCCTAGGTCTTAAAGACACAGTCCTCTCTTGGTTCCTATCCTACCTATCTAATTGCTCATTCAATGTTCGCTTCTCTGAATCTACCTGCTCTTCGCTAGAGGAATACCACAAGGCTTGGTCTTAGGTCCTCTGCTTTTCTCAATCTATACCTCATCTCTTGGTAAACTAATAAGCTCTTTTGGATTCCAATATCATCTGTACGCAGATGATACTCAAATCTACCTATCCTCCCCAGATTTGTCACCATCTGTATTGGTAAGGGTCACTGAATGCCTTTCTGCCATTTCATCTTGGATGTCATCTCGCCACCTCAAACTTAATATTTCCAAAACAGAGCAACTTATATTTCCACCAGCTAATAGTAGTTACCAACCTGATATCTCTATCACTGTTGAGAACTCAACAATCAATCCTACCCCACAAGCTCGCTGCCTAGGTGTCATACTTGACTCAGAACTGTTCTTTGCTCTCCACATTCAATCTGTCTCAAAATCATGTTACATGCATCTTAAAAACATATCCAAAATATGACAATACCTTACACAAGACACTGCAAAAACTCTAATCCATGCTCTCATTATCTCTCGCATTGATTATTGCAATAGTCTTCTTACTGGTCTTACCAAAAAGAGAGTATCACCACTACAATCCATTCTGAATGCAGCTACGACACTAATCTTCCTTGCTAGACGTTCTTCACCTGCAGATCCACTGTGTCAGTCCCTCCATTGGTGACCTGTATGCTACCGTATTCAATATAAAATACTTTTACTCAAACATAAGGCCTTTAACCATACTACACCAATGTACATCTGTTCGCTCATCTCAAAATATCTCCCAACCCGATCTCTTTACTCTTCACAAGATCTACGTCTCTCATCCACACTCATTACTTGCTCTCATGCACGATTGCAGGACTTTCTTTGGGCTGCACCCACTCTGTGGAATGCCCTACCACACACAATAAGACTCTCCCCTAGTCTCCAAACATTCCCTGAAAACTCACCTCTTCAGGCTAGCTTATCACATTTCAGAACCGCTCACTCAACCTTCGTAAGCTTTCCTATCCAATTATATCCCCACTGTACAATCTGCACATATCCTCCACATATTTTCTCTTTCTTCACTTTCCCTTCTTTCTGACCATGGTTCATCATTGCTGTGATGTGATATCATGCAACCCACCTAGAACCTTTGCAATCCGGTGGACAAATATGCAATAGGTAGTGCCTTTCCTTGTGTATCAATGCCTATTTTCCCATAGATTGTAAGCTTGTGAGCAGGGCCTTCCTACCTCTATGACTGTTGTTTATTACCCAGTTTTGTTTTATCATTGTGTCCAATTGTAAAGCGCAACGGAATTTTCTGCGCTATATAAGATACTGTTAATAAATAAATAAATAAATAAATAATACTACCTCCTCCCTGAATTTGCGATGCAATTGCATCTGAGATGAATGATATTCATCTGCGATGGCAGGCTGATACCGCATTCAGATCGCAAATGCCGGATCCCACCCGGTAAAAGAAACGTGTCCTTACCGGGTGGGATTCGGCATTTGCTCACCTCTGCTGGCTTCCGACCCGGCAATATACCGTGTCGGTTGCCATAGCAGCGGGGGGCGCAGCAGCAGCAGGGGCAAGGGTGGAGGCGGCTCTGGGAGATGAGCTCATCTCCTGCGCCGCCTCTCCCTATGCTGTGAATGGGAACCGTGTCGCATCGACGCGGCTCCCATTCACACTGCACCTGACCCGGTATTCAACCCGGGTATAATCCTTCTTTTATACCGGGTTGAATTACCGGGTCAGGCGACCCGCTATTTCGCCGAAAGTGCTTTCACATCGCACACTGACCCGTGTCGACACGGCAATATGCCGTGTCGATACCGGGTTATTTGTGCGATGTGAAAGGGGTATGAGTAAGCTTAAGGTTTCTCAGCCTTGCAGTCACAGTGCGGCTTTCAAAAGCAAGGAAACTGTGTCTTGCAATGTAGTTCTTGGCCTTGCCACTACCAGAAAACTTGGGAGCAGGCCCACATTTTCCCAAATGCTGGCCACCACCACCCATCTCTTCAAATGATCTGCCTGTCAATCAGGCAGAGGTGTTCACATACCTGAATCGCAAAATAAAGGACCCATTCTGCAAATGCGCAGAACGGGTCCTGTGTGTGCAGGACCTCACCATCAGGGAATTGCAGTACTGACTAATACCCAGTTCCAACATCAAGTCTGTATGTACAGTACTTGTACCAACCATGAAAAATAATTAGGCTTTAATACTGACAGGCATACTGTACATCTTGATCCAGATCAATTAGAATGCAATATTTGTAGTAAAGTTATACTTAGGGCGTATCCAATTAGCAGAGAATAAACATTGTTTGTCTTTCACAATTTTTTTGATGTTTCACTTGTATTTTTTTTACAGGCTATCCAATTTGTTCACCTGTAAAAAAAAAACATTCCCCAAAACAGACAGCTTCAGTGAAACCTGTGTATTTTTTATAGAAACAGTCCCATTTTTGGATGAAAATGGGACTGTTTCCTGGGATTTCAGTTCGCCTGCCTGAGGCAGGAGAAACAAAATCCCTGATAAGCCATGGCTCACGACAGCTTATTGGAACTAATAAAATAGCCCCACGTGAGATACTGTAATTAGCCGCGGTAATTAACCACAGCTAATTGAATACCCCCTGTCATTCTAGTAAATATTCTTGGTTTGAAGGTATATACTAGAGGGTGGCGGCCTTTAAGCTCTTTTGCATGGTCGCCGCCCATCCAGGAATTTTTTGGATCTTCTTTCTTTAGGATTGCTTCCTGCTCCTCCTCCGCTAATGGATCAACAAGCTCTGCCTCTTCTGTGTCTTCTTTAAAAATATCAGTTAAACAAATGGAAGAGACAATAGAGCTGAAAAGTAAGGCTATTAAAGATTTAGACCTCCAATTAACACTTATATCTGAACTACAATAAAAAGCATTAAAGTGTATTACTGTACCAAATATGAAAATGATAGGCAGCTTGCAGACAATTAATTATTAGATAAAGACAATGTTTATTTGTGCCAAAGGTATTTGGGTCTTCAGCAGGAAGTGGAAAAATTAAAATAAGATTCAAAGCGACATCAGAGAGATGCAGCGCACACACAAGTAAAAATGGTGGCTCAAGCGGCTGTGGTAAAAGATAAAGACTTTTTGTGTTCACGAAACCAAAACTTGCAGAGTGTGAGTTTGAGGCAAGTTGTCTAACTGAGGACCAGGATATAAAATCCAAGAAAGTAGTTTGTCTTCAAGCAAATTTGGAGAAGCAAATACAGATGCCTCATTCCAATTTGACTACTGCCAAAGCAACTTCAGAGTGTCTGGCTGGAAATAATGTGTTGTTGGAGGAAAGACTATATGACACAGTAAAACACAGTGAAGCTTTGGAGAGAGAACTTTACCAGGCTGATGGTGTAATTGAAGACTTGCAAGACAGAGTAAGAATATTGAAAACATGTTTAAGTCCATAGAACCAGTTGCAAATTCTCCCAGTGGAAATTAATGCCAGAGAACTGGAGCTTTAGTGTAAATTAAAAATTGTGTCAAAGTCTGAAATAACTAGACAAAAGTTGAGACTTGCTAAATTTGCAGATATGAAGAGAAATCTTGGGCAGTCTGAGACCAAGTTGGAAAGTGCTATGAGAAAAAATACCCAGCTGGTAGAGCAACTTTCTGCAAATCAACAAAAGTCCACTTGAAGTGGGAAAAACAGAGGATGAAAATAAATTGCATATCACTGTGAAATTAGATTCTGGACCCAAAGAGGCATCTCATATCTTTACTGAATCTAGCTTGACAAAAATACAAAAAACACAAGAAACTGTTACTACAGGTTGATCCTGAAAAGGCTGGCATGAAGAGTGAAATGCTAGAGATGCAAAGTGACTTGTATAAAAAAAAACAGCAAATAAATAGGGAACTGCTTGAACAAAGAAGATATTCCAGAAGGATTATATCTGCCAGCCGCAATTTGATAATGAAGATGTCTTTATTAAATGTAACAGGTGCAAGAAGGAACTGAAGTACTCAACCTGGTAAACTACCTAAAAGACTGTCTTGAAAGGTGGGTGAAGCCTTGAAGTAGCATTTACCTTCCCATTCTATATGAAGGATTGAAGTTTTCCCAATGGGTTACAGTTCCAGATAACAAAGCTGTGTCTAATCTTGTCAACAAAGAACTGACAATTACACACGGTGACCATATGACATGTTTGGCAAAGGTATGGGATGTACAGAAGTCTACAGAGATATTGATGGCTTTTAAGGATGAGACTCTGTTGTCGCCATGTGATCAGAGTGATATTAATGTGACCAGGTCACACAATTTTGCAGTGGAAAGCAGAACCTTACAAAAACGTAAATATTGACAGCCTTGTGAAGAGCAATACTTCTTTAAGTGAAACAGTGTCTTTTTCTTACAAGGATGGAACTTGAAATGCAGCTGAATTTGTCTGTGTGGAAGTGAAGTTGTCTCGTAGTACAAAACTTGTAGCACGTAAACCAGCTAAACCAAATCTGAAAAGAAAGACATCTGTGGAGAGTGAATTTCAACTTGTTCTGACGGACCATGTTGAAATTGTTCATTTTATATTCAAGGCCCAAAAATGCTCAGTGCTCAAGAAGATCCAAGATGTGAGCATTACTGAAGTGGCATATAACTATCACAATCAAGAGATGAAGTTTGTGGATCAGTGGAATAAACATTTGGGCATATTGGCTGGGAAGTAATGAAGTCCAACTTCAACAGCCATGTGGGATGCCGCCTGAACTCGGACATTTTTTTAAAGGAGCAATCATGTACAAGGATAAACCATGCCATGTATATAATTACCCCTTTAAAAACATGCCGGAGTTCAGCTGGCATCCCGCACAGCTGTCGAACTCGTACTGCCCACCATGTGCACAAGAGAGTCTGGAAATTGAGAATGACAGTACTAGTCTGTTCTCTGACATAAAGCCAAGGTCTGAAAATACGAAGGTCTGAAGATGCCAGTGACACTTAGAATGATAGTGTCTCTTTCAAATAAGATGAGTTGTCAATAAAGTATGCCAATAGCCAATACAGTGCTTCAAGGCTGAAGTTTAAAAATGTTTCAAGCAGAAGTCGGCAAAAAGGTGTGCCTTTAAGAGATTTAAGCAAGATAAACATTTATTTGGGTAAAAAGCAACAAAGGAAAAGCTATTGTCTGAACTGGAAGATTCTGAGGAAAACAACTTACTTGATTTTGATGAAGTTGACAAGAGTGAAGATGAAATATGTTACTACAGAAAAAGTTACTTCTAATTCTTAATGCCTGATGTAGTATCCAAGAATAAATCTCAAGTGCTTCATATAGAAAGCAAGGAATTAAAGTGGTACCATAGAGTTAAGAAAACTGTTAGTAGAAAATGAAACTCCAGAACATGGAAAATGAGACAACCAGAAATTAGAATAGACTGAATGATGATCTTGGATTCAATAGGGGGTCCACATAAGAAGAATAAATAGGGACTTCAGTATGAACATGCTGCATCACATGTTGCTCAACCCAGGGGTTTTGAGCTGGGGAGAGGGATGTGTGGCAGTGTCACAAAAGAGGGTACTAATGAACTAGCTATTCAGCATGTGGCTGGAGGGATAAGCCCACATAAGGAACAAACAGGAGATGTGTCAACACCTAGAGGCTGCACTTTGCACAGAGCTCAGGTGGGACTGGATCAAACAGTCCAAGTGGAACTACGGTTAGAGACCAGTTTGTGACTGGAAACCACTAGGGGGACAGGTGGCAAGTGTTTACACCTGTAGAAGACAGGGAAGACCAATAAACTCTGACACTGCATCTGTAGAGCTGTGGCAGCAAGCCAAGTGAGACCAAAGCCTGTGAGTTACCTGCAAGGAAGCAGGCCATACTGTGAGACATTACTGTCCATTAGTGAGGGGCCAAGTAGTAAGCTCTACAGGGGCTAGGCTGCTTATTATTTTTCTATTTGATTTTACAGGCAGCTCAGCATTATTTCAGTTGTTCTCCAAAAAAAAGCTTTGTGTGGACCCTGATAAACCACTTAATTTACAATTTTTTCCCCAAATCACTCCACAATTGTCATTTTTTATGAGTGAATTAGGTGAAGAACATGTATTTAACCTCATCCAAAATTATTTTAGTGAAAAAATGTTTTTAAACATCGGAACATTGGTCATCACCATCAGAACAACACGACCATCAGAACATCGTGACCATAGCTGCTTTCATTTTAAAAGCATCTTACAGCCACCAGGTACACGGGGTGGGGCTTGGGGGGGTTAATTTACACTCCCTACTGGCTGCTATGACTGAGCATAGCAGTACAGATGGAGCCTCCCTTATTGTTGCTGTTTCTAAACAGAGGATTAGTCACACCTAAGCAATAGCTCAGGTTGTTCAGTTGTTGCACGGACAAGGGAGTTGAGGTATGACTACATATGCAGCATGCAATACACATCTTCACCACTGGGTGGCTAATGCTCTACTAATCAAGTACTGTAAAGCAAATAGTGGCGGATTGATCTACAATATCTGGCAAATGGTCAATGACGACTGTAGTATTACTGTCACTGTACACACAGACCAATGGGCAGATGGAGAGAGTCAATAAATAAAAAGAAACCAATAAATCAATCAATAAAATTAGTGTATACAGACGCAAGCGAATGTGTTAAAGTAATGGTCCATTGACATGAGGGTTATGTGAGCTTCTAAGTCCCATAGACTAATCAATACATAAAATTAGTGTATACAGACGCAAATGAACGTGTTAAATCAATGGTCCATTGACAGGCATACAGTACTGTATGTGAGCATCCAAGTATCGTAGCCAATACAGCAAAACCCATGGGAAGAGATCACTGCTTACATTTACACATGCGCTTGTGTCTCTATCACCAGGCATTGTGGCCAAGCAGTGAAGTATCCTGCATCCCATGCTCAGAGTCCCGGGTTTGAATCCCCGAAGTGCGAATGCCTTTGTTTTTTGTTTTTTTCTTCTAAACACTTTATTAATAATTTTTTTTTATAACATTCATATATTTAAGAACCTTACTTTCAATAGAATTTTGCACACAAGAAATGACCTGTTTCCATAACTAACTGTCGGGGTATCTGACATGTAAATCCGTAGCACAGAACTGTACTGTTTAATGTACATTCTGGCCCTCTCTAGTCCTTTCCCCCAACCAAAGTCACTGTAGTATCAGCCCTGCATTTACATACTGTGTTGGCAATTTATAGACTACAAGCTGGCCTCTTTGTCTGAAAAGATAACTCTCTCAGGGGAAGGAGAAGGGGCAGGGGGAGGTTGGGGCAGGTGGAGGTTGTGAGTTCAGAGATGCTGTCAGAAATATTCATTCCCTGATGGGACTCAAAAGAAACCAATAAATCAATAACTAAAAATAGTGTATACATACGCAGATGAATGTATTAAAGCAATGGCCTATTGACCTCAAGTTTATGTGAGCTATTAACGTAAATTAAAATGGGCTTAAAGCTTAATATCTTCAGTTATGGGGTCCAATCAGCTCAGAACCAGGTTGGCATGGAAGGGGTGATGATTAGCTACCAGAGGATACCGACCCCAAGTTTTTGTGACCCCCACAAGGCTAACAGCAAGTATTGGAACCCATGTTGGGTCTAAATTAATGGGCCCATTATAGTCAAATAGAAAATAGGTCCACTTTACCCCTCAATATCCCTGTTTCGGGGCAGACTGGCTACTAGTTTATGTGACACCACAAAGGGAAACTGCAAGCAACAATATGTCGGGTCCCCTCCAATTGTCCGCCCAGCTTGCATGGGTTGTGGGGTTTCTGGATAGATAGTATAAATACTGTACAGAGATGCTAAGCACAGTGTTTTGGCATCCAGGAACTTAGGGAGGAGCTTTTATCTCTCCCCATTATACTTATAAAGAAAACACTTGCCGCTCTAGCCTTTAGAGCATAGTACGTTACAAGCTGTCCATGGTACTTAGTACTCAAATAGAAAATACTGTAAAGAGATACTCAGACCAACCATGGGTTCTGACATTCGCTGTTAGCCTTGTGGGGGTCACAGAAACTAGGGGTCAGTATCCTCTGGTAGCTAATCATCTCCACTTCTATACCAATCCAGTTCTGAGCCAATTGGACCACCAGAACCAGAGATATTAAGCTTTAAGCCCATTTTAATTTAATTTAATATCTCAAATGAACCTAACGTCAATGGACCATTGCTTTAACACCTTCATTTGCGTCTGTATACACTATTTTTAGTTATTGTTTTGTCTACGGGACCTCATTGCCGCAGTGTATTTTAAATAGCGTAATGATACGCGCATACAGCATTGCCCATACAGTGTACAGTAAAGTAGTTCTTGCGCTATAGTGTACTGTATTTCAATTGAGGCCACATGCATGTGCAAAGGTGATTTTAAAAAGCGACATCTGGGGAATTACCACAGGTATTACACGCACCGGTAATGCCAAATGCCATTATAAGCTTTGTGAGCCTCCCTACGACTAACACGCCAAGTTGTGCACAGGGACGCTGTGACTCTGTGATCAGGACTAACTCAGTAGACAAGAAGGATGAGCGAGGCTCCATCTGTAGATCATTTATAGGTTGAACTCAATGGACAAATTGTCTTTTTTTGAACCTCAACAACTATGTTACTATGTTGCTAATGTCTGCAGCTGCTTGGGGGGGTCAAACACTGGGGGAGGGTGCCAGGAGGAAGCGGGACCTTCCGGTCCCTCTGAGAGTGGCAGCAGGGGGAAGTTTCCCTTCCCTGCTGTTGCACACACTGTCTATCTGGTCGCATCCTGTGTGCCCAGGTCAGATAAAGCACTTGCTGGTGTGGTTGCATCTAATGCGATCATGCCAGGCAAGTGGTTAAGCATCTAGACACTGCACAAATACACCCCTCTACTGAGCTAATTACCGGGTATTGTCACAATATATATAGATTCTATGAGTGAATTTCACATTTATTGTATCTTTATAATTGATACATTATATCATCTTAATAGTGGATGAATAAATGTATCCATGTCACAACACTAAACAGTAAGATACCCTGTCATGGAAATTTTCTAAATTTCAGAACGTGATATTGCTATGAGGTTAGTTTCATCTTAGATACACCAAATTCTGAATCTTATTCTGAATCTTATTAAAATCCAATCCTGATTTGCACTACGCAAGATTTTTAATAATTATAACTGACAAATTGTAATCAATATCAATTTCTATAATCAAGGTATGTTACCATCCAAAGGGATTACATTTATATCATATGTATTGCAGTTGTAATATAAAACTTCCTTGGGCCAAAAATTGAATGTCTCAAGACATTATGACATATGACATATAAAGATATTATGACACTCAAACAAACTAATGTTGGAAAGATAGTGTACCACAGGGGAACACGCAAAACAGTATAATATGTTAATTCGGTAATTCTGAGGTATAATATTCTAGATCAACACTTAGTGTTGTAGTGACAGTGACTAAAAATGGTTTATATATCAGGACAACACAGAATACGTCTAGATAAAATATGCCCATCTGCTCTGGGGCATATGAGGATCTCTGTATATACCATATTTCTAGTAAACTCCTGTCCCTTAATCACACATTGCGCACTACAGATCATGATCTCCATGGGATGCAGTTATATTTCCGACTATCAGGATACTAGCGGTCGAAATCCTGATGCCGAGATCCTGACAGCCAATGGAATACCGACGGTCGGATTCCCTACTGCCGGCCAGAAACCCCACTTGGGTGCTGGTCCATGCCACCACCTGAGGTGGAACAGAACCTTGTGGTGACTGACAGCCCAAAGGCCCACAGCGTGGCGAGTGCAGCAAGCCCACGAGGGGACACACCGCGCTTGAGGTTGGGATTCCAGCATGGGTATTTCAACCACCAGTATCCCGTCAGTCGGTAAATCATACTGATCCCATCTCCATATGTAGTGTGTGTTTATCATAAGGGAGTACAGCTTATTCCACATGCATTATAGTAATATCACATACTGTATTCAAACACACAGAAGGCGCACAGTACAGCCAATGGCCCTCATTCCGAGTCGTTCGCTCGGTAATTTTCATCGCATCGCAGTGAAATTCCGCTTAGTACGCATGCGCACTAATCGCACTGCGACTGCGCCAAGTAATTTTAACATGAAGATAGTATTTTTACTAACGGCTTTTTCTTCGCTCCGGCGATCGTAGTGTGATTGACAGGAAATGGGTGTTACTGGGCGGAAACACGGCGTTTTAGGGGCGTGTGGATAAAAACGCTACCGTTTCCGGAAAAAACGCAGGAGTGGCCGGAGAAACGGGGGAGTGTCTGGGCGAACGCTGGGTGTGTTTATGACGTCAAACCAGGAACGACAAGCACTGAACTGATCGCAGATACCGAGTAAGTCTGAAGCTACTCTGAAACTGCTGAGTAGTTTGTAATCGCAATATTGCGAATACATCGGTCACAATTTTAAGAAGCTAAGATACACTCCCAGTAGGCGTAGCCTTAGCGTGAGCAACTCTGCTAAATTCGCCTTGCGAGCGATCAACTCGGAATGAGGGCCAATGTGCATTTCGCTTCCCTACAGCTTTTTCAAGGCTTATACTGCCTCTAGTGGGCTCACGCAACATACCACTTCATTTTGAGCTCAATACACAACTGATTACTAATCTGTAAGCGGATTTTATTTAGAGATTTTAACTAAAACTTATCTGAGACTATTTCATTTTTGTTTAATTCCCTCACAGTGATGATAGCTTTTAGAAGCATTACATGCACTCCACTCTGTCTGCAAACTCAAGCCTAAATGTCCCGTACAATAAAGTACGTCTTTCCAGACTACTTTTTTATCTTCATTTTATTTATGTAATGTATTGTTATGTTTCTATCATTATCTCTTTGTAGTCATCTAGTCTATTACCAACATTTTTAATTAATTTCATAATTATTCATGTTTCTACCACTACAACGAATATCCTTTGGAGACATCTATATATCTAAGTTTAGTTACTGCCTTATTATACTAGAAAATTATCTTTGTTGCAATTGATCACTCCTCTATAACCATCTGCAGAGGTAATTATATGTAATTCTGAGAGCCATTATACGTTACACACATCCTTAAGTTTCATTTATTTATCTCCTTTATTTATCTTTTGCGCCTAATGCATTTTGTCTTTATTGAAGGAATTAATTAAACTTTACTTTGTAACAATGCAGCAGTGTAATGTCAGGAGAAGGCAAAACAATGTATTTCATTTTAGGCTCAATACAGTATATTAAACTTAACATATTGAGGTTTAATTACCAAAAGAAAAATACAGTGGTAGATATATTTGCTATTCAAGGTGCTACATATCAAAGTCTAAAAGTTTGTTGAATCAGAACCATTATGGCCTAAACTTTTCTCTGTCTTTAAAAGCTAGCTATTAATTCCTTGTGAAGGGATGCATCAAAATCCTGGGCAGTCAGGATCCTAATAGTCAGACGACCAACAGTGAGATACCGATAGTCAGAATCCAGATGTATCCTTGAGGTATCCTTGGGCCCCTATTGATAAAAGTATTTTTCAAGCTATGAGTGAGTGACAGATTTCCATACAATATAAAGGGGCAAATGTAGGATTTCTAAAAGGATGGGGGTTCCAGTATATATATATATATATATACCCAACCCATTGCAAATATACGAAAGAGGGGCATAGAGAGTGGGGTGCATGGGGAGAGGGAGATGGAGGGTGGCATGGGGAGAGAGAAAAAGAGAAAAGGAGGGAAGGGTCATAGGGACAGAGAGTGGCATGGAGATAGAGGGGCATGGGGAAAGGGCAGCAGCAGAATGATGTGGGTGCCTGAGAGAACAGTTACCTGGGGGTCGGGAGAATGCAGCATCATCTCTCCAGCCAGGTGCCCAGGATGTGCAGTTTCTCTGGCGGGCTCCCACAGCCCGGCAAGACATAGGCCGGGCAGCCAAGAGGAAAGGCAGATATGCAGGGGATTGAGGGGGATAGTCACTGGCGCTGGACGCAGGAGGAGGAGGATAGGTCGAAACTACCTACCTACCTGCTGGAGGCACACACACTGATGTTGTACAGTGCAGTATACAATCTTTATTACATATACTGTAATTATGTATTATTATACAGTATACCTCTCACCAAGTGCAGGGATTCTGACTGCTGACATGTGGATGTTTCCGTTGTTCCGTTGTCCGCAGTGCGAGCATACCCAGTGCTAGGTTACAGGTGTCCCCTGTTTCTGGGTCTCCGTAGCTGGGTATCTCTGGTGCCGGAATGCCGATGTTCCTGAGGGCTGGGTTAGGTAGTGTGAAAATACTTACCGGAATCCGTTGGCTTCTGTCCATTGGGATTCTGCTGTTGGTCTTCTGACTATTGGGATTCCGACTGATGGAATTTCATACCCAACCCCTTTTGAATGCCAAATTCAGTAATAGTCATATTCACCTCTTATTAAAAATGTGTATTTATCTAAAATCAACTGGAGTCTGAATTCTCATAAAGGAGTCATATTCAATTAACAATTTAAGAGACAAAAATAAATATGTCAAGGGAATCCCTTTTATTAATCAATTTTCACTAATAATGTTCTCATATATAATTCGATCCAGCCACTTAAACTACAATGGATAGGTGGTTCAGTGCTTGCATTGAAGAGCCAGAACATGAGACACAACTAGTACTGTCAGATAATAACTAAATACATTAGATAAAAGTACAGCTGTCTTATTGAGATTCCGCTGTCCGACCCGACACAGATGTTAATCAGGAATCCTAGCCTATTTGACTCCACATTTGCTACAAATTTTCACTACTTACCGTAGGTCTATAGTGGCCTAGTTGTCCAACAAAATGAGAGTAAGTATGTATGTATATATGTATGTATATAAATGTATGGATATAGGCACACCTGTAGATATACTATCATGAAATAAGATACTTGAAAATATGCATCACCTCCCTAATGTCCAACAGTCCCATCAGTGAATTCTGATTAACTTGGCTTTTAAAACAGAGAAAGGGAGTAGAAGTCTTCTTTGCCCATACAAAGGCAGTCATAGTATTTACATTATTTAAGAAGTTCCATACATTACATTACAGACTTCTTATATTTAAACAAAATATTCCAGCATCCAGTGCAGTATATTCCTTGCTGGCCAGAATGTGATCAAACTTGAATTATGTCAACCTGCTGACTGTCACATCACATGGGGAAACTGCTGTCTGACTTGTTTCTTTCATTTCACAAATCTTAAATAGTTGTTTTTATCTGATGTCAGATAGGACCCTCTTTCTTTGAGGAACTCTTTGCTGTGAACATAGTATAAACCAAGAATGATATTGCCTGAAAAGCCCAGATCACATAGATAAATTTCATAGATTTTGTTGTTTGGAAAGTAATTACCTAAATATTATAGTTGATAATTATAAACCATAAAATAAACATTAAAACAATGTAAAAAAACAAAAAAAAAAAACAAAGCTTTACGGTCCTTAACATGCAGATATAAATAACCATATGTTACAGAATTTTTGTGTGTGATACCACTGTGTAATATCTCCATATAGTTCCATGTCTGCAAGCAGTTTGCGATCTACAGTACAGGTATAAAATATTCATGAGTATAAATAAGTGTATATATCTAGCATGTACTGTCAGGACCAAGCCCACTCTGCTCCAAGAACAGTTCTGTGACATCATCACACTGCAGGAAATATCAGCGCATAGAGTTCCAGGTTCCTGATTGGCTCTAAATTATCATGTTTATCACATTTACAAGTGTTTTTTTTTTTTTTTTTGGTGTCCAGTATATATATATTTATATAAAGAAAGAAGGTAATTTAGAATCAGTAACTGTGAAAGCTACAGGGACTTTATATAATGGAGAAGAGCTACGTATGGATCCTGTCGTTTATACATAAAAATAATAAACTGTAGCCATTAAATATAACAAAAACAAGCAAATTTTTTTTAAAATAGACTTTAATTTACAAATTAGGCACTATTATGGGAGATTTTGTAGGTAACTATAATTTGATCTAATAATTTTTTAAGTGTTATTCCGAGGGTTACTCAAGATTAGGATTGATAAAGCTAAATATTTACCTTTTAACATAAGCTATTTACTAATACCGTGTAGCCGTAATGGACGCTAAACCACGTGCACATGCTACGCACTTTGTACGCTATTTGCGTACAAAGACCTCGCACGTGGTACGCAAGTTACGTACACACGCTACGCTGGGTGTACGGAATACACACAGCGAGCGCACACACAGACAATAACCTTTTTAAACCTTTAAATTGAATATGCTTACACTGTAAACCTTAGCATTGAGGTACTGTAATGATATAACACTGATTAACCTTTGTATTTAAGCCAGCTGTTTGAGCGATTGAGATGCTCAGAAACCCTTAGTAATAACTAGTAAAACACACACTACTTGCTAAGGTTCCAACACCTTTATAGACGATATTAGTAAGTAAAAGGGAAAAGAGAAACAGTTTACAGCTTATACACTACAGACCTGACATCAATACCTAAACACAATAACTAAACAGAAATATAAACACTAGCGAACGATCACAAATAGAATAAACACAAAGAGAATAAATGGCAAATACTTATAGGATAACAAAATGAGAACAATCGCATACACACAGAGTAACGAAATGGCCACAGAGAAACTTACACACGTGGGAATGACTCGCAGGCGCTATCTGGAAACCAGCTCTCAGTAATCACTGGTAAAACCTTTGTGGAGAGAAGTGAGCTGGTCTGGCTATGGGGGTCTTTATATACACAGTATACTGTACAATACAATGGTCCTATAATCTCATTGTTCATTGGACACAGGAATGTCCCTCTGCATTATAACAAAAGGTCATAGGTGGATTCGAACAGGTGGGCTGTGACTATTTCAAACTGCTCAGGTGGGAGGTATCCACAGGATTCCCGCCGCATGGATAATGAACTGCAAATACAGTAAATGTCCATAAACTTCTTATAGACATAACTATACGCAGGAGCGATTAATCTCTTCCTAACCAACACCGGAATGTTTCTAATAAAATACTCTTCCGTTAGATACTAGACACCACCGTTCAGCCTTTGCCTGACCCTTCATATCATGCAAAGAGGAATTCCCAAGTCCCCGAACCATTTACACTAAACATACTTGCAGATATCATTAAGGGTAATACTGTCTACAAAACACGCTATATGGGTTAACTATGCTATAAACGAGTCGCCAGCTACAGGCTCACAAACTCCGCCGTAAATACCCACATTATGTGCAATATCGCTGGAGCGATATTACGCAACTTGCGGATGTGTGCACGTACGGCAGACTGAGTGCACGCGCAGTGGGCATGTGCATGGGGTTGGTATATGGCAATGTGAAGCATGATATTTTTCGACTTTGACAGTCCACCCTTTGGCAGTCACCAATAACTGCCACTTTCTAAACAATTCAAACAGAAAAATATATGTCATCATGGAATACCTTTTTATGATTGGGTAGAGGGAGGAGAGGAGAAGGTGGGAAAGATATGACCTAATGAGATAGTGAAAGTATGTGTGTATGAAATCCATGTCTGAGGGGTCATGTATCATCGTGCCGTACGTGTTCTAAATCAAGCTTCGAGGTATTGCGAAGTATACATTTGAATCCTTCTTATCCCGTATTAAGGGTCCGTGGATGGGCTGTCAAACTCTACCGAGCTCTTTTCGGCTTTTGGTTACAACAAATGGGGTGCACATTAGTTGATGATACATGAAGGGGGAGAGTATGTGGATGCTAATTTGTGAAAATCACCTGTCGACTATGTGGGATACTACCTGGAGGTTGTAGAGATGAAGATAAGAAACAAGCGTTATAAATGCATTTGTATAATTCTATGTGAGATTTAGTATGCAGTCGCCGATTGGGGTCTTGTTGATGTCTTGTCTGATGTCTTCTCCGGATTGTCGTATCTTTACTGTAGCTCTGCGGTTTGTCAGCAAACAAAGCTTCTTCAAGTGTCCATAAAAAGAATTACAGTCTCTAAAAGCTCGTTAGGTGTCTGTGACACAGTTCATCAGTGGTCTTGTATAAAAGGTCATCAAATTCTTCTTCCAGGTGGATTTCTTGGTACCTCGGAGAAAATCAAAGGAGAAACGGGTGAAAGAAACGGTCCTTGGAATCATATTTTATCACAACATTGTCTCAATCGTTGGGTAATAAATTCACTTCAGGCAACACTTTTCCAACGTAACACAATCCCTCTGAGTTTGGGGCAAGGAACCTATACGCCTATCTCCCACATATGAAATATGCGTCATCGGGGAGAACATATGGGATAGAAAATGACATAACCATTTACAAACCTTCCAGGGGAAGAATCCTATCCCTAGCTCTCTCATTTGTCTAGTACACGTATCAGTTTGTATGATATGTGCACAGTATCCTGGTGATACTTCTCCAACTCGCATGATCCTACTTCCTAGAGTGTACCTATACCGGAAATATTTTCCACTGTCGGCTATTTGGCGTATAAGTTCTGAGTCTAGGGGCATTTTTTCGGCTCTGTGTGAGAATGTCATGGTTTGGTTGTTCCATGTCACTTCCCAATTTCCCGGCTTTCGGGGATTGGAAATGTTAAAACATATTAAGGACCTATCAACATGATATTGGTGGAGCTTTAAACTAGGAGGACTAGAAATATTAAATCTCTTGTCCACCGGTCTCCCACCCTTTAACTCAAGTACCTCATCTACCGTTAAAGGATATGGCACTAGTCCTGACTTTCTATGACCTTGAGGTACTTGTGAGCACACCCAACAGTCTGTCTGATTTAACACTTTACCTACCAATGAGTGATAGTCACTCAATGGATGCCGGTCCATGTTGATATTAAAACGGGACTGACATTGCTTGATGCAACCGTCCTCAACTATGTTGTCACAATTCCTACAGATACAATTCTCTTCAGCTAACAATCCTTCACAATGTCTATTAATAACATGGCTACCAGATCGTTTTCTGATACTCGCCTTTGCTCGGTGATTGTGTTGCTCTTGGAATTCTTCGAATCCATCCTGATCATCAGAACCCATTCCAGATCCTTTCTCGACCTCACTGGTACTCTCACCGAAACAGACTGCTCTGGTCAACAACAGGGTCAACAGGAAAACACGGACTGCAGTCTCTTGGGGCGAGTCCATCTTACAGGAGGAGAAAGAGAAAGTTGTAATGGGTTTACAGATAATAATTGAAGGGGAAAAAAAAAACTTGTTACGATGATTTGTCCTCTAGTCTTGTTGTTCTTCTTGCTCAGATGTCATCTCAAAGGTGCTGTCTCTAAGTCTTCCCAAAACGAACACTCCGGTGATACAATATTCTTTCCAAATCAGCGATCCTTCTGTAAGGAGCATAAAATCTTGCATTACCATTTGTCTAACTGATGTGTGACATACCATCCGTAAACATGAAAGAACAAAAAGAGAGAGAGAACAATTTGAAAAGAGAAAAAAACATTATCAGATTTTTCATCAGCAGGCTGTCGTATCAACATGTCCACCAGTATCTCTGCATAGTCTCCCCCCCCCAATACTTCCCCTCTCCACCCTTTGCGTCTGGCCAAACACAATGATGCTGGTAAGACATACTGGGGTTAGGTAGACCTCTGAAAAGACCAAGTAGTCATGTGACGTTTGAGGTCTGCTGGTGAAAGTTACAGATGAGAAGAAAACATTTAAAGATAAATTACAAACGTTTACCGGTTGTCCCTGTGTCTACGAGCAACTGACCTCCCAATTACATTGACTGTAACCTCAGGCTTACTATCAAGGCTAATGATCAACTTTACTGGCTGCAAATTACAGGTGCGGCCCAAAATTCTTCATATATGATCCCTGATTACACTTTCGAGTGTCATAACTTTGCTCGTGTTCTTGTCTAGGGGGTTTATCTACCTTGTGGGTGTCTTCAAAACCTACAATTTCGTGCAAAATGACCTTCCCTCTGGCAACTATAACATCTTAACACATTCGACTTACCCACAAGGGTCTGGGGCTTCTTACCCCCCTGTGACTCCCTGTGCTTGCTGATATTTCGATCGTGCCCAACAGCGGACTTTCTTAATGCAGCCACCGAGATATTTCTCCAGTTAGGTTGAGCGGTCTGTACCCCTGTTCTGAATACTTTTGTTAAACCTTCCATTAATACATAAACCACTACTTCTCTATGATGTACATTTTCCTCAATGTCCGCGATCCCAGTGTATCTAGCCATTACTTGCAGTGCTCGATTGAAAAAATTAGGAGCAGTTTCACCTTCTTTTTGTCTTATGGAGAAGATTTTGTTCCACTTAACACCAGCTGGGAAATATACTCCTAATTGAATGTTGATCTGTTTAATATTTTCCTGATTGTATGCTTCAGTGAGAGGTCTCACTTTGTCTAACCTACAATCAGAAATGAATTTCAAAGGGTCAATAGTGGAGGGCAAACATGCCCGCAGAACGGTCTGCCAATCCTTGTTAGTGGGTTCTGAGGAGTTACCCAGTTCTTTAATAAACCTCTGACATGCGGCTAGATCTCTCCTGGGATCAGGGAATTCAGACATAATTGTCCTCAATTCCATCCGGGACCAGGGACAATGCATAGCACTGTCTCTGACTGGAGTGATTCCCTGAGCGTCAGTCCTCCTCTTGGGGACTGTGATCACCCTGACAGGATTTAGTTCAATTACACCATCTTGTGTTGACTCTACAATGTGAGGTGCAGTTGTCTGTGCATGATATACAATACCATACTTACCTGTGGACACGACCTCACCTGACACTCCGTTAGGGGGCTTGACTACTGCCTTTACCGATTGGGCCGTGCCAACCTGGGTGTCTCGTATGATGGCTGCTGGAAAAGGTGCCGACATCGTGCTGGGCTCACTTTCTTGCTTGTAATCCTGAGGGAAGTTTAACATGGGGTGCGACTTGCACGGGTTAGAATTTGTATATTTATCAGTTTTCCTTCTATCATTATTACCTTTATTACAATTATTACATTTATCACATTTACTCTTATCATTACTAATACGGTTACTAAGTGCACAATTATCATCATATCCCAGTATGTCATTCTCTGCAGCCATTTGTTATCCAGTTGCCATATGTTTCCTATTAGAGTGAGAACAACCTGTGTAAGTTAATTCCCTTTGTATCTCACTTTCCTGTTGCCATAAATGTAAACAATCGTAATGTCTAATCCTCTGTTTTGCAGATTTTATTAAACATATCCTTTTTCTTAGATTTTGCAATACCTCAGGATTCAAACTGCCCACCCTGGGGAACTGTTCTCCATCATTCACAGTCATACGTTCCCATTCTTTGCATAATACCTGTGTGTGTGATCCATATTTCTCACACATTATATACCGTGCTGACCCTTTGGGCCAACAAACACCAACGTGAACCCTTGTTGGTCGTCCCTTACTTGAGCAACTGGCCCCCATCGTTTGCAGATATTGCTGTCTCAGCGAATTCTTACAAAACAAACCAAGTTCCCAGAGGTAAGGCGACGGTGAAAGTTCAACGAGTGCCTTCACTCACTCACGCCCACGTTGACCAATACACGCAGAAACTGCTTTAGCGCTGCTGTACTCAACCCAGGGCCCCTGTGAACCGCTATTTACTGGGGCTTGTGGGAGTATGCTACCCTCCCCAGTAAGTATTGGTTATTGGAGATTTCCTGAGTGAACAGCGAAACTCCCTTAAAATAACAAAAACCTACACAAATCACGTTAAAATGTACAAATAGCGTCTATGATCCCACAGCAAATTTCAGTGGGTATCAAGGTGAACTAACTAATGTACACAGTAGCGTGCGGTCCAGTCGCACTTCGTATAAATAACTATTATTTATTTGCCGTGCGACCAATGGAATCGGTTGTTTAGGCTGCAAAACCTTCAGCCGGAGCTTTATTACTGAACGGAATATGGGTAATACGCCAACCCCCCGGGCTGCACTTTCTAACCTTACTACTTGCTCCTTTACCTTATATAATGTTAACGTGGGCAAGCCAGTCCCACGCCACCAAGTGTCCACTCACCTGATGTGGTTTCCGACGGGATCCCGATTTCTGGGTTCACAAAAGAATACCTTTATTTGCACACTCACTCCTATTCACTCATATGCACACTGATTTTTCTGTACAGAAATTACATTCATTCAGGCAGTAGTTCAATCCCCGGGTTTTGCAATAGAAAAAGGTTCTCTTTAAACTAAAACTTTTGGAAACTGAACAAACTTGTGCTATTATCGCGTAGCTACTATACCGCCTACACTAAAACAATGCTATCTTGTGATCTGTATCTAGTGGGCGTATCTGTACGCACGTTGCGTAAACACGCTACTTGCGTAGGCCTTTGCGTCGCGTACGCTTGACTCGCACTCGGTGAGAGACACGTGTACACAGCCTGGATACGTCCGCAGTAACACAAATAACACGCTTCTATAAATGTAAACGATATTCAACTATAATCGCTTACCGAACACCACACAGTATCTGCTATGCTGCGTGCGTGCTTTTACAATTACTCCCTTAAGTATTACTGTTTACTTTTAACTAAAATAGCAGCAAATTTTCTCAGTACGTTATCAATGCAAATGGCAAACAGGAAGGTAGATAGGTGAAAATACACAGATACAACACAATTCTAATTATAATCTAATAATCAATGCTTCCAATAGTATGATAGCCATCTTGCAGAGCATACATTGCTGTAAACACACACATAATTATAATATTACATCTATGTACTAATCACTGGTCTCCCGAGACCCATTCACTCCTCTAATTTGCATATGAATGTGCCCCTGACTGTGTGTGAAGGTGATTCTCTTCACTGCTGGGGAAAAAAAACAGTTACACAGGTTCCCATCTCACAACAAGCAGTTCAACAGAATCTTAGAGGTAAGGAGGAGAGAAAAAGAAAAAACAAAAAACAACAACTTTGTTTTATCTCTGTGTGTCGTTCTTATATCAAATATTCATTTTACTATTAATTTTCATTAAGCCCTATCTGAACTATTTATAATTGCTTATGCATGGGTTAAATAAATGCATTGGAAACTCATAAATGGTGATTTCTTTTTGACAAAGGATGGCTGATTATTCCTGAGTCAACTGAAAATCAGCCATTCAGGAGAAAAAAAAATTGACCTTCCCAAAATGGCCGCTGCTCCTCCCCCTTCCACATCCATGAGGGTTACACAAAATGGAGGACAGACCATGCGGCTTCTTTTGTCACAAAGAAAATCATCATACAAGCCCCTGAAGTTATTTTTAGGCATGGGTTAAAAATAAAACTATCAAGCTATGCAGAGCGATTAAAATACTTTCAAACCTACTTAAACAGATAACAATCCAATCTGAATCAAACACATGACTTGCTTGAACCTTACCCTGCAACAATATAATCGGATATGCAGAGTACAGGTGTATGCTTGTATTGTGTGCGCATTTGGAGCCAAACAGAAATAAATAAATAAAACGATTAAAAAGACAATAGCGTAACGTTCTTACCTTCCGGTCCCGGATTCCACCAGCATTCCTACAAACCAAGAGAATCAGACGCAGACGCTCATCTGATCAGCACTACAAGATACCACCTTTCCGCCCTTTGCTGATCGATAAAGTCTGCGCGTTTTCGCCTGACTGCGGATATGAGGTGGACCGGACGTGATCCCTAATTGATAAAGCTAAATATTTACCTTTTAACATAAGCTATTTACTAATACCGTGTAGCCGTAATGGCCGCTAAACCACGTGCATGTGCTACGCACTTTTTACAAAGACCTCGCACGTGGTACGCAAGTTACGTACACACGCTACGCTGGGTGTACGGAATACACACAGCGACCGCACACACAGACAATAACCTTTTTAAACCTTTAAATTGAATATGCTTACACTGTAAACCTTAGCATTGAGGTACTGTAATGATATAACACTGATTAACCTTTGTATTTAAGCCAGCTGTTTGAGCGATTGAGATGCTCAGAAACCCTTAGTAATAACTAGTAAAACACACACTACTTGCTAAGGTTCCAACACCTTTATAGACGATATTAGTAAGTAAAAGGGAAAAGAGAAACAGTTTACAGCTTATACACTACAGACCTGACATTAATACCTAAACACAATAACTAAACAGAAATATAAACACTAGCGAACGATCACAAATAGAATAAACACAAAGAGAATAAATGGCAAATACTTATAGGATAACAAAATGAGAACAATCGCATACACACAGAGTAACGAAATGGCCACAGAGAAACTTACACACGTGGGAATGACTCGCAGGCGCTATCTGGAAACCAGCTCTCAGTCATCACTGGGAAAACCTTTGTGGAGAGAAGTGAGCTGGTCTGGCTATGGGGGTCTTTATATACACAGTATACTGTACAATACAATGGTTCTATAATCTCATTGTTCATTGGACACAGGAATGTCCCTCTGCATTATAACAAAAGGTCATAGGTGGATTCGAACAGGTGGGCTGTGACTATTTCAAACTGCTCAGGTGGGAGGTATCCACAGGATTCCCGCCGCATGGATAATGAACTGCAAATACAGTAAATGTCCATAAACTTCTTATAAACATAACTATACGCAGGAGCGATTAATCTCTTCCTAACCAACACCGGAATGTTTCTAATAAAATACTCTTCCGTTAGATACTAGACACCACCGTTCAGCCTTTGCCTGACCCTTCATATCATGCAAAGAGGAATTCCCAAGTCCCCGAGCCATTTAAACTAAATATACTTGCAGATATCATTAAGGGGAATACTGTCTACAAAACACGCTATATGGGTTAACTATGCTATAAACGAGTCGCCAGCTACAGGCTCACAAACTCCGCCGTAAATACCCACATTATGCGCAATATCGCTGGAGCGATATTACGCAACTTGCGGATGTGTGCACGTATGGCGTACTGAGTGCACGCGCAGCGGGCATGTGCATGGGGTTGGTATATGGCAATCTGAAGCATGATATTTTTCGACTTTGACAGGATATAATGCAACAAATGCAAGATTCGGATTTTCTTTGATAAGTGTACAGTCTGCAGTATTTTTGGGTATGTCTTCTTTGTTATACCTCCACGTAAATTATCAGGAATTCTATATAAGAATATAGCCAGAAGGGCAATTTTAGTTTGCCATTTCTAAAACCAAGTTTTATTTGTGGTTTTGACTTCATTAAATATGACAAATCCAATACTGCGCATAAAATCACACCAGTTTAGCAATATCATACTTTAGTACACTGACCTTCCTCCCCACCAGGCTTTACAGAAAAAAAAATAGCCTCATAGGGAGGGCTGATCAGAGCCTGATTAAGGGGAAGGGGCTCGAGGGGCACGTCACCCTGGGCCCCCTCTATGAATGGGGCCCCTTAGCTTTGGTTACAGCTGCAGTGCAAAAGTGCACTGCGAGCTGTAGAAAATGAAAGTAAACAGGAGAGGAGACTGAGGAGGAAGAGGGGTGGAGTTTGTGCATGTGGGCGGGGCTTCACGGCACTGTGCATTCAGTGCTTGGCAAGCAGCATGGGGGAGAGGAGGAGAGCTTGGAGGCAGGACGGGATCAGATGCACAGTGTGCCTGCAGTGCCCACCCAGTGATTTTAGAGGGAGGAGTGGGGGAAACTGTGTGAGAGGGAGGAGGGGGACACTGTATAGGAATATGTGTGAGAGGGAGGAGGGGGACACTGTATAGTTATATGTGAGAGAGGGGGGAGGGGGACACTGTATAGGAATATGTGTGAGAGGGGGGAGGGGGACACTGTATAGGAATATGTGTGAGAGGGGGGAGGGGGACACTATAGGAATATGATGTGTGAGAGGGGGAGGGAACACTGTATAGGAATATGTGTGAGAGGGGGATGGGGACACTGTATAGGAATATGTGTGAAAGGGGGGAGGGGGACACTGTATAGGAATATGTGTGAGAGGGAGGAGGGGGACACTGTAAAGGAATATGTGTGAGAGGGGGAGGGGGACACTGTATAAGAATATGTGTGAGAGGGGGAGGGGACACTGTATAGGAATATGTGTGAGAGGGGGGAGGGGGACACTGTATAGGAATATGTGTGAGAGGGGGGAGGGGGACACTATAGGAATATGATGTGTGAGAGGGGGAGGGAACACTGTATAGGAATATGTGTGAGAGGGGGATGGGGACACTGTATAGGAATATGTGTGAAAGGGGGGAGGGGGACACTGTATAGGAATATGTGTGAGAGGGAGGAGGGGGACACTGTAAAGGAATATGTGTGAGAGGGGGAGGGGGACACTGTATAAGAATATGTGTGAGAGGGGGAGGGGACACTGTATAGGAATATGTGTGAGAGGGGGGAGGGGGTCACTGTATAGGAATATGTGTGAGAGGGGGGAGGGGGACACTGTATAGGAATATGTGTGAGAGGGGGAGGGGGACACTGTATAGGAATATGTGTGAGAGGGGGGAGGGGGACACTGTATAGGAATATGTGTGAGAGGGGGGAGGGGGACACTGTATAGGAATATGTGTGAGAGGGGGGAGGGGACACTGTACAGGAATATGTGTGAGAGGGGGGAGGGAGACACTGTACATGAATATGTGTGAGAGGGGGGAGGGGTACACTGTATATGAATATGTGTGAGAGGGGGGAGGGAGACACTGTACATGAATATGTGTGAGAGGGGGGAGGGAGACACTGTATATGAATATGTGTGAGAGGGGGGAGGGAGACACTGTATATGAATATGTGTGAGAGGGGGGAGGGAGACAGTGTATATAAATATGTGTGAGAGGGTGTAGGGGAACACTATGTATATGTGTAAGAGGGATATGTTTATGTGTGTGACTGTATGTTTATGACTGTGTGTGACAGTATGTATATATGTGTGATTGTATGCATGTGTGTCTAACTGTACATATGTATGTGTATATGTGTGTGACTACTTATGTGACAGTATGCATGTGACTGTGTGTGCAACTGTACATATGTATATTTATGTGTGTGACAGTATGTATGTGTATAAGTACTGTATGTGACTGTATTTATGTGTATGATAGTATATATGTATGTGTACTGTATATGTGCATATGCATATCACCCCAACAATCACGATGTGATGGGACAGTGCTGTTTTGGGGTTCTGTCCCATCAGTGGGCAGGAGTAGAGGGAGGGACATAATGCTCCCAACTACTGTGCGCATGAGGCTGGGGCTGCTGGGGAAGCATGAAGTGAAATGGGCATGTGACTTGTGGCCACACCCCAGTTTATGTGCACACCGAAGGCTTGCGCAATAAGGAGGTCATTCAGATCTGATCGCTGGGCTGCGTTTTTTGCTGTCCTGCGATCAGATAGTCGCCACCTACATGGGAGTGTATTTTCGCTGTGCAAGTGTGAGATCACATGTGCAGCTGAGCTGCTAAAAAGCAGTGTGTGCAGTCTTTACGCAACCCGGGACTTACTCTTCCAGTGCGATTGATTCCTGCTGATCGGGGCTGGAGCTGACGTCAGACACCCTCCCTGAAAACGCTTAAGCCCGTCTGCGTTTTTCTGGGCGCTCCCTGAAAACGGCCTCTTCCTGTCAATCACCTTGCGAATGGTTCCTTCACACAATCCCGTCGCTGACCACCTATGCCCGTTGTAGCTGTCAGACGCGACAGTGCATTGTGGTACATACGCATGCACAGTTCGGATCTGATCACCCGCTGTGCGAAAACACACAGCAGCGATCGGATCTAAATGACCTCCTAAGACCCGATCCAAAAATGTTAATCTTTAGGGCCCCCAGTATTAAGTGCCCCCGGCCCCCCAAAGCCATAATCCAGCTCTGGGGCTGATTAACTTCTATTGACCAAAGCAAATGTGGGTGGCAGTTACATTATTGTGGCCACCCCCTGCTACACAAACCCACAATTCCTGGCTTAATAAAACAGGGGCAAGGCCTCAATGATGCAATTCAGTGCATCAATCGGATGGCAGTTGCTGATTCTGGGAGACTTGTCTGCTCTCTCATGCAAGCTTAAATGTTTTGAGCAAAATATGAACAAAATCCCCCATACTTATTTGTTAGACGCACACAGATTAGCAGTATATTATTGTCATTGCTGATAGCAAAAGTCTTTCTGCTCTTCCTAGAGTCCAGGAAAATCACCAAAGATTCAGGAGCACCCTGAATGTTCTGTTACAGTAGGCAAGTATATTATCTCAAACTGACTCTTTTCAGGGAGAGTACACCCTCCTATACTTACAGTATATGGACCTCAGCCCTAGACATTCAGCAGACTATACAGATGTAGCCGGACCCATCTTACCCATGATGCATATGCATGCATTGTGGGAGGGACAAACTGTGCTGGCTGTGACTAATCGTACCCGCGATCACACCATGTAAAGCTTATTGGCCGCGGGTGCGAATGTACGCACAAGCCTGTCTGCCTGCTTACAGCAAAAATCTACTTGAACCAACAAGTAGTTGCAGCCATGGCTATATCTTGACCTCAGTCTCTCACTGGGCTGTCAAGCCATCTCCAGAGACTTACTGTAACTGATACTATTCTCAGGCTTGCTGCCTGACACAAAATGGCTATATTGGGCCGCAGATAAATGTGGGCACACCACTTTTTAATACAGTGGGAGAGGAATTCTGATTCCAGGGCTAGTAGAGGTAGCACCACCTATCCTGTAACCCCCACAGCATACACATATAAACACCCCCCCACACACACAAATATATATATATATATATATATATATATATAGAAAGTTTCTAATGCCCGGCACTCCTGGTCCTTGTCGTCAATTGCCTGGGTGCCCTCCGCTCTGGGTCAGGTAACACTTAAACAAATGGCAGCGTCACTCCAGGGCTTTGAAAAATCTTAATAAATTTATTGAATCACAGGTCCAACGTTTCGGGGTCCGTAACCCCTTTGTCAAGGTGTATATATATACATTTTAAAACCTTTATTGAAAAATATTCTGAAATACCTCTCTGATTGGGAACATTCATTCAGTTCCTATCACTTTCAGACATCTATTTTTTATGTGACTCTAAAATAATATGCCCCTCCCACTTTAAAGTAAAATTCGGACAGTAATAGATTTTTGTTATAGAGAGAGAAATACTGAGTTGGCTAAAATTAAGCTATTTTAATACAGTATATTGAAATTTGTTTAGAATAAATATTACTAATCATCCCATGCACCTTTCTCTTTTTGCTTATGTCCTAGTCAGAAATATGCAGTACGAAATATAGAATATACAGTATCTGGGATTTGTGCCAGATTTCCACCATGCATTGCTTCGCAATATATTGCCTTATTCAAAGAGTCAAGCTGATTCTTTCTTGAAGTCATTCTACACAAAAGAACTGATTTTTTTAATGAGTCATAAAAATGAGATTTTTTTTATATTCATACATGTACATTATAATTTAAATAGAAATCTTTCAACAATGGTACTTTATCGTCATCACAAGAGCAAAAAGCATTAAAGATCACTATATATTCGTAGAAGCAGTGAAATAAATGCTCCTAATAAATTGGTCAGATTAAAATTATTTGTGCAGTTATAATTATATCTTTATTTGGGAACATAGTTCAGCACAAATCACTTATGTAAAATCAAAGTTCTTTGTTGAATTGCTTTATCACTATAGGTCAGTTATAATGGTGTGCATGACCTATTCCATAACCCCTGAGTCCTGATGCTTTCAAAAATTCCCTTAACTGAAAAGTATAGTCACATACAGATATGTTCAGCCTTACTGAACCCACCACTATTTGCGGGTGTGACTGGTTTGCCATGACTAGCGTGCCCATCAGCGTGCACCTTGCAAATAGTCTCACCCGCAATCCTTAGTATTTGCATTGTGCAATCAGGTGCCATTTCACACAAGAGGACAGTGGGAGAGGGTGTATTAGGAGCACTGATGTATTCATTGAATCGTTTCACAATCACACACACAAACACACACCACACACACACGAGATCAGGTCTGCTATGAGGCACTGACTTTGTTTTTTCAAATAAAAAAATAAAAACATCATTAGGATTGGAGCACTGGGGCAGTTATTGAATCATTTAATTTCACATTCACATACAAGGGAGATCAGGGGTGCTGTTGTGCACTGCACTGTGTTAAAAAAATATGCCATTAGGACTGGAGCACTTGGGCATTCATTAAATTATTTCAAATTCACATACAGATTATTGTAGGGAGAAAGTGTTACAATGAGGCACTGTGTTAAAAATAAATATAGCATAATTTTAGGGGGCCATTATTACGAGGAGCACTGTGTATTCAGGGCAGGCACTGTGCTTTAAAAGATATAACATAATTTTAGAAGTATTGTGTTGTGTTTGTAAATTCAGAGCCAGACACTGTGCTTAAAAAAATATAACATCATTTTAGGGTGCCATTATTACTAGGAGCACTGTGTTTGTGTAAACAATTCTGCTGTTGCCAGCATCTGCTAAAGTCGTTGGTCAAGGGAGAAGATGGTTTAAGAAACCTGAAATCGAAACTATATTTCACAATGTTAAAGAAAACATCACCTCTGATAATAAAAGAAATGTTTACTGCCAAAAAACATAAATTTACCAACATACCACACACCACATGCAGTGTCAAGGAAAGGCTCAGGTCATGGCCTTTCTTTTTGAGTGGTGGTCTTGCTGGTTCTATTGCTGTTTCATGCACTAGAATGCCTATTGCAGAAGCCAGTGCCAAACACTGTCAAGCATCATCTTCTGTGATCTCACATGATGATTCAACATCTTATCTCTTTAGAAGAGTCTAACAGAAGTGTCACCTCTAAAACAGGCAAATCAGTGCCGAAAAAACCACTGAGGCTGAAAAATAAACTGTGGACACAAATCCCTGTGGACACGGTACTCATTGAGAAGCCTTATTCAACCATTTTTGAACCCTCTGCAAATGTGGGGATGATCAACACTAGTAAAAATGGTGACATAGAAATTGAGGATGCTACTGTGGTAGTTCAACAGGATGAGGGGAATATTTCTGTATCTGATGCTAATGTGAATATTGATGATGAGGACATTGTTTGTGTCAAAGTAAGTCAGCAACCAGTGGAAACTGTTCTTGACCATGATCAAAATAAGGATACAGTCCTGACTGGCCATAGGATAAAAAAACGTCCTCTTTTGCGTGGAATTATTTTTACTCAAATCCTAGCAACATTTATCAAGCCTTCTGTACAATTTTGAAACCTACATCAGTACAGGTATGGATGTTAACCATATAGGAACCTCCTCCCTGTTACATAATTTGCAGCAAATTCATGCAAAGTATTTTGGACAATCTGTCCAATCCAGTAAAATAATACCAATCAGTCCAGCATTAGCTAGCTCAAAGCTCTCAGCTAGATCCCAGCACAGGCAATCTCCACCACCATTACATTAATCATCAATCTCCTCATTAATAATTGTAGGTAGTCTTAATACATCTTATTTGCATTGGCTAACTGACTCCTCCCATATCTAGGATTCTCAAGAAGCATCCTTGCACTAGGACTGCTGTTGAGAAGGGTGAATTTTAGACTAGAAGTTTCAAACAACAATTGACTGTGAAACAATCCTTTGCAATAGGAAGCAAGTATGAAAACTGCCATCCAGCCTCCTAATATTTTTTAGTGTAAGATAGGCTGATTTAGAGTTTGTAGCTCTGTAGCCAAATTATTAATTTTCTTGGCTTTTCTTTCAAACTTTGTCAGGAATCCTTGGATTTTATCATTGTATTCTTTAATGGCCTTTTCTCTTCTAAGTTGCTACATAAGGTCACATCTGAAATTTATTTTTCTTAATCAAGCAAGGAAGCAATCAATCAATAAATCAATCAATCCTTTACCTACATTCCACTATATACTCCACCTCCCTTTCCCTGTACTGCCCTGGGGCCTCTTCTTGATTAATGAAAGCATTATTTCTGTAGGGTCATATACTGTAGTTTATTAGACTGTCATACTGTCTGGTACTGCTGTGCAGCAATGTTTCATAGATGTGTTTATATTCTTTTAAACAACTGTATGTTTGTGACCCTTCTCTGTTGCTTAGATCAAAATTGCAATCTGTGAGGTGGTAAAAATTGACTGGAAATTAATGTTATTGCAGTTAACAATAATGTAGGAACACAAACGGGCCCATTATATGATTTTTTTTTAGCTGTTTAAAAAAAAAAGTAAATCCAGATCCAAAACCAAAACACTTGAGGGTGGTTTTGCCAAAAACGAAAAACAAAAACAAAACAGTGATGGTGGTTTTGGCAAAACTAAAAAACAGGGGTCTGTGCACATCTCTATTTTAAATACACCCAATCTTCATTTATTTTGCAGGGTAAATGAACCCAGACGGGAAACATGCAGTTATTATGAGACATATTTCTATTAGAGATGAGCGGGTTCGGTTCCTCGGAATCCGAACCCGCCCGAACTTCAGCTTTTTTTACACGGATCCGAGCGACTCGGATCTTCCCGCCTTGCTCGGTTAACCCGAGCGCGCCCGAACGTCATCACGACGCTGTCGGATTCTCGCGAGGCTCGGATTCTATCGCGAGACTCGGATTCTATTTCTCTATCGTCCTAGTGGATGCTGGGGTTCCTGAAAGGACCATGGGGAATAGCGGCTCCGCAGGAGACAGGGCACAAAAAGTAAAGCTTTTTCCGATCAGGTGGTGTGCACTGGCTCCTCCCCCTATGACCCTCCTCCAGACTCCAGTTAGATTTTTGTGCCCGGCCGAGAAGGGTGCAATCTAGGTGGCTCTCCTAAAGAGCTGCTTAGAAAAAGTTTAGCTAGGTTTTTTATTTTACAGTGATTCCTGCTGGCAACAGGATCACTGCAGCGAGGGACTGAGGGGAGAAGGAGTCAACTCACCTGCGTGCAGGATGGATTGGCTTCTTGGCTACTGGACATCAAGCTCCAGAGGGACGATCACGGGTACAGCCTGGATGGTCACCGGAGCCACGCCGCCGGCCCCCTTGCAGATGCTGAAGACAGAAGAGGTCCAGAATCGGCGGCTGAAGACTCCTGCAGTCTTCAAAAGGTAGCGCACAGCACTGCAGCTGTGCGCCATTTTCCTCTCAGCACACTTCACACGGCAGTCACTGAGGGTGCAGGGCGCTGGGAGGGGGGCGCCCTGGGAGGCAAAATGATTACCTATAAAGGCTAAAAATACCTCACATATAGCCCTAGAGGCTATATGGAGATATTTAACCCCTGCCTAATTTCTCTAAATAGCGGGAGACGAGCCCACCAGAAAAGGGGCGGGGCCTATCTCCTCAGCACACGGCGCCATTTCCTCTCACAGTTCCGCTGGTCAGGACGGCTCCCAAGTCTCTCCCCTGCACTGCACTACAGAAACAGGGTAAAACAGAGAGGGGGGGGCACATTTATGGCGATAATTTGATATAACAAAGCAGCTATAAGGGAGCACTTATTATAAGGCTATCCCTGATATATATATAGCGCTTTTGGTGTGTGCTGGCAAACTCTCCCTCTGTCTCCCCAAAGGGCTAGTGGGTCCTGTCTTCGTTAGGAGCATTCCCTGTGTGTCTGCTGTGTGTCGGTACGTGTGTGTCGACATGTATGAGGACGATATTGGTGTGGAGGCGGAGCAATTGCCAAATATGAGGATGTCACCCCCTAGGGAGTCGACACCGGAATGGATGCCTTTATTTATGGAACTACGGGATAGTGTCAACACGCTAAAGCAGTCGTTTGACGACATGAGGCGGCCGGACAATCAATTAGTGCCTGTCCAGGCGACTCAAACACCGTCAGGGGCTGTGAAACGCCCTTTGCCTCAGTCGGTCGACACAGACCCAGACACAGGCGATGACTCCAGTGGTGACGGTGACGAATCAACCGTATTTTCCAGTAGGGCCACACGTTATATGATTTTGGCAATGAAGGAGGCGTTACATTTAGCTGATACTACAGGTACCACTAAACAGGGTATTATGTGGGGTATGAAAAAACTACCTATAGTTTTTCCTGAATCAGAAGAATTAAATGACGTGTGTAATGAAGCGTGGGTTGCCCCTGATAAAAAACTGATAATTTCAAAGAAATTATTGGCATTATACCCTTTCCCGCCAGAGGTTAGGGAGCGCTGGGAAACACCTCCTAGGGTGGACAAGGCGCTAACACGCTTATCTAAACAAGTGGCGTTACCCTCTCCTGAGACGGCCGCACTTAAAGATCCATCAGATAGGAGGATGGAAAATATCCAAAAAAGTATATACACACATGCAGGTGTTATACTACGACCAGCTATAGCGACTGCCTGGATGGGCAGTGCTGGGGTAGTTTGGTCAGAGTCCCTGATTGAAAATATTGATACCCTGGACAGGGACAATATTTTACTGTCGTTAGAACAAATAAAGGATGCATTTCTTTATATGCGTGATGCACAGAGGGATATCTGCACACTGGCATCACGGGTAAGTGCTATGTCCATTTCGGCCAGAAGAGCTTTATGGACGCGACAGTGGTCAGGTGATGCGGATTCAAAACGGCATATGGAAGTTTTGCCGTATAAAGGGGAGGAGTTATTTGGAGTCGGTCTATCAGATTTGGTGGCCACGGCTACAGCCGGGAAATCCACCTTTCTACCTCAAGTCACTCCCCCACAGAAAAAGGCACCGACTTTTCAACCGCAGCCCTTTCGTTCCTTTAAAAATAAGAGAGCAAAGGGCTATTCATATCTGCCACGAGGCAAAGGTCGAGGGAAGAGACAGCAACACGCAGCTCCTTCCCAGGAACAGAAGCCCTCCCCGGCTTCTACAAAAGCCTCAGCATGACGCTGGGGCTCCTCAAGCGGACTCGGGGATGGTGGGCGGTCGTCTCAAAAATTACAGCGCGCAGTGGGCTCACTCGCAGGTAGATCCCTGGATCCTGCAGATAATATCTCAAGGGTACAGGTTGGAATTAGAGACGGATCCACCTCGCCGTTTCCTGAAGTCTGCTTTACCAACGTCCCCCTCCGAAAGGGAGACGGTTTTGGAAGCCATTCACAAGCTGTACTCTCAGCAGGTGATAGTCAAGGTACCTCTTCTACAACAAGGGAAGGGGTATTATTCCACTCTTTTTGTGGTACCGAAGCCGGATGGCTCGGTAAGGCCTATTCTAAATCTGAAGTCCTTGAACCTGTACATAAAGAAGTTCAAGTTCAAAATGGAGTCACTCAGAGCAGTGATAGCGAACCTGGAAGAGGGGGACTTTATGGTATCCTTGGACATCAAGGATGCGTATCTCCACGTTCCAATTTACCCCTCACACCAGGGGTACCTCAGGTTCGTTGTACAAAACTGTCACTATCAGTTTCAGACGCTGCCGTTCGGATTGTCCACGGCACCTCGGATCTTTACAAAGGTAATGGCCGAGATGATGATTCTTCTTCGAAGAAAAGGCGTATTAATTATCCCATACTTGGACGATCTCCTAATAAGGGCGAGGTCCAGAGAACAGCTAGAGATGGGATTAGCACTGTCTCAAGAAGTGCTAAAACAGCACGGGTGGATTCTGAATATTCCAAAATCCCAGTTAATGCCGACAACTCGTCTGCTGTTCCTAGGGATGATTCTGGACACGGTTCAGAAAAAGGTTTTTCTCCCGGAGGAAAAAGCCAAGGAGTTATCCGAGCTTGTCAGGAACCTCCTAAAACCAGGAAAGGTGTCTGTACATCAATGCACAAGAGTCCTGGGAAAAATGGTAGCTTCTTACGAAGCAATTCCATTCGGCAGATTCCACGCAAGAATTTTCCAAAGGGATCTGTTGGACAAATGGTCAGGGTCGCATCTTCAGATGCACCTACGGATAACCCTGTCTCCAAGGACAAGGGTGTCTCTTCTGTGGTGGTTGCAGAGTCCTCATCTATTGGAGGGCCGCAGATTCGGCATACAGGATTGGATCCTGGTGACCACGGACGCCAGCCTGAGAGGCTGGGGAGCAGTCACACAAGGAAGAAACTTCCAGGGAGTATGGACGAGCCTGGAAACGTCTCTTCACATAAACATTCTGGAACTAAGAGCAATATACAATGCTCTAAGCCAGGCAGAACCTCTGCTTCAGGGAAAACCGGTGTTGATCCAGTCGGACAACATCACGGCAGTCGCCCATGTGAACAGACAGGGCGGCACAAGAAGCAGGAGTGCAATGGCAGAAGCTGCAAGGATTCTTCGCTGGGCAGAGAATCATGTGATAGCGCTATCAGCAGTGTTCATCCCGGGAGTGGACAACTGGGAAGCAGACTTCCTCAGCAGACACGATCTTCACCCGGGAGAGTGGGGACTTCATCCAGAAGTCTTCCACATGCTGGTAACCCGTTGGGAAAGACCAATGGTGGACATGATGGCGTCTCGCCTCAACAAAAAACTGGACAGGTATTGCGCCAGGTCAAGAGATCCGCAGGCAATAGCTGTGGACGCGCTGGTAACGCCTTGGGTGTACCAGTCGGTGTATGTGTTTCCTCCTCTGCCTCTCATACCAAAAGTATTGAGAATTATACGGCAAAGAGGCGTAAGAACGATACTAGTGGTTCCGGATTGGCCAAGAAGGACTTGGTACCCGGAACTTCAAGAGATGATCACGGAAGATCCGTGGCCTCTACCTCTAAGGAGGGACTTGCTTCAGCAGGGTCCCTGTCTGTTTCAAGACTTACCGCGGCTGCGTTTGACGGCATGGCGGTTGAACGCCGGATCCTAATGGAAAAAGGCATGCCGGAAGAAGTCATTCCTACTTTGATTAAAGCAAGGAAAGAAGTAACCGTGCAACATTATCACCGAATTTGGCGAAAATATGTTGCGTGGTGCGAAGATCGGAGTGCTCCGACGGAGGAATTTCAACTGGGTCGATTCCTACATTTCCTGCAATCAGGATTGTCTATGGGTCTCAAATTGGGATCTATTAAGGTTCAAATTTCGGCCCTGTCGATTTTCTTTCAAAAAGAATTGGCTTCAGTCCCTGAAGTCCAGACCTTTGTGAAGGGAGTGCTGCATATACAGCCTCCTGTGGTGCCTCCAGTGGCACCGTGGGATCTCAATGTAGTTTTGGATTTTCTAAAATCTCATTGGTTTGAACCACTAAATAAGGTGGATTTGAAATATCTCACTTGGAAAGTGACCATGCTTCTAGCCCTGGCTTCTGCCAGGAGAGTGTCAGAATTGGCAGCTTTATCTTACAAAAGCCCATATCTGATTTTCCATTCGGACAGGGCAGAACTGCGGACTCGTCCGCATTTTCTCCCTAAGGTGGTGTCAGCATTTCATCTGAACCAGCCTATTGTAGTGCCTGCGGCTACAAGTGACTTGGAGGACTCCAAGTTACTGGACGTTGTCAGAGCATTAAAAATATATATTGCAAGAACAGCTGGAGTCAGAAAATCTGACTCGTTGTTTATATTGTATGCACCCAACAAGATGGGTGCTCCTGCGTCTAAGCAGACGATTGCTCGTTGGATCTGTAGCACAATCCAACTGGCACATTCTGTGGCAGGCCTGCCACAGCCTAAATCTGTAAAGGCCCACTCCACAAGGAAGGTGGGCTCATCTTGGGCGGCTGCCCGAGGGGTCTCGGCATTACAACTTTGCCGAGCAGCTACGTGGTCAGGGGAGAACACGTTTGTAAAATTTTACAAATTTGATACTCTGGCTAAGGAGGACCTGGAGTTCTCTCATTCGGTGCTGCAGAGTCATCCGCACTCTCCCGCCCGTTTGGGAGCTTTGGTATAATCCCCATGGTCCTTTCAGGAACCCCAGCATCCACTAGGACGATAGAGAAAATAAGATTTTACTTACCGATAAATCTATTTCTCGGAGTCCGTAGTGGATGCTGGGCGCCCATCCCAAGTGCGGATTATCTGCATAAATTGTACATAGTTATTGTTAACTTATTCGGGTTATTGTTGTAGGAAGCCATCTTTCAGAGGCTCCGCTGTTATCATACTGTTAACTGGGTTTAGATCACAAGTTGTACGGTGTGATTGGTGTGGCTGGTATGAGTCTTACCCGGGATTCAAAATCCTCCCTTATTGTGTACGCTCGTCCGGGCACAGTACCTAACTGGAGTCTGGAGGAGGGTCATAGGGGGAGGAGCCAGTGCACACCACCTGATCGGAAAAAGCTTTACTTTTTGTGCCCTGTCTCCTGCGGAGCCGCTATTCCCCATGGTCCTTTCAGGAACCCCAGCATCCACTACGGACTCCGAGAAATAGATTTATCGGTAAGTAAAATCTTATTATAAGGAGCCGCGCGTCGCCGCCATTTTACACGTGCATTGAGATTGATAGTGAGAGGACGTGGCTGGCGTCCTCTCCGTTTAGAGAAGAAATAGATAGGAGAGTGAGAGTGAGACAGTGACACTTCATTTACTGGAGCTTAGGAGGAGTACTCAGACAGAGAGTGCAGAATTTTGCTGATAGTATTAGTTAGTTATACTAGTGACAGAGTGAGACAGTGACACTTCATTTACTGGAGCTTAGGAGGAGTACTCAGACAGAGAGTGCAGAATTTTGCTGATAGTATTAGTTAGTTATACTAGTGACTGACCAGTGACCACCAGTGCAGTTTTATATTATTTAATATAATCCGTTCTCTGCCTGAAAAAACGATACACAGTGACTCAGTCACATACCATATCTGTGCTCAGCCCAGTGTGCTGCTGCATCATCTATGTATAATATCTGACTGTGCTCACACAGCTTAATTGTGGGGGAGACTGGGGAGCAGTTAGGTTATAGCAGGAGCCAGGAGTACATATTAAAATTAAACAGTGCACACTTTTTTTCTGCAGGAGTGCCACTGCCAGTGTGACTGACCAGTGACCTGACCACCAGTATATAGTATACTATATTGTATTGTGAATGTCTGCCTGTAAAAGTTAAACACACGTCGTGTGACTTGTGTGGTGTTTTTTTATTCTATAAAATAAAAAACTCATTCTGCTGACAGACAGTGTCCAGCAGGTCCGTCATTATATAATATATACCTGTCCGGCTGCAGTAGTGATATATATATATTTTTTATATCATTATTTATCATCCAGTCGCAGCAGACACAGTACGGTAGTTCACGGCTGTAGCTACCTCTGTGTCGGCACTCGGCAGTCCATCCATAATTGTATACCACCTACCCGTGGTTTTTTTTTTCTTTCTTCTTTATACATACTACATCTCATTATCATCCAGTCTATATTAGCAGCAGACACAGTACAGTACGGTAGTCCACGGCTGTAGCTACCTCTGTGTCGGCACTCGGCAGTCCGTCCATAATTGTATACCACCTACCCGTGGTTTTTTTTTTCTTTCTTCTTTATACATACTACATCTCATTATCAACCAGTCTATATTAGCAGCAGACACAGTACGGTAGTCCACGGCTGTAGCTACCTCTGTGTCTGCACTCGGCAGTCCATCCATAATTGTATACCACCTACCCGTGGTTTTTTTTTCTTTCTTCTTTATACATACTACATCTCATTATCATCCAGTCTATATTAGCAGCAGACACAGTACAGTACGGTAGTCCACGGCTGTAGCTACCTCTGTGTCGGCACTCGGCAGTCCATCCATAATTGTATACCACCTACCCGTGGTTTTTTTTCTTTCTTCTTTATACATACATACTACATCTCTTTATCAACCAGTCTATATTAGCAGCAGACACAGTACGGTAGTCCACGGCTGTAGCTACCTCTGTGTCGGCACTCGGCAGTCCATCCATAATTGTATACCACCTACCCGTGGTTTTTTTTTCTTTCTTCTTTATACATACATACTACATCTCTTTATCAACCAGTCTATATTAGCAGCAGACACAGTACGGTAGTCCACGGCTGTAGCTACCTCTGTGTCGGCACTCGGCAGTCCGTCCATAATTATATACCACCTACCCGTGTTTTTTTTTTCTTTCTTCTTTATACATACATACTACATCTCTTTATCAACCAGTCTATATTAGCAGCAGACACAGTACGGTAGTCCACGGCTGTAGCTACCTCTGTGTCAGCACTCGGCAGTCCATCCATAATTGTATACCACCTACCCGTGGTTTTTTTTTTCTTTCTTCTTTATACATACATACTACATCTCTTTATCAACCAGTCTATATTAGCAGCAGACACAGTACGGTAGTCCACGGCTGTAGCTACCTCTGTGTCAGCACTCGGCAGTCCGTCCATAATTGTATACCACCTACCCGTGGTTTTTTTTTCTTTCTTCTTTATACATACATACTACATCTCTTTATCAACCAGTCTATATTAGCAGCAGACACAGTACGGTAGTCCACGGCTGTAGCTACCTCTGTGTCGGCACTCGGCAGTCCATCCATAATTGTATACCACCTACCCGTGGTTTTTTTTTACTTTCTTCTTTATACATACATCTCATTATCATCCAGTCTATATTAGCAGCAGACACAGTACAGTACGGTAGTCCACGGCTGTAGCTACCTCTGTGTCGGCACTCGGCAGTCCATCCATAATTGTATACCACCTACCCGTGGTTTTTTTTTCTTTCTTCTTTATACATACATACTACATCTCTTTATCAACCAGTCTATATTAGCAGCAGACACAGTACGGTAGTCCACGGCTGTAGCTACCTCTGTGTCGGCACTCGGCAGTCCGTCCATAATTGTATACCACCTACCCGTGGTTTTTTTTTCTTTCTTCTTTATACATACATACTACATCTCTTTATCAACCAGTCTATATTAGCAGCAGACACAGTACGGTAGTCCACGGCTGTAGCTACCTCTGTGTCGGCACTCGGCAGTCCATCCATAATTGTATACCACCTACCCGTGGTTTTTTTTTCTTTCTTCTTTATACATACATACTACATCTCTTTATCAACCAGTCTATATTAGCAGCAGACACAGTACGGTAGTCCACGGCTGTAGCTACCTCTGTGTCGGCACTCGGCAGTCCATCCATAATT
Source organism: Pseudophryne corroboree (assembly GCF_028390025.1). Lineage (NCBI taxonomy): Eukaryota > Metazoa > Chordata > Amphibia > Anura > Myobatrachidae > Pseudophryne > Pseudophryne corroboree. The sequence continues at coordinate 255,935,505 of NC_086446.1, forward strand.
GTATACCACCTACCCGTGGTTTTTTTTTCTTTCTTCTTTATACATACATACTACATCTCTTTATCAACCAGTCTATATTAGCAGCAGACACAGTACGGTAGTCCACGGCTGTAGCTACCTCTGTGTCGGCACTCGGCAGTCCGTCCATAATTGTATACCACCTACCCGTGGTTTTTTTTTTCTTTCTTCTTTATACATACTACATCTCATTATCATCCAGTCTATATTAGCAGCAGACACAGTACAGTACGGTAGTCCACGGCTGTAGCTACCTCTGTGTCGGCACTCGGCAGTCCATCCATAATTGTATACCACCTACCCGTGGTTTTTTTTTCTTTCTTCTTTATACATACATACTACATCTCTTTATCAACCAGTCTATATTAGCAGCAGACACAGTACGGTAGTCCACGGCTGTAGCTACCTCTGTCGGCACTCGGCAGTCCGTCCATAATTGTATACCACCTACCCGTGGTTTTTTTTACTTTCTTCTTTATACATACATACTACATCTCTTTATCAACCAGTCTATATTAGCAGCAGACACAGTACAGTACGGTAGTCCACGGCTGTAGCTACCTCTGTGTCGGCACTCGACAGTCCATCCATAATTGTATACTAGTATCCATCCATCTCCATTGTTTACCTGAGGTGCCTTTTAGTTGTGCCTATTAAAATATGGAGAACAAAAATGTTGAGGTTCCAAAATTAGGGAAAGATCAAGATCCACTTCCACCTCGTGCTGAAGCTGCTGCCACTAGTCATGGCCGAGACGATGAAATGCCAGCAACGTCGTCTGCCAAGGCCGATGCCCAATGGCATAGTACAGAGCATGTCAAATCCAAAACACCAAATATCAGTAAAAAAAGGACTCCAAAACCTAAAATAAAATTGTCGGAGGAGAAGCGTAAACTTGCCAATATGCCATTTACCACACGGAGTGGCAAGGAACGGCTGAGGCCCTGGCCTATGTTCATTGCTAGTGGTTCAGCTTCACATGAGGATGGAGGCACTCAGCCTCTCGCTAGAAAAATGAAAAGACTCAAGCTGGCAAAAGCAGTAGCACCGCAAAGAACTGTGCGTTCTTCGAAATCCCAAATCCACAAGGAGAGTCCAATTGTGTCGGTTGCGATGCATGACCTTCCCAACACTGGACGTGAAGAGCATGCGCCTTCCACCATTTGCACGCCCCCTGCAAGTGCTGGAAGGAGCACCCGCAGTCCAGTTCCTGATAGTCAGATTGAAGATGTCAGTGTTGAAGTACACCAGGATGAGGAGGATATGGGTGTTGCTGGCGCTGGGGAGGAAATTGACCAGGAGGATTCTGATGGTGAGGTGGTTTGTTTAAGTCAGGCACCCGGGGAGACACCTGTTGTCCGTGGGAGGAATATGGCCGTTGACATGCCTGGTGAAAATACCAAAAAAATCAGCTCTTCGGTGTGGAAGTATTTCACCAGAAATGCGGACAACATTTGTCAAGCCGTGTGTTCCCTTTGTCAAGCTGTAATAAGTAGGGGTAAGGACGTTAACCACCTCGGAACATCCTCCCTTATACGTCACCTGCAGCGCATTCATAATAAGTCAGTGACAAGTTCAAAAACTTTGGCCGACAGCGGAAGTCCACTGACCAGTAAATCCCTTCCTCTTGTAACCAAGCTCACGCAAACCACCCCACCAACTCCCTCAGTGTCAATTTCCTCCTTCCCCAGGAATGCCAATAGTCCTGCAGGCCATGTCACTGGCAATTCTGACGAGTCCTCTCCTGCCTGGGATTCCTCTGATGCATCCTTGCGTGTAACGCCTACTGCTGCTGGCGCTGCTGTTGTTGCTGCTGGGAGTCGATGGTCATCCCAGAGGGGAAGTCGTAAGCCCACTTGTACTACTTCCAGTAAGCAATTGACTGTCCAACAGTCCTTTGCGAGGAAGATGAAATATCACAGCAGTCATCCTGCTGCAAAGCGGATAACTGTGGCCTTGACAACTATGTTGGTGTTAGACGTGCGTCCGGTATCCGCCGTTAGTTCACAGGGAACTAGACAATTTATTGAGGCAGTGTGCCCCCGTTACCAAATACCATCTAGGTTCCACTTCTCTAGGCAGGCGATACCGAGAATGTACACGGACGTCAGAAAAAGACTCACCAGTGTCCTAAAAAATGCAGTTGTACCCAATGTCCACTTAACCACGGACATGTGGACAAGTGGAGCAGGGCAGGGTCAGGACTATATGACTGTGACAGCCCACTGGGTAGATGTATGGACTCCCGCCGCAAGAACAGCAGCGGCGGCACCAGTAGCAGCATCTCGCAAACGCCAACTCTTTCCTAGGCAGGCTACGCTTTGTATCACCGCTTTCCAGAATACGCACACAGCTGAAAACCTCTTACGGCAACTGAGGAAGATCATCGCGGAATGGCTTACCCCAATTGGACTCTCCTGTGGATTTGTGGCATCGGACAACGCCAGCAATATTGTGTGTGCATTAAATATGGGCAAATTCCAGCACGTCCCATGTTTTGCACATACCTTGAATTTGGTGGTGCAGAATTTTTTAAAAAACGACAGGGGCGTGCAAGAGATGCTGTCGGTGGCCAGAAGAATTGCGGGACACTTTCGGCGTACAGGCACCACGTACAGAAGACTGGAGCACCACCAAAAACTACTGAACCTGCCCTGCCATCATCTGAAGCAAGAAGTGGTAACGAGGTGGAATTCAACCCTCTATATGCTTCAGAGGTTGGAGGAGCAGCAAAAGGCCATTCAAGCCTATACAATTGAGCACGATATAGGAGGTGGAATGCACCTGTCTCAAGTGCAGTGGAGAATGATTTCAACGTTGTGCAAGGTTCTGATGCCCTTTGAACTTGCCACACGTGAAGTCAGTTCAGACACTGCCAGCCTGAGTCAGGTCATTCCCCTCATCAGGCTTTTGCAGAAGAAGCTGGAGACATTGAAGGAGGAGCTAACACGGAGCGATTCCGCTAGGCATGTGGGACTTGTGGATGGAGCCCTTAATTCGCTTAACAAGGATTCACGGGTGGTCAATCTGTTGAAATCAGAGCACTACATTTTGGCCACCGTGCTCGATCCTAGATTTAAAACCTACCTTGGATCTCTCTTTCCGGCAGACACAAGTCTGCTGGGGTTGAAAGACCTGCTGGTGACAAAATTGTCAAGTCAAGCGGAACGCGACCTGTCAACATCTCCTCCTTCACATTCTCCCGCAACTGGGGGTGCGAGGAAAAGGCTCAGAATTCCGAGCCCACCCGCTGGCGGTGATGCAGGGCAGTCTGGAGCGACTGCTGATGCTGACATCTGGTCCGCACTGAAGGACCTGACAACGATTACGGACATGTCGTCTACTGTCACTGCATATGATTCTCTCAACATTGAAAGAATGGTGGAGGATTATATGAGTGACCGCATCCAAGTAGGCACGTCACACAGTCCGTACTTATACTGGCAGGAAAAAGAGGCAATTTGGAGGCCCTTGCACAAACTGGCTTTATACTACCTAAGTTGCCCTCCCACAAGTGTGTACTCCGAAAGAGTGTTTAGTGCCGCCGCTCACCTTGTCAGCAATCGGCGTACGAGGTTACATCCAGAAAATGTGGAGAAGATGATGTTCATTAAAATGAATTAGAATCAATTCCTCCGCGGAGACATTGACCAGCAGCAATTGCCTCCACAAAGTACACAGGGAGCTGAGATGGTGGATTCCAGTGGGGACGAATTGATAATCTGTGAGGAGGGGGATGTACACGGTGATATATCGGAGGATGATGATGAGGTGGACATCTTGCCTCTGTAGAGCCAGTTTGTGCAAGGAGAGATTAATTGCTTCTTTTTTGGGGGGGGTCCAAACCAACCCGTCATATCAGTCACAGTCGTGTGGCAGACCCTGTCACTGAAATGATGGGTTGGTTAAAGTGTGCATGTCCTGTTTAAACAACATAAGGGTGGGTGGAAGGGCCCAAGGACAATTCCATCTTGCACCTCTTTTTTCTTTTATTTTTCTTTGCGTCATGTGCTGTTTGGGGAGGGTTTTTTGGAAGGGCCATCCTGCGTGACACTGCAGTGCCACTCCTAGATGGGCCCGGTGTTTGTGTCGGCCACTAGGGTCGCTTATCTTACTCACACAGTCAGCTACCTCATTGCGCCTCTTTTTTTCTTTGCATCATGTGCTGTTTGGGGAGGGTTTTTTGGAAGGGACATCCTGCGTGACACTGCAGTGCCACTCCTAGATGGGCCCGGTGTTTGTGTCGGCCACTAGGGTCGCTTATCTTACTCACACAGTCAGCTACCTCATTGCGCCTCTTTTTTTCTTTGCGTCATGTGCTGTTTGGGGAGGGTTTTTTGGAAGGGCCATCCTGCGTGACACTGCAGTGCCACTCCTAGATGGGCCCGGTGTTTGTGTCGGCCACTAGGGTCGCTTATCTTACTCACACAGTCAGCTACCTCATTGCGCCTCTTTTTTTCTTTGCGTCATGTGCTGTTTGGGGAGGGTTTTTTGGAAGGGACATCCTGCGTGACACTGCAGTGCCACTCCTAGATGGGCCCGGTGTTTGTGTCGGCCACTAGGGTCGCTTATCTTACTCACACAGTCAGCTACCTCATTGCGCCTCTTTTTTTCTTTGCGTCATGTGCTGTTTGGGGAGGTTTTTTTGGAAGGGCCATCCTGCGTGACACTGCAGTGCCACTCCTAGATGGGCCCGGTGTTTGTGTCGGCCACTAGGGTCGCTTATCTTACTCACACAGTCAGCTACCTCATTGCGCCTCTTTTTTTCTTTGCGTCATGTGCTGTTTGGGGAGGGTTTTTTGGAAGGGCCATCCTGCGTGACACTGCAGTGCCACTCCTAGATGGGCCCGGTGTTTGTGTCGGCCACTAGGGTCGCTTATCTTACTCACACAGTCAGCTACCTCATTGCGCCTCTTTTTTTCTTTGCGTCATTTGCTGTTTGGGGAGGGTTTTTTGGAAGGGACATCCTGCGTGACACTGCAGTGCCACTCCTAGATGGGCCCGGTGTTTGTGTCGGCCACTAGGGTCGCTTATCTTACTCACACAGCGACCTCGGTGCAAATTTTAGGACTAAAAATAATATTGTGAGGTGTGAGGTATTCAGAATAGACTGAAAATGAGTGTAAATTATGGTTTTTGAGGTTAATAATACTTTGGGATCAAAATGACCCCCAAATTCTATGATTTAAGCTGTTTTTTAGGGTTTTTTGAAAAAAACACCCGAATCCAAAACACACCCGAATCCGACAAAAAAAATTCGGTGAGGTTTTGCCAAAACGCGGTCGAACCCAAAACACGGCCGCGGAACCGAACCCAAAACCAAAACACAAAACCCGAAAAATTTCCGGCGCTCATCTCTAATTTCTATACAATTATGTCTCCCCACATCTAATTTTCCTCTCATGCCACATCCTTCATCCTGCTTCACTGGTTCCCTAACACACTAGATGTTCAGTTCAAATTACTCATTCTCACCTACATTGCCTTAAACCATTCCTCCTCTCCTTACATCTCTGAACTCAGCTTTCTTAACACTGTGTCATGCCCACTGGAGTATTTATAAAAAAGGGCAGTGTGTGCAGTGCACATGGATCCCCGGGGTCATGGGGGCCCACACCGCACACCCTGTACCTTTTTTTCTCAATACTTACCCTCTGAAGTCCCGCATCAGCAGCAGCACTGTAGAAATATCCAGGAAAATGGTGCTTTTTCTCCAGTGCATGCACAGTAAGAAAATCACTGGGAAAATAGCCACAGCCCCATTTTCCTGGAGACCTGCACATGCGCACTAGACTCTGGGGTAGTGCTAGGGTCCCCTAGTGAGTCTACAGCACTGCTGGCTAGAGAGGAGGGGGCCCAGACAGAGTCTGCACATGGGCCTCCTCCTCTCTTGAAGCACCTCTGCTCCTGCCCTCTCCTTTCCTCCTATGAACAGTGTATCTCCTCCACCCTAGTGACTTCCTCTTCCATTTGCCTCCAAGATTTTGTTTGAGGTGTCCCCATCTTTTGGAACTCCCTTACTCAGATGATCAACCAGTTTCTTCAGCTTTATCTGCTTCCTTAAACTTACCTTTTTTATTAAAGCATATCACCCTCCTCATACTGTTCTCCTCCACCTTATATCCTACCTAGTACACCCTCTAAATGTTCACCTCTTCTCCATAGTATATAAGCTTTTGCGTGCAGGGCACTATATTTGTCACTAAAGCTCTGCCCTGCTCCCTTGTCTGTTTCTCCCATTCAGTGACTCAGACAGTCTTTGCCCGGGTTGGGTATGTGTTACCACCCCTGGGGATCCCGGCAGTCAGAATACCGACCGTGAGAGCCTGATGGCGGAATGCCGGCAGGGGGCGAGCACAACAAGCCCCTTGTGGGCACGATGCAGGCTCGGTAGCATGCTGCACTCGCCACAGGTTCTATACCCACTCTATGGGTGTTGTGGACACCCACGAGTGGGAAAAGTCCTTGCTAGTGGCCATGCCAACTCTTGGGATTTAGAGGGGGGTGGGATTTACCTGTCGGTAATGTGACCGGCAGTCTTCATACTGCCGGTCACATAACTACATCCTCTTTGGCCGGGCATGTTGACTTTCCTATGTATGTGCCTGCTAACTTTAATCAATTGTCCTAACTCTTCTCCTGTTACCTGTGGTGTGTTGTTTGGATTTTTACTACAGTATGAACTGATGCATTGATCTGCTGTTATTGCATACTGCATATAGTACTTGTACTCAGATTCCCTGTTCATGTTTTCTATGTATACTTTGTATGTTGTTGTGTTCACTTTGGCACTTTAAAACTAAACTAATAATATCCTAGTTTAGGCAGACGTATTTGCAATACAGTTGCAAACTGTGGCAGACAGAGACTAGGTCACTAACTAGAAACATTTCCTAATGCAATTAAGACTTTTTTTTCTGTTGCATCTGCTCATGAGATGTGATTTTAAGGTCCACTGGTTCGATGACGATATCTGTAGTGTCAATTCATTAAGATTTCTTTTTATCTGACCCTTTCACGGATCCAGTGAAGATCAAAACAGCTAACATTATTGCAGTCTGACAGCTGGTAAAGGTCACCAAGCTACATTAATTCAGGATTTTTTTTTGTTCTTTAGCACATTGTTTATAAACGAGAGCTGTGATCCAGCTTGGAGAACAGAGACATTTCATACACCTTGTGCTCCTATGGCATTTAAGCAAATATATATTTTTTTGTTATATGTTTTCCTCAATCCCTCCTGAGCACACCTAGGGTTAAAATCCATGTATATATACAATTATAACAAGTTTGTGTTGCTGTTACTTTGCAGAAGTCAGTAAGATTGAAAATAATTGACCACGTAACACTTTATACATAGTGACAAACCTTCAGGGTTTTCATTTTCTGCTCAGATTAACTTCCATCTAACCCATTAAAAAGCCAAATGCCGTCGGCTGTTTACATGTGCAGTACTTCCTCTGTTTTTTTTACCGCATGTAGGGACTGATTCAGTGTTGAGGGCAAGAAAAAAAGAGCAAGCAACTTAGCACCATGATAAAACCATGTTAAAGGGGTGGAGATGTGCGAGGCATGTCCAAATTTTAATCTAAATTGCACTATTAAAGATAAAGTTGCCCGGCATTTGTGGGCTGCATGCAAAGCAGACAGTTTTACTTTGCACCCCTTGCATTGCAACATGGGACTTAATATAGAGATGAACTGTTGCACAGCCGCTGTGACTTTGTATGCAATGACTGTGCAGTAATATGCTAATGCCTAAGGAGGCTTCTTGTTTAAATAGACACCTCTAGCCTGCTTCTCTGATCTGCTGCTGCATCCAAAGATGCAGCATCAGATCATCTGCATGAACATCACACATCTAAGGAACCCTGACCAGGTGTTTTCACACTGCCAGGGAGGGCCGGATTAAGCCTTTTGGGGGGGAAGGGGGGCAGGGGCACTTAAGACAGGGGCCCTCCATATGTTGTCTGCACTGCCTCGCCTTGTCATCCTGCCCATCCCCCACTATAGGGCTGCATAGTGTAAGTGCAGCAGTGTGCTCAGGGTGGCGAAGGTACAGTATATTATATACTATACTGTATATATTAAATTTGAAACAATGGTGTAGTATAATGGGACAGCCCTCAGGAGTACTCTCTGTGTACCTCTTTCTCCAATACCAATTGATCTCATCAGATTACAGGTTACAAAGGACCCAAACACATTAATCTAGCCCTTTCCCCCCTCAAATCTTTTCTCTGGTCGGGAAGCTCCTTCAGTAGCTCATGAAACCTGATAAACGTATGTGACTGCTTGCACTGCACACATTCTGGCTGCCTGGTTCTTTCTTCCACTGCAGCACAATAGGGAGAGCCAGTGATGTCAGTGTGTTCCAGCTGGGGGGCACCCCTGATGGTGGGAGGGGCGGGGTACAGTGTTCCCTGCGCCCATCTTTTAATACAGCTCTGCTGCTGGGGCAAGTGGCCTCAGCAGGCCCAAAAAGTAGGCCATCCTGCCCCTGTTTTCTGAAACACTAGCCGACCCTACCCCTTCCCTGCCCCCAAATGGCTACAGCATGTCAATCATGCTGTGTCTGAAGGGGCAGTGGGACCGTCATCACAGAAATAGATCTGCAAAAGTGCAATACAGAACCTGCGCGTGAACAGTGGCCTCTCCTTACATCATGACACTGTCCCTGTCACACGTTCTGCTGCTGTAAGCATGCCCATGATTGGATTAGCTATTAAAGAGGGCAGGCAGCTCAGATGAGATGAAGATTGTAAACCATAAAGTGCTTTATCCTTGTTCAAACACGCCTTGAAAAGAATAGTAAAGTTTTTTATATTTTTTTTCACAGAAAGTTCATATTAAAGTTAATTTTATGGTCTAGAAAAATTATTTAAATAAATTACATTGCTCAATTATGTTTAATTTACTGTGAGTTGGATGAATAATACAATTATCTTATTATAAAAGATCTTTGCACATTTTATATAAATGAAATTATATCATGTCAAGGACAGCAGACTTCTGACAAAAGAATTGTCAATCATTAGTCTAAATAAAACGAAATGGTAAATCAATTAATTATTTTTGTTTTTGTCTTTCATAATAAAAAATAGTTAGAAATAATTCAATACAGCAAAACAATATTTTCTGAGTTTGACATTATTTATAATGAAAATAGATATATAGAAATAAATCAGACTTTATCATAATCTTGCATAGTGAACACATACAGCCAGGGGTTGTGATTGATAAGCTGAAATGTGCAGTTCGGTTCTTTAGATATCAGAACCCAAACAAATTTCTTGGATCTGATTCAAGTCCCAATTCTGATCTCCTGAAGAGTTCCCAGTTCGGGTCTTCCCGTGGTTTGGAATTTGGATTATAAATCCAAGTTTGGGGTTTTGGATTGCAAGATTTAGATTTTAGTTGTTTTTATCCATTTTCAAGAAATCCAAAACCCAATATTCAAATTTAAAGTCCGAATTTCAAACCAATACACTTTAAGGGTGGTTTTGCAAAACCAAACCAGTATTAATTAGAACCCAAATCAAAATAAGAGACTCTGTGCACAGCTCTACTAATGGGTCAACCTGTGGCAAGTAATACAGACAGCGAGTATTTGGGGAGAACCAAAATGTAATTAAGTTAAAGTTTTGACATTTCTTTATATAAAAGTTTATTTTTTTCAATATCAGATCTATTTATGCCGTCAGCATTTTTCTTTTTAAAAAATTCACACAGCTAATACACCAAAGGTTTATGGTACTTTTATAAGGAATGACATATTTGTCTGCCTTAAGATGCAGCAGAATAGTACCTCTGAGTATTCCATGCCTGACATGAGTTCTAACTGAACAGTAAAGGATGTCCTGATTTAACTCCAGCAACTGTCTAGTTAAAATTCTGAACACTAGTATATTGTGAGTACAAAATTCCCTACCAAATTTGGAATCATACTTTATATCCATTTGTCATATTAAATAATGACAATATACTTTTACAGTACTTTAGCTATTCTTTCTTTTTTTAAGGTTTTCCTTTTACATGAAAATTGATGTTATTAGTCAACAAATAAAACTTGCTATAAAATGGTTATAAAACAGCAGCACATAACAATGCTTATAAACAGGTGTAAAGTAAGCTTAAGTTCACACATCACGTTATAGAAAGGTTGATGTTTTAACTAAGCGAGTCGCAAACACCAGCTGTTCTCACATCAAGGAACAAAGCAGATGTTGGGTCTAAATATTATAACAAAACTTTGCCTGTGCTGAAACGTCTGTTCCTATCTCTGCAGATGCTTCTGCTCTCCCCAGAAAGAAATGAACTGATATTCCAGAAATCATTAGGGAATCATTTAACATGGGAACATAATTCACTGTTGCACAAGAAAAATTATGTGAAGACAAATAATTTCTATAGCTGTAATTAGTTTTCTAAATAAAAAAAAAAGTTCAGTCATATACAGTATGGTTATCAATTTATCAAATGCAGCTTCTTGTTTTCATATATTAATGTCAGTTGCATATCAAAATGCTTTCTCTTGAGAGGTAAAATTAAATAACCCCCATAGACTCCTATAGGAATTAATGTCATTTTGAAAACTGTTTCGAAAAATATTTATCTAATTCAGTATTTGAACTTGCCCACTTTGACTTTAGAAGCAGAACCCCCACCCAGGGGCGTCAGAACGTTTTTAGGTCAGGGATGGCAAGATATAATCTCATTTTGGCGCCCCTAAATTGCTGAATCGCTAAAGGCCAGATCCACCTGAAATACACTGAGAAGGCCAGATCCACACTAAGGGGATCATTCAGATCTGATCGCTGCTGTATGTTTTCGCACAGTGGGCAATCAGGTATTAACTGCGCACGCGCATTGGACAGCAACAAAGGGCATCTCTGGTCAGCGAGGGGATGATTCGAAAAATCCGTTTGCACGGGTGTTCGCAAGGTGATTGACAGGAAGAAGCCGTTTGTGGGTGGTAACTGACCGTTTACTGGGAGTGTCCGGAAAATCGCAGGTATCCCCAAGCGTTTTTAGGGAGGGTGTCTCATGTCAGTTCCGGCCCCAATCAGCCTGATGTGATCGCACTGTAGGAGTAAGTCCTGAGCTGAGCAGAGACTGCACAAAGTTGATTTTAGTGGATTTTAGCAGCTCGGCATACACATGCAATCGCACACTTGCACGGCAAATATACACTACCCCTGGAGGTGGCGACTATTTGAACACAGAACAGGAAAATTAGCAGCTCAGCTCTCCCATGCCACTCTAGTTTCCCACCACGTGCCCCATGTAGCAGGGAGAGTAGGTCAAGCCCTAGTAGTGACCAGTGCAGTGCTGGTGAGGGTGAGGGCAGGGATGCTGAAAGGGAGTTACAGGGAGGGCAGGGATGTTGAGGGGGGAGTTACAGGGAGGGCAGGGATGTTCAGGGGGGAGTTACAGGGAGGGCAGGGATGTTGAGGGGGGAGTTACAGGGAGGGCAGGGATGTTCAGGGGGGAGTTACAGGGAGGGCAGGGATGTTGAGGGGGGAGTTACAGGGAGGGTGAGGGCAGGGATGCTGAGGGAGGAGTTACAGGGAGAGTGAGGGCAGGGATGCTGAGGGAGGAGATACAGGGAGGTTGAGGGCAGGGATGCTGAGGGAGGAGATACAGGGAGGTTGAGGGCAGGGATGCTGAGGGAGGAGTTACAGGGAGGCTGAGGGCTGGGACGCTGAGGGGGGAGTTACAGGGGGGGTGAGAGTAGGAATGCTGAGAGGAAGTTACAGGAGGGCAGGGATGTTGAGGGGGGAGTTACAGGGAGGGTGACGGCAGGGATGCTGAGGGAGGAGTTACAGGGAGGCTGAGGACTGGGACGCTGAGGGGGGAGCTACAGGGGGGGTGAGAGTAGGGATGCTGAGAGGAAGTTACACGGAGGGCAGGGATGCTGAGGGGGAGTTACAGGGAGACTGAGGGTATGGATGCTGACAGGGAGTTAGAAGGAGTGTGAGGAGCACTGAGGGGGGAGTTACAGGGTGGGTGAGGGCAGGGGCACTGAGGGTGCAGTTAGAGGGAGGATGAGGGCTGGGACGCTGAGGGGGGAGTTGCAGGGAGGGTGAGAGTAGGGATGCTGAGGGGGGAGTTAGAGGGAGAGTGAGTACACACTGAGGGGGGAGCTACATGAAGGGTGAGGGCAGGGACACTGACGGGGAGTTTCATGGCGGGTGATGGCAGGGACACTGAAGGGGAGTTACATGGAGGGTGAGGGCATGAGCACTGACAGGGAGTTACAAGGAGTGTGAGGAGCACTGAGCGGGGAGTTACAGGGAGGGTGAGGGCTGGGACGCTGAGGGGGGAGTTACAGGGAGGGTGAGAGTAGGGATGCTGAGGGGGGAGTTAGAAGGAGGGCGAGTGCACACTGAGGGGGGAGCTACATGGAGGGTGAGCGCAGGGACACTGACGGGGTGTTACATAGCGGGTGACTGCAGGAACACTGACGGGGAGTTACATGGCAGGTGAGGGCAGGGACACTGACGGGGAGTTACATGGCGGGTGAGGGCAGGGACACTGACGGGGAGTTACAGGGAGGGTGAGGGCAGGGGCACTGACGGGGACTTACAGGGAGGGTGAGGGCAGGGGCACTGACGGGGAGCTACATGGAGGGTGAGCGCAGGGACACTGACGGGGTGTTACATGGCGGGTGACTGCAGGGACACTGACGGGGAGTTACATGGCAGGTGAGGGCAGGGACATTGACGGGGAGTTACATGGCGGGTGCGGGCAGGGACACTGACGGGGAGTTACAGGGAGGGTGAGGGCAGGGGCACTGACGGGGAGTTACAGGGAGGGTGAGGGCAGGGGCACTGACGGGGAGTTACAGGGAGGGTGAGGGCAGGGGAACTGAAGTGGAGTTACATGGAGGGTGAGGGCATGGGCACTGACAGGGAGTTACAAGGAGTGTGAGAAGCACTGAGGGGGGGGGGGGGTTACAGGTAGGGTGAGGGCTGGGACGCTAAAGGGAGAGTTACAGGGAGGGTGAGAGTAGGGATGCTGAGGGGGGAGTTAGAAGGAGGGCGAGTGCACACTGAGGGTGGAGCTACATGGAGGGTGAGTGCAGGGACACTGACGGGGTGTTACATAGCGGGTGACTGCAGGGACACTGACGGGGAGTTACATGGCAGGTGAGGGCAGGGACACTGATGGGGAGTTACATGGCGGGTGAGGGCAGGGACACTGACGGGGAGTTACAGGGAGGGTGAGGGCAGGGGCACTGACGGGGAGTTACAGGGAGGGTGAGGGCAGGGGCACTGACGGGGAGCTACATGGAGGGTGAGCGCAGGGACACTGACGGGGTGTTACATGGCGGGTGACTGCAGGGACACTGACGGGGAGTTACATGGCAGGTGAGGGCAGGGACACTGACGGGGAGTTACATGGCGGGTGAGGGCAGGGACACTGACGGGGAGTTACAGGGAGGGTGAGGGCAGGGGCACTGACGGGGAGTTACAGGGAGGGTGAGGGCAGGGGCACTGACGGGGAGTTACAGGGAGGGTGAGGGCAGGGGAACTGAAGTGGAGTCACATGGAGGGTGAGGGCATGGGCACTGACAGGGAGTTACAAGGAGTGTGAGAAGCACTGAGGGGGGGGGTTACAGGTAGGGTGAGGGCTGGGACGCTGAGGGGAGAGTTACAGGGAGGGTGAGAGTAGGGATGCTGAGGGGGCAGTTAGAAGGAGGGTGAGTGCACACAGAGGGAGCTACATGAAGGGTGAGGTCAGGGATGCTGATGGGGAATTACAGGGCGGGTGAGGGCAGGGACACTGACGGGGAGTTACAGGGAGGGTGAGGGCATGGGCGCTAATGGGGTGTTAAAGTGAGGGTGAAGGCAGGGGCACTGAGAGTGGACTTACAAGGAAAGTGAGGGAAGGGGCCTATAAAAATAGCTTTATTAAAATAAATAAAATACTCTAAATCCAAGTGTGGATTAAACATTCATATACAGAATCAGATTAGAACATATGGAGAGCCACCCCCCCACCCCCCGACTGTTGATTACCATATATTAGGAGTGTAAGTAATGCCTCCTCTCTTCTTTAGGAAGAGGCAGCAGCCTGTCACATGTGGGATTCTGTCTGTGTGCTGCAGCGATCCCTTTGATTTACAGCAGCCCACTGGGGAGGCGGAGCTCGGGACTCGGAGAGTACTCAGAGCTGCCTGAGATAGTGTGGTCTTCCTGGGCGGGTGGGCGGCACATCTCTTCATGCCGCCGGTTCCACTGCTGCGTTGCCTGTGGTAAGTGAGACAGGCTCTGGCAGCAGCGGCAGCAAAAGGCACGACAGTGCAGCTCCCTCAGTAAGGAGGATGAGAGGGGGAGGTCGCTTTTCATGCTGCAGGCGCAGCTGCTGCCTGTCTCAGTGACAAGCGCTGTCAGCCGGCAGCAACAGCAGCACTTCTCAGCAAGGAGGTGTGACAGGGAGATAGAAAGTGTCAGGGAAATAGTGGGTGACAGAAAGACACTAGGTGACAGAAAAATAGTGGGTGACATGGTGAGGGAGACAGGGAGATACTAGGTGATGGAGATAGTGGGTGACAGGGAGAGAGAGTTACAGGGAGAGAGAATGACGGAGATAATGGGTGACAGGTGGATAGTTGGTGACATGGTGAGGGTGACAGGGAGATACTAGGTGATGGAGATAGTGGGTGAAAGGGAGAGAGAGTTACAGGGAGAGAGAGTGACAGGGGGATAGTGGGTGACATGGTGAGGGTGACAGGGGGATAACGGGTGACATGGTGAGGGTGACAGGTGGATAGTGGGTGACATGGTGAGAGAGACAGGGAGATAGTGGGTGACATGGTGAGGGTGACAGGGGGGATAGCAGGTGACATGGTGAGGGTGACAGGGGGATAGCGGGTGACATGGTGTGGGTGACACGGGGATAGCGGGTGACATGGTGAGGGTGACAGGTAGATAGCGGGTGACATGGTGAGGGTGACAGGGGGATAGCGGGTGACATGGTGAGGGTGACAGGGGGACATGGTGAGGGTGACAGGGGATAGTGGGTGACATGGTGAGGGTGATGGGTGGATAGCGGGTGACATGGTGAGGGTGACGGGGGGATAGCGGGTGACATGGTGATGGTGACAGGTGGGATAGCGGGTGACAGGTGGATAGCGGGTGAATGGTGAGGGTGACGGGTGGATAGCGGGTGACATGGTGAGAGTGACGGGTGGATAGCGGTTGACATGGTGAGGGTGACAGGTGGATAGCGGGTGACATGGTGAGGGTGACAGGTGGGATAGCGGGTGACAGGTGGATAGCGGGTGACATGGTGAGGGTGACGGGGGGATAGTGGGTGACATGGTGAGGGTGACATGGTGAGGGTGATAGGGGGGATAGCGAAGGGACATGGTGAGGGTGACAGAGGGGATAGCAGGTGACATGGTGAGGGTGACAGGGGGATAGCGGGTGACATGGTGAGGGTGACAGGGGGATAGCGGGTGACATGGTGAGGGTGACAGGGGAATAGCGGATGACATGGTGAGGGTGACAGCGGGATAGGGGGTGACATGGTGAGGGTGACAGGGGGAGACATGGGGAGGGTGACAGGGGGATAGAGGGTGACATGGTGTGGGTGACAGGGGGATAGCGGGTGACATGGTGAGGGTGACAGGGAGATAGCGGGTGACGTGGTGAGGGTGACAGGGGGATAGCGGGTGACATGGTGAGGGTGACAGGGGGGGTAGCGGGTTACATGGTGAGGGTGGCAGGGGGATAGTGGGTGACATGGTGAGGGTGACGAGTGGATAGCGGGTGACATGGTGAGGGTGACAGGGGGGATAGCGGGTGACATGGTGATGGTAACAGGTGGGATAGCGGGTGACAGGTGGATAGCGGGTGACATGGTGAGGGTGACGGGTGGATAGCGGGTGACATGTTGAGGGTGACGGGTGGATAGCGGGTGACATGGTGAGGGTGACGGGTGGATAGCGGTTGACATGGTGAGGGTGACAGGTGGATAGCGGGTGACATGGTGAGGGTGACAGGTGGGATAGCGGGTGACAGGTGGATAGCGGGTGACATGGTGAGGGTGACTGGGGAGGCGAAGCTCCTCAGAATGCAGGCATGCTGCTGCTACTGCTGTATGACTATCAGCGCAGCGGCAGCAATCACAATTAAAAAAAAAAAGCCTGCAAATGACGGGGGAGGGGCCGCACCGGGCCTGGGATGTTTACTCACGGAGCGGAGGATGTAATGTGCGGTCTTTCACCTGACCGCACATCGCTCCTCCGCTCCTCCTGTACCCTGATCGGCGCCTCTCTATGTTTGGGGGGGGGGGGGGCGAGCTGCCCCCTTGCCCCCCCAGTTCCGACGCCTCTGCCCCCACCTAACAACATTACGGAGTGAAATGAATTAGCACCATTGGTTCAGCTCTATTTACAGACTATGCTGTAAATTCAGCAAACTATGGAAATATACAGTGCAGGATTCTTACTATAGTTTGCAGAATTGCACAGCAAAAGCAGAATTCAAAGACTGAATCACAGAACTTTACAGTTCAACAATGCTGACTTTTTTTTGTGTAGACTCTAATGAGACAGTTCTTACATATAGGGGGTCATTCCGAGTTGTTCGCTCGCAAGCGGATTTTAGCAGATTTGCTCATGCTAAGCCGCCGCCTACTGGGAGTGAATCTTAGCATCTTAAAATTGCGAACGATGTATTCGCAATATTGCGATTACACACCTCGTAGCAGTTTCTGAGTAGCTCCACACTTACTCGGCATCTGCGATCATTTCACTGCTTGTCGTTCCTGGTTTGACGTCACAAACACACCCAGCGTTCGCCCAGACACTCCTCCGTTTCTCCGGCCACTCCTGCGTTTTTTCCGGAAACGGTAGCGTTTTTTCCCACACGCCCATAAAACGGCCTGTTTCCGCCCAGTAACACCCATTTCCTGTCAATCACATTACGATCGCCAGAACGATGAAAAAGCCGTGAGTAAAAATCCTAACTGCATAGCAAATTTACTTGGCGCAGTCGCAGTGCGGACATTGCGCATGCGCATTAAGCGGAAAATCGCTGCAATGCAAAGATTTTTACCGAGCGAACAACTCGGAATGACCCCCATAGATTTTTGATTTGCCGAAATAAGATACAGGTTGAGTATCCCATATCCAAATATTCCGAAATACGGAATATTCCAAAATACGGACTTTTTTTAAGTGAGAGTGAGATAGTGAAAACTTTGTTTTTTGATGGCTCAATGTACACAAACTATGTTTAATACACAAAGTTATTAAAAAGATTGTATTAAATGACCTTCAGGCTGTGTGTGTAAGGTGTATATGGAACATAAATGAATTGTGTGAATGTAGACACACTTTGTTTAATGCACAAACGTATACAAAATAATGGCTAAAATTACCTTCAGGCTGTGTGTATAAGGTGTATATGTAACATAAATGCATTCTGTGCTTAGACTAGGGTCCTATCGCCACGATATCTCATTATGGTATGCAATTATTCCAAACTACGGAAATATCCCATATCCAAAATACCTCTGGTCCCAAGCATTTTGGATAAGGGATACTCAACCTGTATAAGGAAACAAAGTGTTAGTTTTATAACTCATTTTAAACAGATCGGACTATGGATCTTGATCAGTGTACTTTTCAGTTCTTTTTTCCCTTAGATCCCAGGTGGCAGGAAAAATGGTTTGTAATATGGCAAATAAAGATTAATCCCACTGAGACTTGCTCTCCTTAGGATATCCAGTTATATTTATCACAATGTCTGTAGTATATCTAATGCATGCTTTATCTCATGCTTTCAAACAAACATACTGAAACCTCTCGTTTTGCCTATGTTCAACTGGCTTCTTTTCTATTGACTAATATAAATTATCTACTCCTACTCCGTTCTCTCCCGTCTGCCTCTACCCACATTACTTCAGTACAATAGCCTGCATCAAATTGACCGATGACATTAAAAAAACAATAGTTCACTTCTCTATTCTTATACTCTGAGCTCTCAGTTGCTTTTGACACTGTGAAGCAGTTGTCCTTTTTGACAATCCTTGTTGGCTTGGCATTCTGGTAACTGCCATCTCCTACAGTAGTTCACCCCCTAAGCCTCTGGTTGCTTCCTCTCACCTCTCTTTATAACTATAGCTCCCCTCTCCCTCTCAATCAGAGTACTTCAAGGCTCTGTGTTTTCCCTATTCTCCTTGCTCTACAACTACAAACTAGGCAAACTCAAATTCTGCTTCGGACCTCATTATCACCTCTACAGTGATGATGCTGCTGCAATCTACATCTCCTTCATGGACCTCTTTCCATTTTCCTTAGTCAATTGTCTATCTGCCATCTCCACATGGATGAACCAACACCATCTCAAGCTCAATATGTCCAAATTTGAGCTCATTACTTTTCCTGCCATTAATTCCACAATCTATCCACATATCTTCATCATGCTAGACAATGTGGGCCAGATCAGCAGGAGTATGAAATACTGCTACTTTAGTAGCAAATGTTAGGGATTGCTTGAACAGCTTATTTTTGGGGCAGCTTTCCCCCCAATGGAGCAATACTAAATTATTCTGGTACTTACATATCCATTCCCCACTGTCTCTTCAATTTTTTTTGTCTTTCTTTGTTGTTTTATTGACAGCAATCAGTGGTCAAAGAGGGCCTACATAATAATGTGGTATGCCATTCCGCAACTTTTCCTACTGTTTTAATTGCAATATTGTCAAATTGTCACAGGCTGTGTTTGAAAAATGAGTTAGAGCTCATTGGTAAGTATTTTATCTCTCTCCACTTTATCACTCTCCATAGCTTAGTACATCAGCTCTCTATGGGGGTAATTCTGAGTTGATCGCAGCAGGAATTTTGTTAGCAGTTGGGCAAAACCATGTGCACTGCAGGGGAGGCAGATATAACATGTGCAGAGAGAGTTAGATTTGGGTGGGTTATTTTGTTCTGTGCAGGGTAAATACTGGCTGCTTTATTTTTACACTGCAAATTAGATGGCAGATTGAACACACCCCACCCAAATCTAACTCTCTCTGCACATGTTAAGTTTGCCTCCCCTGCAGTGCACATGGTTTTGCCCAACTGCTAACAAAATTCCTGCTGCGATCAATTTGGAATTACCCCCTATGTTAGAAAGTATATGTAGGAACAGTGTGCACTTAAAATATGCTGATTCTCAGGTTGCCTTGTTTAATATTTGGCTTAAAGCAGGACTCTTCCATTCTATTGGCCTAATTCAGAGGCAATCGCTGCTACAACAACAATCGCACTCTGAAGCCCTTTACGCACATGTGCTCCTAGTGATATGTGGAAGCATCTCACAGGTGTGATCGCCTCTGCCTGATTGACAGTCAGAGGCGGTTGTGAGGCGGAAGGGGGCATGCCAACGGCATTTGAATGTTATTGGGGGGCGCAGTCCGGACAACACAGGTGTGTCCGGACCATTGCCACAGCTGCTGTGACCCAGAACATGGTGGGTAGCAGGCAGGGAGCTATTTGACAGGGAAGGGGGGGTGGGGCCTAACATGTGGGGCAGATTAACCCTGTACTGGGCGTCCGCCTGCATGTCAGAGAAACTGATCATAGATGTGCTAAATTTATCACATCTATGATCAGGTTTGAATCACCCACAGGGGTGGATTGGAATGGAAAACCAGCCCGGGATATTTATGGAATCAGCCCTAATGGAGGTGTGTTCTGATGAGGGGGTGGGGTCTGTTTTGGGGGGGCAGGATCCCTCCTTATAGGCGCTGATTGTATGCAAATGCGGCTTTCCTTGCATCTTTGCTGCCGCTGTGTCTGAGTCCAGGGGCGGATTGGGAACTAAAAGTGGCCCTGTACTATTTTGTAGAAGTGGCCCGACATGGGCAGCACAAATGGTACAGTATAACATATAACATACTGTACAATGTAGCCATGGCAGAATCACTGGATGGTAGAGTTGCTGTACTGCAGAGATGGAATAACAGAATGAATGGGGACAATGCAGTGTATGAAGTGCGGTGGGCTGCCTGTCATGTGTGGGCTGGGGCCACATAACAACACACAAAACAGGCCCCACAGACACGTCAGTCTTCCAGGATTCTTCATGGTGAGCCCTATGGCCAATCCGCCCCTGGTCACCTATGTTATTCACTCAATCTCACAGAATTTGTAAACAATTGTAGCATGAATAGCACCAGCATTGGGTCTTTCATAATGTGACATCAGGACAATGAGGTTTCATAGAGTGTACATTCAGGGAAAGCTTTCCTCTTCGCCAATGGAAAATTGTATCAGAACTTGCCTTTGTAAATAATAAAGCCATTTTCATGCTGTGAGCACAAAGCTGCTAGGCTCTTATTTTTTTCTTGTAATCTATGTTTATTGAGTACCAACAGAGCCAGCTTTAGGCATAGGCAAATGCCTAGGGCATTTGGTATGCCCTGGGACACAAGCAGTTTCTGATGATTAAAATGATATGCAGCATGCCTATATTCTGTGTGTGACTGCGGCTGTATCTGCATACGGAATGCTACGTTACAGTGTATTCCTGGAAATCACTGTAACGTAGCATTTGATATGCAGATACAGACACAGTCACACACAGAATATAGGCATGCCGCATATCATTTTAATCAGCAGAAGCTGCTTGTGCAACCTAGGCACATAGTAATGAAAATAAGATGAGTTTTCATTAAAAAAAGGCGCCCGGCGTGAACAGAGCTGCCAGCTGACTCATGCCAGGCATCTCCTGCTGCATGGTGTATTGAGACAAGATGTGTGAGGACACATTTGTATCCAAGCAGAGGAGGAGGTCACAGTGTTAGCAGCCATGTGAGTGCTGTGTGTGTGTGGGTTGGTTGGTTGGTTGGTTGTGCAGTAGCGTTCGGCATATGTGTAAGGGGCATTATGTGTGTCATGTATAAATGTATTAATAATGTGCAGCAAATGTGTAAGGGGCACTATGTGTGTCATTATGTGTAAAAGTGCACTAATAATGTGCGGCATATGTGAAAGGGACATTATGTGTATCATGTGTATAAGGGTAGTAATAATGTGCGGCATATGTGTAAGGGACATCATGTGTATAAGGGCCTTAATAAAGGTTGGCATAATGTGTAAGGCACTTTATGTTTATAAGGACATTAATAATGTGTGTTGTATGTGTAAGGGGCATAACTATGGTATTATGTGTATAAATGCATTACTAATGTGTGGCATTATGTGTATAAGGTGCTCTACTATGTGTCATAACGTATAGAAAGGGCACTACTTTGTGGTCTAATGTGAATAAAGAGCAATATGGTGTGGTGTAATGTGAATAAGGAGCAATTCAGTGTGATGTAATGTGAATAACAGGTAATACTATGAGGAGTAACATATATAAGGTAAAGTGGTACTACTGTGTGATGTAACGTGAATTAGGGACACTATCTTATGATGTAATGTGAATAAAGTTGCACTATTATCTGACCTAATTTGAATTGGGGGTACTATTGTGTGGCCATGCCCCTTCCCAGCAAGAACACACCCCTTTTTGGGCTGTGCACCGAATGTGCGCACTGTTCCAATTTAAATGTAGGGGATAGGAACACCAAAATGAGGACTGCTATAGGTGAGGGGTGATGGTGCTGGGAAGGGGGTGCAGGGTCAGAGGCGGAACTAGCGGTGGTGCTAGGAGTCACCAGCCAAAATCTTAACAATATGGAAGGGAGCAGCGCTAAAATTGAAATGATTGGATTGATATAGTAATATTATAACAATTTATTACATTAAAAACAATGAAAAACACTTAAAAAACAATTGTCTCCTCATGTGAGGTACTTGATAGATACACCTTTGTAGCTCACATATAAATCTATTTGTAGTTTAGACCGATTGGTGTCTGTTCCTGAATGTATACCCAGGTATGTCCACTAGTCCCAAATGAGGATATAATTGCACTCAGCACAATTCGGCAGTAGAATAGTTACCGATCACTGTGTATTAGAGGTGGAAGGGCTTCCATAAGTAAGAGTCCACAATGGGGGTCTTTGTCCTCATTAGATGCGGTGGGTGCTGTAGTTTTCCTCTTTGTGTTGCAAAAGCAGACTGCTGGTGGATCCGTGGTTGGTTCAGACACTCATATAAACGGTCACAGGAGCTGTGAAGGTGATGAAGGGGGGTCCTGACGTGTTTCACTGCACCCTAAGAATTACAGCTTTATTAAAGGATGCCTTATGGTGTGTGGATGGGATTTATATACCCATGCTAATGAGGATAATTACTGACACCTGCAATGAGGAGTCAATCCAATCACTTCAAATATGATATAAAATATGTATAAAACATCTAGGAGGCAGACCTTCTAATTAAACTTAATATATACATCTAAAAATATCTTATTTTTCAAAACCGTTCACTAAGTAAATCTTTTGTTTTTTATATATGGAAAGTAAGATCGATTTTCCACCAATCCGACTTGGTGCCGATCACGCAACCCGGGAGTGTATATGCAATTGCAGAGAATATGAAAATGCTAAATATCATGCTTAGAACAAACGGCACTACACCATATATAGTTACAACAAAGCTGAACAAAACCACTCGAATTTGTATGTGAATAAGCCATAATTCAATGAAAAAATTCTATATAAAGATAATAATATAACACTTGACTCGGATTTGTCCCGTCACGTGATATTAGGAGAGGTTACCATTGGTTGACATTGACACATGGCTATCAATAGCCAATCCTAATATTGCTTAATACTGTTTCCATGGATACAAAAGATATTTAGACACAAATCATTTAAAGATATATACCATATTTATATTATTTAATTCCAAACTAGAAAGACACTATGGGAGTAAGAATAACAACTGCAATAAACATTGAAAAAAAAAAAAAAATATATATATATATATATATATATATATATAACTGACGTTGGTTATTTCTATAGCTGCTTTCTGATACATTATAAGCATCGGCGCGTGATTGGCGTCGAGTCCCGTGACCCGGCCGCGTGACCGGCGCCGTGTCACGTGACCCGGAAGTAGGACCAAACCGACTAGTCATCAAATGATATTTGCGGTCATGTGACCGCGACTAGACACCTATCAGCTATCTTCTGGCTACAACTCCTTTCCGGATATTCAAGTAACCTATGGGGCTGTGTAAAACACAGTTGCCATAGTGATAAAATATAAACATCAGATCGGATTGGTTTAAAATCGATCTACCTTTACTTTCCATATACAAAAAAAAAAGATTTACTTAGTGAACGGTTCTGAAAAATAAGATATTTTTAGATGTATATATAAAGTTTAATTAGGTCTGCCGCCTAGATTTTTTATACATATTTTATATCATATTTGAAGTGATTGGATTGACTCCTCATTGCAGGTGTCAGTAATTCTCCTCATTAGTATGGGTATACTATCCACACACCATAAGGCATCCTTTGATAAAGCTGCAATTCTTGGGGTGCAGTGAAACACGTCAGGACCCCCCTTCATCACCTTCACAGCTCCTGTGACCGTTTATATGAGTGTCTGAACCAACCCCGGATCCACCAGCAGTCTGCTTTTGCAACACAAAGAGGAAAACTACAGCACCCACCTCATCTAATGAGGACAAAGACCCCCATTGTGGACTCTTACTTATGGAATCCCTTCCACCTCTAATACACAGTGATCGGTAACTATTCTACTGCCGAATTGTGCTGAGTGCAATTATATCCTCATTTGGGACTAGTGGACATACCTGGGTATACATTCAGGAACAGACACCAGTCGGTCTAAACTGCAAATAGATTTATATGTGAGCTACAAAGGTGTATCTATCAAGTACTTGTTTTTTTCTGACACATGAGGAGACAATTGTTTTTTAAGTGTTTTTCATTGTTTTTAATGTAATAAATTGCTATAATATTACTATATCAATCAAATCATTTAAATTTTAGCCCTGTTCCCTTCCATATTGTTTGCATTTTGCAGGAGTGATGCCCTCATTCTGAGTTGTTCGCTCGCTATCTGCTTTTAGCAGCAGTGCAAACGCTAAGCCGCCGCCCTCTGGGAGTGTATCTTAGCTTAGCAGAAGTGCGAACGAAAGATTAGCAGAACTGCGCATGAAAAATGTCATGCCATTTCTGAGTAGTTCCAGACCTACTCCTATCTTGCGATGAATGCAGTCTGTTTAGTTCCTGTTTTGAGGTCACAAACACGCCCTGCGCTCGGCCAGCCACTCCTGCGTTTTTGCCTGGCACGCCTGCGTTTTTTAGCACACTCCCTGAAAACGCTGAGTTGCAGTCCAGAAACACCCACTTCCTGTCAATCATACTACGATCATTCGAGCGACTGAAAAACGTCGCTCGAGCTTGGGTAAAACTACAACGTTTTGTGTGAAAGTACTTAGCGCATGCGCGCTGCGTACCATGCGCATGAGCAGAATTGACGCTTTTTCACTTGATCGCTGCTTTGCGAAAAACATCAGCGAGCGAACAACTCAGAATGAGGGCCTGACTCTCCTGTACATTTAGCGGCTGCTTGGTATAGCCATCACATATTGAACACCTGTTTCTTCTTTGCAAGAGGTTTTTTTGCACCAGCCAAAATCTTGCCTAGGGCATCATACTGGTTAGGACTGGCTCTGAGTACCAATACACTAGTCACACAACAACAAGAGAAATAAAAGAATGAGTAGAGGGTGTTATGAAGACCTGACGTAGCGCCAATAAATTATCGGACAATTTATACTCCAAACGTATCTTAGTTTATTTGGGGAAATACCAAGTCAGACATCCCTTATAATAATCGTAGTACATTTGCATATTCCCATCACACCCATTGCATACTGGTTTAAAATCAAATCAAACATATACAGTCATTAAATCTCCATACACAAACATTGGCAGTATTGAAGAGCACAGCGATATTTAATACGGCACCATCATAGCATGTTTCCTTTCCAACAAGTAAGCTAATCAGATTTCTGCCCTGCTGCTACTGTGATGTATACATTTCTAAAAGCAAAAGCATCTCAGCCACAAAATGGTAGGATACATTCAAACACAGTGGAGAAAATTTACTAAAGCTTCTAAAACAGAGATTTGGTGATGTTGCCCATAGCAACCAATCAGATGCCATAGCATTGGTTGCTATGGGCAACATCAACAATTCTCTGTTTTAGAAGCTTTAGTACACTTACCCCAATGTGTGTTGAATCACCAGGCAACATCAGCACAAGAACTGTTTGTTGGGGACTGAAGTGGGCTTCCATGGCTTAGCAGCTACTCAAAAGCCACCATGCACAGTGTCAAGAATTGGTTGGTGGTTTAAAACTCACCACCATTGGACACTGGTTTTTGGAATCACGCTTCACTATCGGACAGGTGGGTAGATGGATCTGGGTTTTTTGGGATGCAAGGCAAATGATTACTGCCTGAATGTACATAGTGTTAGCTGTAAAATATAATGGATAAGGAATAATTGTCTGGGACAATATTTCATAGTGGGGTTGAGGCCACTTAATTTTAGTGAAGGAAAATCCTAACTTTACAGTATACTGTACAACAGCATGCTGAATGATTCTGTGCTTTAAGCTTTGGAGTAAGCCCTTTCCTATTTCAGCAATGCAAAACGTAATGTAAAATGCACTAGCTCTCCTAAATATATGCTGTCTGCATAATTCAAAATTTTACCCACAAACCACAGTCAGAGAAGGCCACGTGATCATTCTAGTAGCAAGGAGAGGAGGATCTGGTGCCCACCTTCTTAGGGCCTAATTCAGACATGATTGCAGCAGCAAAATTGTTCTCTAATGGGCAAAACCATGTGCACTGCAGGTGGGGCAGATATAACACGTGCACACAGAGTTAGATTTGTGTGAGTTATTTTGTTTCTGTGCAGAGTAAATATGGCTGCTTTATTTTTACACTGCAATTTAGATTTCAGTTTGAGCACACCTCACCCAAATCTAACTCTCTCTGCCCCACCTGCACTGCACATGGTTTTGCCCATTATAGAACAATTTTGCTGCTGTGATCAGGTCTGAATTAGCCCCTTGATTTATATACATGCTCCAATATAGAAGTGGCTGAGGTATGGCTGCATTTTTACTGAACTATCGAACTATGGAATTTCCATCAGTGAATTTATTCAATTGTTTTGTATTTTAAAATACCTATATTATATTGGTTTATTACTTAATATCCATTATTGAAATTATTACATTGTTTTATTATATTTATAACACCTTTATATGGTCTATATTTCATACTATAATTTAATTATTTACTGTAATAAAACTGCTTGTTATCTTGGATTCACTGCACTACTGTATATATATATATATATATATATATATATATATATTCTTTTTTGGGGTATACAATGTAGAAGATTTGTCCATCTAACAACTAGAAAGGACTATTGTTGTTGAAAATATGGAACTCTCTCTTCTACTTGTGATAAAGAGAACTTTTATGTGGGATTGGACTTTTAATGGAACATATTCAAGGAAAGTTCTAATCAATTATTTTTAATTTCTGTAAGTGGTGATTAGTAGAGCCTTGAGTGCTTCCATACCATTTTTGGCCTTTCCTATTTCAGCATGACAATAATACAGTGTTAATCAAAAAACACGCAGAAGATAAAGCTAAACCTCAGTGAAACTTACATCGGTGACAGATGCTGCTGCCTGAATGTCTATACGAAATTAAGCTAATTTACCAATGTGTGTGTGAACAGTAGTTAGCACAATTAAAAAGTTGGGATCCCTGCGAGTCATAGAACAGACAGAATCAAAGTGCACATTGATCAGGGCTCATCCAAGGACATCCCGTTTACTATTAAGTCCTGGTTACTATGTAATATCAATATAGAGATACATATATTGATATAGTGAATACTAAAAGGGAAATTTACTAAGCTCTTCTTTTTATTTTAAATTGCATTTTTATCTGAAAAAGCAACTCAGTAATGTACTAAACAGCAATCACGGCAGAGTTTAATTAATTTGTATTAACTTTCACGTTCGACAACACAAATACAGTACAAATCAATAGACCATCGAATGAACATGGGGGGTCATTCCGAGTTGTTTGCTCGGTAAAAATCTTTGCATCGCAGCGATTTTCCGCTTAATGCGCATGCGCAATGTCCGCACTGCGACTGCGCCAAGTAAATTTGCTATGCACTTAGGAATTTTACTCACGGCATTTTCATCGTTCTGACGATCGTAATGTGATTGACAGGAAATGGGTGTTACTGGGCGGAAACAGGCCGTTTTATGGGCGTGTGGGAAAAAACGCTACCGTTTCCGGAAAAAACGCAGGAGTGGCCGGAGAAACGGGGGAGTGTCTGGGCGAACGCTGGGTGTGTTTGTGACGTCAAACCAGGAACGACAAGCAGTGAAATGATCACAGATGCCGAGTAAGTCTGGAGCTACTCAGAAACTGCTACGAGGTGTGTAATCGCAATATTGCGAATACATCGTTCGCAATTTTAAGATGCTAAGAATCACTCCCAGTAGGCGGCGGCTTAGCATGAGCAAATCTGCTAAAATCCACTTGCGAGCGAACAACTCGGAATGACCCCCATGGTTGGAATTTCACAAGCACCTCATACATCCTGGGAATTTACCAAGAATCCGTATTCTCAATCCCTGCCGATAATAACCAAACACTGCCGCAAAAAGATGGAATTCATACAGAAATTGAACTTTCAAGTAGAACTGCTTTTGGCTGGAGTGTTTGGAGAATCATGTACGGATCAGTGAGATCCATGCATACTTTTCTGTGTAAAAATGTGTTAAATAGTAATAAAAAAAACTGTACGGGGACCCCCATCCTAAATATATCCTGCCCAGGGCTGAACCTGGTTGTTAAAATACCGGGGGAAAAATGCATAGGGGTTCCTATTTCAAAAACCAGACCGGGCTCTTAGACCGGTCCTGCTTCCAAAAATACAGGGGAAAAAGGACATAGGTGTCCCTCACATTTTTGAAACCATCACCGGGCTCTACTAGTAAAGAAGGTAATGCCACAGCTGGGGGACACATTTATACAGGTGCCTGCGTCAGCCCTGGCCTGGGGTTTCCTGGAGGAGTGGGAATCCCCCCAATAAAGGGGCACCCCCCTCCAGGCACCCAATGGCCATGATTGAAGACTGCAGCTATGCCCGCCATGGCTGGGCTGTGGGTGGCGAG
Source organism: Pseudophryne corroboree (assembly GCF_028390025.1). NCBI lineage: Eukaryota > Metazoa > Chordata > Amphibia > Anura > Myobatrachidae > Pseudophryne > Pseudophryne corroboree. The sequence goes on from NC_086446.1 coordinate 255,963,698, forward strand.
TTCATAGCTTGTAAGTGTAAAAAATAGAATTAAGGTTTCACAGAACGGTGTGTAAAAACCAGGACTCAGCATTAGAAGATATCATTACTCTCATCAGCACCTGATTGTACTTCATGGAAGCTTTGGTTTTGCAGGTAAGATTCAGGGTCTTGTAGCAGACATCTGCTTTAATCGCAGGCTGAGAGAAGTACTGCCTACTGCTAGAACGCCACATACTGTTCATTGTTACCTGCTTGGAGAGCACCTTCATATATGCCACACTGCCCTGGCAATACGCTTCCAGCATCAAGCCAAACTGCACTGACATAGTAGGAATGTGTACTTCCATCCTACAGCCAGAAATGGCATGAACAGGAGTAGACTTAGCAGAGAATGTAGAATACCTAAACTGTACATGCTAACATATCTAATACATTATTATCTATAAGCAAACACAGTAGGGATTTATTGATTGATGTGTTTTTTTTCTCTAATAAACACATTTTTGTACCTGGGGGGGATTTATTTTAATTAATATTGTCTTTTACATGTGGAACTACAGGTCCCAGCAATCCTCCCTCGCATGCTAGAGAGACCCGTCAGCCAATCAGGAGCTGCTGCCATAGCAACATCTTCCTGATTGGCTTTTTTCTCCCAGGGCTCAGCCTATCGCAGTTTCCTCATAGGAATGAATAGAGACACTTGGTTCTGACATTCCTATGGTGGAAACCACTAAATTGGTAAAACCACAAGGGTAAGCCCCTATTGACCTTGTGGTTAGAGGGAGAAAAACGGGGATCCCTACATCCTTTTCCCCCATGTTTTTGGAACCAGGATCGGTCCAAAAGCCCGGTGATGGTTTTTAAAATACTGGGAACCCCTACGCATTTTTCCCCTGGTAGTTTAACAACCAGGACTGGCTCAAAGAGGTTATATTCAGGAGTGGGGGACCCCCACACAATTTTGTTTTTAATTTTAACTATTTAAATACTTTACACAATGAAGCCCTGCACAGATCACACTGATTCGGCCTGGCTTCATTGTGTAATGTTTGGCAGTGTTTTACTAAACTTCACCGTAAAACACTGCCCTGTAATATGAATGACATTGACATCGGTAAACTCGAGTTGAAGAAACACGGTAGCTTAGTAAATTACTGTTTTTTTATTTTTAAGAAAAGTTGCAATCTGAAACACCTGATGTCAACCGAGATTGATCTTGTTCAAATCTGCTGAAACTGGAATGTTAGTAAATTTACCCCTAAGAATTACAATTACTATAATCAGCCTGTCACCACTAGCGCAGACCAAATAACATACTGCACTTAAATTTTGTAAACCTTAAGAACACTCATTTGTTATAACTAATAAAATTACTCAATTATATAGAAAATTTTAAAAAAATGAACTAGAGTAAACATTTAGACATTATATATCAGCTTTCATAATTCCAATCTGACTCAATTGACTTATAATACCATAGGGTTTATTCAAGCCTGACAGTAATTACCTATTTAGCTCTGAATAAGGTATATAATTACTGCAAATAGCAGCACACTATATGCTCTATATTTGTAATATTCATTATGTAGCACTATTCTGAGCATTTATGATGATCTGGTATATATGAATAATTATTTTGAATACAAATACTGATACCATGTGAAGTTAACTTCATCCAATAATAAATCAGCTCAATATTGCTCATTGAAAACCCTTCAAAAGTACACCTACTGTACACCCTTAGAATAAAGTTAATTGAGTACAATTAAAGGGAATAGCCACTCATGGGATGTACCAGTTAAAATTTCATTAAATGGCCAAAAGAATTGTACATTACTGAATAAGAAACTAAGTCAATATTTTTTTTATAAGTGATTTATACTAAATTAGATGAGAATCTAGCTCAATATTTTGTTCTATACAAAAAGAAGGATATCCTGTATACTAATATTCTTCTTCATTAATTATTTCTGTCCAATTATTTCTAGACTAAATGTACAGATGGAGCCGCACTCACTGGAGGTGGCTCCGTCGTAGGAGTGCGCTCCCAGCATGACTAGGTGATCCATCTGTTCACATTCACTGGGCGCACCCAGGCACAGATGGAGCCATGATTAGTGTGGCTCCATCTGTAGGTGAAATTTATTAGGACTACATATCTACAATATATTGTGGTTATTAGATTTGAACTAAATTTTGTCATCCAATCTATACTTGTAAATGAGGATCTGTATACTAAATAAAATAATTTTAGGCTGTATATGAACTAGATATATACTTCAGTTATTTGTATGGTATATACAGATGGGTCCTCCGTTATCTTGGCTCTTTCTGCGCCTAGATGGAGGTTTAGTCATGCCTAGGCAATAGCTTATGTTGCTGAGTTTAATCACGGACATATGCATTTAGGCATGACTAGATACTCAGCATGCAATACACATCACCACCACTGGGTGGCTAATGCTCTACTAATCCAGTACTTTAGATCGAATAGCGGCGGATTGATCTACAAGCTCTGGCAAATGGTCAGTGATGACTGTAATGTTAATAGATGGTGACAAATGGTCAGACGGAGAGAGTTAAAAAAAAAAAATTATACAGACACAAACGAACATGTTAAAACACTTGTGTATGCAGACGCAACTAAAGGTTGAGTATGCAGATGCAACTAATGTGTGACAGGAATAATGTAGCTCATTGACTTTAAAGTATTACAGTACAGTGCACTAAGTACCATGCTTTTGAAATATGAGCGTCCGAGTCCCCTAAGGCATAAACCAACACCAATTAGAAGGAATTGCTGCTTGCAGTTCATTTCCATATGAACTTGTGCATCTTCCATGAAGCAACGTGGGCTAGTGATTAAGGCTCCCGCCTCCCACACTGAGAGTCACGGGTTCGAGTCCCAAAGTGCCAACCTTTTTTTGTGTGTTCCCGTGACATTCACTTTTTTTATTATTTTTTTTTGTAATACATTCAATTGAAGGGTGCACACAGGTTTAACATAAATCAGAGTAAATCTGCAGGAGCGACTCATTCCGCTATGTACAATACACAGCGGTAATGAGCACCCGTAGACATACAGTACCAGTAAATATAAATTAGTGTATTCTGATGCAACTAACTGTTTGAGCAATACAGTACTGTAGATCGCCAGTGTTTGAGTATTGTACCTGACCTGAACTCCCTCCCTGTCTATTGCATGAACCATGCAGGCTCCCAGGGGGGAAGGGTGAGGGGGGTAGGTGGAGGCGGTGGAAAATACTGTGCATTTGAAATACATGTACAGTATGAGCATCTGAATCCCCTAAGGCATAAACCAACTAAAGATTGTGTATGCAGACGCAACTAATGTGTGACAGGAATAATGTAGCTCATTGGTTTTAAAGTATGTACAGTGCACTAAATACTGTGCTTTTGAAATATGAGTGTCCGAGTCCCCTAAGGCATAAACCAACACCAATGAGAAGGAATCGCTGCTTGCAGTACTTTTACACATGAACTTGTGATTCTTCAATGAAGCATCATGGGCTAGCAATGAAGGCTCCCAGCTCCCATGCTGAGAGTCCTGGGTTCGAGTCCCAAAGTGCCAACCTTTTTTTGTGTGTTCCCGTGACATTCACTTTATTATTATTTTTCTTTGTAATACATTCAATGGAAGGGTGCACACAGGTTTCACATAAATCAGAGTAAATCTGCAGGAGTGGCTCATTCTGCTATATACAATACACAGCGGTAATGAGCACCCGTAGACATACAGTACCAGTAAATATAAATTAGTGTATTCTGACACAACTAACTGAGCAACACAGTACTGCAGATCATTGGCGTTAGAGAATCTGTGTTGTGAGAATCTGTGTTGTACTTAATGAGAAGGGATCACTGCTACTGTACCATTTACACATCTACACAGTATCAACGCGACTGCAGTTCTCTATGTGATTTTCCTACATTCAGTAGTATACTGTTGCACATGTCTTGTAACCTGATCTGAACTCCTTCTCTGTCTACTGCATGAACTGTGCAGGCTCCCATGAGGGAAGGGGAAAGTGGGATGGGGGTAGGGTGAGGCAGTGGAAAATACTGTGTTCACAGAAAAGGCATAATCAAAACCAAGGGGAACTGATGTAATAAACTGGGATGCCTAGAATGCATGACGTCTGAGACGCACGCGCGTGACGTGAGCTTGCTTATCCATATTGCCCCTGTCTACTTTTGCTAGGGGATTGTGACACTCCTTCAGCATTGCCCCGTAGCTTGCAAAATTTATGCCATCGCTCGCTTCATTGCCAAGTGCTGCCACGAGGTGGGGGTTCACGGGCGGTGGCCATTTTGTCAGTTTGCTATGTGATCGAGTCCAGTGTATCATTATGTGCATAGAGCTCGCTTATCCCTATCACCCCTATGTATTTTAGCTAGGGGATTGTGACGCTTATTCAGCATTGGCCCATAGTCTGCATAACCTGTGCTGTTACTTGCTCCGTAGCCGAGTGCCTCCATTGGGCAAGGAGTCACAGACGGTAGCCATTTCAATTGAGTCTGCCCTGCTACAGAATTGTATATGTACTGTGCGGTGCATAGAACCTTAACAGTAGAAACGCTCCTGCAGCTTTGCCCTGCTTTATGTAAAACTTGTGTGCACACTTGTATTGAATGTGAAAGTATACTACAGTACGATAGATATAAAAATAAATAAATAAAGTGTCTGGAATAAACTAACATGAATTCATACTTTAGGAATCGAACCTGGGACTCTAAGTATGAGAAGCGGAACAGTTCACCACTCGGACACTTCGCCACCGACAGATGAATAAATCCATTGGTTTTGATTATGCCGTAATGGCTACGGGATTAGGATGTATAATCAACATAAATATAACACCACTACGTTTATTTAAAGGCGATCTGTGCACAGTGTTATCATACTGTATTGTCCAAAATATCTTATGGCAATATTTAGGCTTAATAGAAACAGCATTTGATGAACATCTTATTCTGTAACATAATGATATTTGATTTTCCAAGCTAATATGTGTGCCGCACACACACATTCATAGAAAACAGAATCCACCATATTACTGGTAGATATCTATGAACTAAGAATAAACACACAGCAGGACTTTCTTTCACACTCTTTTGGATACATCTATCTCTATTTTGCTTTTACTATTTTGCTGGTTTTACATTAATAAACTATATTTTATATCCCATTTTATATCCCACCTCCCCTCATGGATTAGGACTTTATCAGAACAGAAAAATGAAGTAATGTTTTATGTTTTGTAGTGCTCAACATTTTTATTATTTTGTTTCAGTGCATCTTTCTTAATAAATGTGTTCCCTTGTTTTTATGAAAATGTGACATATATGGACATACATGGTCTGTTTATATATACAGCATAATGGGAAATTGTGCATGATATACATGGATATTAGCCAAAAGATCTTTCTATGAGAACTATTCTGTATGTGCCGCTACACTTTTCTAGCACCAGAACACTTATTTTTGCATACCCAGTGTGAATTTGCAATCTGTGGGATACTAAATATTTATGAATATTGGGACACACTGAGGATCACAAATACCAGATGAAAGAAACTTTAACTGAAGGCTGTAATATCCTTATTTGAAGCATTGGTACGCACATTCATTTTCTACCTTAATATATCACATATTGTGAAAATACTACAGTGTTAGGTGCCTACTTTTTCTCAATTTTTTTTTAGATTTTCATGGTCAACTTGCCTGGTTGGCACACTGATAAAAAATAGTAGCCACCCACGGAAAAATTTGGGCATGAGTCTATTGGGGTATGGGTCATTAGGTCGACCACACGTAGGTCGACAGTCATTAGGTCGACCACTATTGGTCGACATGTACATGGAAAAAGGTCGACATGAATTTTTTGACTGTTTTTGGTACTGTTTTCTTCGTAAAGTGACGGGGAACCCCAATTAGTGCACTGTGTCCCCTCGCATGGTGGATCACTTCACTCGCCATGCTTCGGGCAAGGTGCCTCGCTCCGCTACCGCTGCGCTCGGCACAGGTTACCATTCCCAATTGTAGTGCATGTGGATCGTAAAGTGAAAATGTTAAAAAAAATGAAAAAAGTGAAAAACTCATGTCGACCTTTTTTCCATGTCGATCTAGTACATGTCGACCAATTGACCATGTCGACCTAATGCATGTCGATCAATAGTGGACAACCTAATGACTGTCGACCCAATTGCTGTCGACCTAATGACTGTAACCCATCTATTGTACTTACAGTATTTGAATTATCACTTGAATTACTGTCTACGTAAAACTGTATCACAATATATCTCTTAGCATTTGTGGTCACAATTTCCTTTTGGGGATTCTCTTCCTTTATATAGTGGTGTATATCAGGAATAGCACCATTGTCCTACAAGATTTCTACATATATTTATATATCAGTGACATGCGGTGAGGTGAGGAAGAACCTTTCCTGTTATACTCCAGTATACGCCATAATTGTGACTACATAAAGTATATGAAAAATACAAAGAATATATTATTAATATCTTCTTTGTATTATTCTAATCATTTTAATAGCCAAAAATCTGGAGTAAAAAGTCTATGACAAGTGAGGCAGTGCTTCCCAGCCTATCTTTTCCGCTCATCTCTGATCAAAACTCACCAAATTTCCAGCAGTACAGTATATACTGCTACACCTGTGTATAATGCCCACATGCACCCTTTAGCTTATATAGTGTGTGTTTATCTGGCTCTGGTACTAGTCAGTGCCTCATGGGCCATTTCCCTCACCATACATTCCTGATATATAGTGTGTGTATATATATATAGTCAATAACTTAAATTAACATCCTATATTTACACTCATGCAAAAGTAATCTTTTTTTCTTTGCAATAGTACAGTGTACAAGGTAATGTCCACATAGAACCATTTATTTGTGTTGTCAAATTATTCTCACCTGCATAGAAAGCTGATTCTACCCTGTTGAACACTGTTAGGATGGTGTGGAACACAGACTGCAAAACCTTATTGCAGTGATTTTCAACCTTTTTCGACTCGCGGCACACTTAACGTGACTTTAAAATTGCCAAGGCATGTTATCCTTCCCCCACGGGGAAACACACACCCCCACATACATTGGCCCCCACAGTTATCAAACACATTGGCCCCCACAGTATCAAGCAAATTGGCCCCCACAGTTTCAAACACATTGGCCCCAGAGTTATAAATCAAACACACTGGCCCCCACTATAATGCCACACTGCCCCCCCCCCCACCCCCACAGTAATTCCACACTGCCTTCCCCCCTAGTAATTCCACATTGTTTCCTCCCCTATAACAGAACACACTGCCCCCACAATAATGGCAACCTGCAGTCCTGTTTTTTTTGGCAGGATGAGCAGACAGCATAGCAGAACAGTCCGCAGGCAGCAGCAGCACACACTAGCAAGCGGACGGGAGTGTGATGTGGCATGCATGACCTATGTGTCAGAGCATGTCACCTTATGTCACGGGCCAGGCGGTGAAAGAGCTGAATACACTGCCCGAGTCCGACAGCAGATAGACCCAAGTATCTTTAACAGGCAGCAGCAGAGCACTATCGGCGGGTGCCGGAGCACTATGTAGGACATTTCTGGTGGGCGTCGGACAGCGGGCTGCGGCATACCTGACAACCACTGGCAGCACATTAGTGTGCCGCGGCATAGCAGTTGAAAAACACTGCCTTATTGCCTAACATCAGTTCTAGAGCTTGTGGCTGAATTGAGTGAAATCCCTTCATCAGTTTTGCACCATCTAGTGGAAAGGCATCCCAGAAGAGCGGAGGCTGCTATAGCTGCAATTGAAAGACGAACCTCATGTTATTGTTAGATATGTGCGGAAGACACTTTTAGGGTTTAGTGTTTTGGTTTTGGATCTGGATTGGTTTTGCCAAAACCACCCTTTCGGGTTTTGGATCTGTATGGTTTTTGAAAAAAAAACATAAAAACAGCTATAAATCACAGAATTTGGGGGTCATTTTGATCCTACAGTATTATTAACTGCAAAAACATTCATTTCCACTCATTTCCTGTCTATTCTAAACACCTCACAATATTGTTTTTAGGCCAAAAGGTTGCACCGAGGTCGCTGGATGACTAAGCTAAGTGACACAAGTGTGCGGCACAAACACTTGGCCCATCTAGGAGTGGCACAGCAGTCGCAGACAGGATGGCAGATTTAAAAAGTAGGCCCCAAAGAGCACATAATGCAAATAAAAAAAGAGATTCAAGATGAAATTGTCCTTGGGCCCTCCCACCCACCATTATGTTGTTTAAACAGTACATGCAGTTTAATAAACCCATCATTTCAGCGACAGGTGGATCCCCTGGAAAAAGCTCGCCAAGTTCTCCGAATCATAGCTAGCTACAAACATACCACTTCCTTCTTTGATGACTTTTCACATTATGAGAAGAGGCAAGAGGAAGAGGACAGTGTCAAGAAGGTGATTAAAAATTAGAGAGGCACACACAATCAGGAACAACACACAGGCTTTCACCTCCACTCCTATACTGGTGTGGAATGGAAATGACTTCAACCAAGCAAATATATAATTAATTACCACATTACTGGACAAACTGAAAAACTAGTGGCCACAGTCTCAAAATTTCTACCCCCTTCTCCATTTTCAGGAATTAAGATAACTTCGGATTTAATGCTGGGGTGCAAATAAACTGGTGTATACCACAGGATCAAGATTGGATAATTTCCCCTCCACGGAGTCTGGAGACTTATTTTGTGAAAATCTCCTGGATTTCTTTTTTCCATTTTTTTTATTGCATTTTTATCTACATATTTTGTGGCAGATGCCTTATTTTTGTTTTTCACAGCTCCCAGTTACACGCATGTGAGCATAACTGTGTGTACCAGTTACACGCATGTGAGCATACCTGTGTGTCTTGTTTATTTTTTAATTTTTAATTTTTAAATAAAGCAGCCCCTTAGATGTTTTAGCAGCCCCGGGGCAAGTTGAGTTCAGGTTGGTTTGGTACAGTGCTAAGCAGGATTGTGCAGTGTATTTTTTGTTATTGAGCCCCTGCCCTAGTGGAGTTTACCACTCTACAGTCAAAAATCATTTCATACTGTAAGTAGGACGGTGGGAGGAAGCAATGCTAACCTCTGTGCCCACAGCATGCCTCAGCCTCGCAAGCCAGACATCTTTCTGGCTGTAAGCCACCATGAGACTCCATACTGGGCCTTATTCAGTAACTGTTTGTGCCTCACAGGAACTCCTGGCCCATCTAGTGCTGCAGTGCAATGGAAAGCTGATGCAATGCAAGCTCACTGAAACTCTGTTCTTCTAACACCACGAGGTCTTGCGATAACCCTACGCAGCCCTCAGGAAAAGAACCCTGTACAACCAATTCACATCTTCTAAATAAATAATCCCAAAATGTGGAACATCAATAATAAATCAAAGTTAAGGTTGACTAATTGGAGCCGTTCATTTGAGTGAGTCCCTAACATGAAATAATTGAGAAGAACCCCTCTCTAATGCTCCAGCAGAAAATATCACTTTTACCTCTCCGGCAGTTGCACTGAATTATGATTCAGACTCTTCTGAGTCACACTGACTTTGGCCACAAATGTGGTCTCTCCCCACTTTATTAAAAAAAACACAGTCAAAATAGCAATTTCCATTTACACCTTTGCAGCTATGTTTTCACAAATCTGTTTGTGATGTTGAAGCTTGATTCATATCTGCTCGTGGCTTTCATTTAAACCTAGGATCAAGTACAGCAGCACCCCTGGAATTATACGGCAGCACCCCTGGATTTATACAACATAGGCAGCACCCCTGGAGAATTACACAGCACACCAGACAGACAACAGCACCCCTGGACTTAAAAGGCAGTGGGGCAGCACCCCTAGACTGATAGGGAAGAAGGGCAGCACCCCTGGAATGATGTGGCAAAGAAAAGATGAGCAAGATGGAATTGTCCTTGGGCCCTCCCCCCACACTTATGTTGTATAAACAGGACATGCACACTTTAACAAACTAATAATTTCAGTGACAGGGTCTGCCACTTGACTGTGGTTGAAATGATTGGTTTGTTTGGGCCCCCAATAAAAAAGAAGCAAATAATCTCTCCACTGGCTCTAAAGAGGCAAGCTGTCATCCTCGTCTTCAGATTCCCACCCCCACTTCTGCATATACATCCTTATCCTCACAGAGAAATAATATTCAAACATTCCACATCATTTCGGTGTCAGTGGCCTGCTTATGCTATTACCCAAAGTTTCTGAACGTGACAATGTCTTATGATGAATGTGCTGCAGGTGACGTATAAGGGAGGATGTTCCTAGGTGGTTAACAATCTTACCCATACTTATTATGGATTGACAAAGGCAACAGATGGCTTGACAACTGTTGCCCGGATTTGTGGAGAAATAATTCCACACCAAAGAGGTGTTTTTTTTTATATTTTGCCCAACCATGACAATGGGTTTTTTCATCCCATGGAGAACAATTGTCTCCACTGGTGCCTTATTCAAACAAACCACATCACCATCAGAATCCTCATCGTCAACATCCTCCTCAGTGCCAGCTACACCAATATCCTCATCCTGGTGTACTTCTACAGCGACATCTCCAATCTCAACATCAGCAACTGGACTGGCAGTGCTCCTCCCAGCACTTGCAGAGGGTGTGCAAATGGTGGTAAGAGCCTCCTCTTCCCATACAGTGTTGTAAAGGTCAGGCCTAGACATCACAACCGCAGACAGTGCCAGCACCCCTGTATTTTCACAACACCCATGTAATTTTACAGCATACAAGACCAGGCCAGTGTACATTTATTTTCACTGCACCCCTGTATTTTACAGCATACAGGACCAGTGTACATTTATTTTAACAACAGCACCCCTGTATTCTTACAGCATACAAGACAGGGCCAGTGTACATTTATTTTGACAACAGCACTCCTGTATTTTACAGCATACAGGACTAGTGTACTTTTATTTTAACAGCAGCACCCCCGTAGTTTTACATCATACAGGACCAGTGTAAATTTATTTTAACAACAGCACCCCTGTATTGTTACAGCATACAAGACCAGTGTACTTTTATTTTAACAGCAGCACCCCTGTATTTTTACAGCATACAGGACCAGTGTACATTTATTTTAACAACAGCACCCCTGTATTTTTACAGAATAAAAGACAGGGCCATTGTGCATTTATTTTAACAGCAGCAGCCCTAGATTTTTACAGCATAAAAGATATGGCCAGTGTACATTTATTTTTACTGCACTTCAGACTTTTTACAGCATACACGACAGGGCCAGTGTACATTTATTTTAACAGCAGCACCCCAGCATTTTACAGCATGCCAGACAGGGCCAGTGTAAATTAATTTTAACAGCAGCAGCCTAGATTCTTTGCAACATACAAGACAGGGCCAGTGTACATTTATTTTAACAGCAGCACCCCAGATTTTTTACAGCATACTAGACAGGGCCTGTGTACATTTATTTTAACAGCACCCCTGAATTATTACAGCATACAATACAGGGCCAGTAAACATTTATTTTAACAGCAGCACACTAGAATTTTTACAGCATACAAGACAGGGCCAGTGCACATTTATTTTCACTGCACCCCAGATTATTTACAGCATATAAGACAGGGTCAGTGTACATTTATCTTAACAGCAGCACCCCAGAATTGTTACAGCATGTAAGACAGGGCCAGAGTACATTTATTTTAACAGCAGCACCCCAGATTTTTTTTACACCATACAAGACAGGGCCAGTGTACATTTATTTTAACAGCAGCACACCAGAATTTTTACAGCATATAAGACAGGACCAGTGTACATTATTTTCACTGCACCCCAGATTTTTTACAGCATACAAGACAGGGCCAGTGTACATTTATTTTAACAGCAGCACACCAGAATTTTTACAGCATATAAGACAGGACCAGTGTACATTATTTTCACTGCACCCCAGATTTTTTACAGCATACAAGACAGGGCCAGTGTACATTTATTTTAACAGCAGCACCCCAGATTTTTTACAGCATACAAGACAGGGCCAGTGTATATTTATTTTCACTGCACCCCAGATTTTTTTTACAGCCAGCACCCCTGTATTTTCACAGCATACAGGAGGACAGTGCCCCTGCCCCCTGTACAACACAGTGACAGCAACACCCATGTACAGCTGCAGCACACCTATCAGCACATGAAACACCAGTGACAGACAGGACAGCACCACTAACAGCACAGGTACACCACAGTGACAGAAACAGCACCCCTACAGAGCACTCACTGACCCCACAAAACGCCACCACCCACAGAGGTCTGTCTCCCTCACTCTCCAAGTCCAGAGTGAAAATGGCAGTGACACACGGCTGTTTATATGGAATCCAAAACCCACGAGAATCCAATAGCGTGATGATGTTTTGCCTCATTCTGGTTTCCGAGTCTGGCGAGAAGTCCCAAGCCGGACTCAGATTCTGGCTCGGAATGGGATGTTCGGGGGGGGTTCGGTTCTCTTAGAACTGAACCCACTCATGTCAAGTTATTGTCCATCATTTTAAAATTATATATTTGTGGAACAAATAGACATGTCCTTTAGTAAATGTATATACTGAAAAATAATTAGCACAAATGTACAGTATTTCTTACCAAAGTTAGACATTACTGGAAACTTGCCCATGAAGTTGCTTAATAGTAGTCTGTTGTAGTTTAACTTTGTGTTCTTCAGTGACAATACGACAATTGGCCATTGTAACTGTTCAGGTTAACGATACATCAAAACAAAAAACACTGTTATCGAGGATGGAAATACAGTATAGAAAAAGAAATGTATAAACAGAGATTTATAAAAGTATTCTCTGAATGAATTCGGTCCATGCCGCTTTAGGCCACCATATCTATTCCCAAATGCAACCTCTCTTGTCCCCTTCTAATATTTTTACAGCAGAGCAAAACACAGAAGATACACCTCTAATTCATCATAGCAGACAGATCCTGGCAGCTTTTAGTTTGTGTCTTTGATCAAAATGAATGATGATTCGTGACTTGTATTATGATTCAGATAGTAAGAAAAAAACTTATAAAGTGTCAGTGACTTCAATAGTGAAGCAGGTGATTACATAAAATATATATGTCTACATTTTGCTCATAATTGCTAGTAGTGTAATCTCTTTGCGGACAGGTTTGTTTGACTCTTACTGTTAGAACTGATGTCTTCCCATTTTTCAAATAACATTGTTAAGCCATTGTAAATACAGCCATTTGCACTGTGTAAGAATCTAATATCATATCCTAATCATGTGTGATAGATTGCAGACAATAAATGTGCGCTTATGGTGAATTGAGATTTATTTCTTTATTGGGGGTTTAAAATTAGTAAATCAGATTACCACCTGGAAAATTACCTAGCACTAAGGGAGAGAAGTATGAAGCCTTGGCAAATAAAGTGGAGAGAGACAAAGTGCCAGTCAGCTCCCAACTGTCATGCTACAGGCTGTGGCTCTTATTCAGCTTCAGTTGCAGTTTTGCTAAATCAGCGATCGTATACTGTGGGCCAACCAGTACAGGGCAAGGCTGCACAGTATGCTAATGGCAGCTGGTGGTGAGATTGCAATTAAATTTGCGTTCACACCACTGCCTCCGCAGCCTGGCCGCTGACATTTTTCCCCCATCACAGAGGCTGCGTGTGATGTCACATGGCTGCCCCAGACCCATTCAGTTTCTGATGCCAATACCACATTGCCACCCCCGCAACACCACAAAGCCGCCGCTCACCGCCTCACCATCAATCAGGCAGATGCATTCTCATCAGTGCGATGCAAACACATTGCCGGGCCCGCGCATGTGCAGATCGGGTACTGCACGTGTGCACTCATCATAAAATTGTCAGTATGTGATCGCGTCTCAGATGCGATCCATACTGAGTAAGGCCTATGTTTCAAAATTGAGAGATAGGAACTGATTGGTTGGAAGTTTTTCTCTTTCCACTGTTAGGATTACTGTTGTCATTCTCGGCATTGTTTTTGTTATTCATTATGTGCTTTGCTTGTAATATGTGTTCCATTTGTATTTTTGCACCTTTCATATGTGTTAAATGCATACTACATTATCATAAGGTAAAGAACAAATCATTGTAATTTTAGGATTTACTACTGAAATAAGCTCACCACTTTGAACATTACACTCTACTTCCCCCACATGATTCTTACTCCCTAGAACATATCAGCCATTACTCACACCCAAGTAGATGAAAATAAAGGTTTCTGTGCACATGCTTTGTCTTGTCTTGATATTGTTAACAATCCTTAATTTTATTATACGCTTATTTGTGTCTTCATTTCTCTATATTGTTAAGTTTTAAATTCACATACAATTACATTATTTCTATACATTTCCATCATTCATTCACAGTACAAAATGTCCCCACTAATTACACATGCCTGCACAATTTGGTTCATGGAAAATTGTCTGCAATACTCTGGCTTAATCTGAAAGAATCTGGTACAATACTGTATATGGATATATAAAAATAAAGTCTATTCATGTGTTTATGGTGAAATTTTAATTTTATCACCAAAAGTTAAAAAGTATTCCGATGTACAAAGAATGTTATGAATCATTTAAGAATGTAGGGACCAATGACCCTAGAAAATGTAATGTGATAATCCCCACAATGTATGAGCCCTAGTCTAACTGTAGGCACTCACAGTATTATGTGTAATCAGATTTAAACAGATCAGAGATCAAATAATTTACTCACTCAATAATGACTAGTCAAATTTTAAAAAGGATCAGATTGTAAAATACCAATTATACTCAATTTACAATTATATAAACAATATATATCTATATCTATCTATATCTATCTATCTATCTATCTATCTATCTATCTATCTATCTATCTATCTATATATATATATATATATATTAGAAAATCCACAGTTTAAAACAGCATAGACAGTGAAAGACTGCAGCACTCCATGACTCCATTATTTAATTTTCAACAGTGTATATTATTTCACAAAGTGTCATATGTCAGTGATGTATGTGAATGTTTAAATGTTGTGCCTGTGAGCTGAATTGGTCACTGGCAGATTAATGCCTGTAATATATGTGTGCATGACAATATCCTTGTTTCAATGGAATTGGGCATTTTTTTTTAAAGTACTTTAAATCACTGTTCGTTGATACAATAGGCCAGAGTGTTCTGGTGGCTCTTTTTGCCACTTGGCTTGATGTACTGAATTCCATTTTCCAAGAGAAAATTTAAACTTTTTATGTAAAGGCTGTAGCAGCTGGTCCCTTTATATATTTAGTACTAACAATTTTTGTTCTTTTAAAACACATAGATCATATCCATGGGTCAGGAATTTATCAATGATACAATAGATATCTGGGCCACTCTCAACATTTGAGATATAGGAAGTCCCTTTTTCAAAGGTTTAGGATGGTGACTAGAAGCAAGTAGAAGGTTGTTTCCATCAGATTTCTTAGTATATATCCCTGTGTGAAATTTAGTATTTTTAAGTAAAATAGAAATCTGTACATCAAGGTAATGTATAGTTTCTGTATTGTATTGGTATGTTAATTTAATTTAGTGGGTGACTCTCTGGAATTAATACCTTCAATCATCAGTTTCAATGAGATTTTATCCTTTGTTCACAATACAAATAGATTGTCTATGAATCTTGTATAAAGGAGTATATGTTGAACATACGCTGGTGTATCTAAAAACATAATTTGTTCCTCCCTGAATATAAATAGATTGGCATAACTTTGTGCCACATTGCTCCCCATTGCGCAGCCCAATGTCTGTTGGTAGAATGATCAATCAAAAAAGGAATAATTGTGGGTAAGGGTATGTTTTAAGATTTGCATGAAGAAGTCCATATCAGTTTCATCAATATTTGAGTAGTAAATAATTACCTCATGTACTGCAGACCTTTGCAATGTGGGATGCATGTATATAGGTTCTTTACATCCATAGCGCATAGATGGTCCCAAGTTAGTTTTTAACCATAGAAGGAAGCTTGTAGTATCCTATATATAACTTGGATGGTTCATCACATACAGTTGAAGGATATAATCAAGGAACATCAAAATTGTTTCACATAATGAATTTTCTGTTGATTTTATTGGCAACACCAGAGGGTGCTGTCTGTTTTTGTGGATCTTTGGGACCATATAAAAGTGTTTTAAGATTTCATTAATTTCTCACTAATAATACGATCTTGGTGTTCTTCATGTAGAATACTGTCCATCCTCTTTGAAGGAAATTTTAGGGTCTGTTGTAAGTTTCTGGTATGTAGTGTGGTCCTTTAATTGGTTCTCTATTTCCAGGTTATAGTCTGAGAGTTTCTGAAAAACTATTGTGCCCCCCTTATCGTCAGGTACAATACTATATCTCTTTAGTTACCTATAGCTATAAGAGCCTGTCAGTCATCTTTATTTTAGAGACTAAATCATCTATCAATCTAGTACAAATCTTGATGGAACTGTTGCTAGATGCAGGGTCTGATGATGATTTACTGATTTTTGCAAGATATTATGTTAAAAGAGGTATCCAAATGATGGTCTTCCAGCATTTGACAATATTCCTGAAGCTGGAATTTTCTTGAAAAATGGGGAATGTCTGTCTTCCTCTTCAACTCATTATGGGTGTGGGTTGGCACAAAGGACAACCCTTTGTTAAGGACCTGTATCTTTATTGATAGATTATAAATCAGTTCTTCATTTGGGATGTTAGCTTTGCTTTGCTGCGTGTTTTGATTCACCCTGCAGTTGGTCGGCCTTTTGCGGGCAGGTCCTCTGATGCCCGCTTACATGCCCCTAAAGGGACTGTTGTGACCTCAGTTATATCATGAAAGTCACTTACAGCAAATTCGCTGTCACTATTAGAAGTAATCGTATCTCTTGTCTGGGTTTAACGGTGCCTGCACCAGCTTTGTTTATATCTCAGTTGCTGTGTCCAAGGGTATCTGGATTCCCTACCAATGAACCAACATTATACCCGATTAGTTTCATAATTGTTGGATACTGTTGTATATTTGTTGATCTAAAATTCAGTAAGGTCCATCTCGAAGGCGTCAATTTTCTATTGTATCTTAAGGTACCAGTCCTGGCTATTATCCTGTAACAGCAGTGGTTTGTGTGTCACCTTATATTTGGCAATGTTACCACAGATTATTTTCAAGTCTCTGCTGGATTCCTGAACAACAAGCAGCATTCAATTCATGTTGCACTTGTTAACCACTCCAATCCATTTCTGGCAAAAGTCTGGGTTGTAACATCCACTTGTTGGAGTGTTGCGTACGCAAAACCCACATGCGATCATTTGTTCGCTAGAATATTTAGACAATGACATGCCATGTAGGAAATAGTTTGTTTCCCATTTTTTCAATTTGATCAAATGATGAAAGGATTCCTCCAAATTGTGTTGTGTATCAATTGTAGGCAAATTATCTTTGAAAAAAAATATCCTGGGCTTCTTCATCGGTAAAGCTATGTGATAGCCCTTTTGTATATGTAATCCCTCCGCAGCTAGCAGGGTCCTCTTTTGAAGTAGATGTAGTTGTTTTCATAATTATTTTAACCACACTATGTGGATCCGAGGGATATATCCAAACAGATTTTTGGGAGTGCCAAATGGATATTTACAGGTGTTGAACCGGCACTCACTCCTAAATGTGCAGCTTGTTCTGTGCCCTCAGTAAGAATGGTAGTTGACAGTGAAAGACTGCAGCACTCCAAGACTATGTGGAAAACCATAGCAATGGTCAATCTTAATCTTAAATAACTATAGTGGTCCAGTTATCTGAACACAGACCATTTAAAAAAAAAAATTTTTTGAATACTGGTCCAATACAATTTGGCATCTGACAGTCCTGAAAACTTTTTAGAAAAACACTTAAAACATTCTCCTATTGGCAAATCTTTTAGAAACTACTTTATAAGTCCTAGCTTTATTCAAGATGGGGTAGGAAGGATTTTGTAAATTAACCAAACTGCTCATTGGGCCATCACCACGGTATTTTTTTTAACATGGTACAGCCATCAATGGTAAAGCATTAGTGCCTGCCATAAATGGCAAAACTTCTTGTCCCTGCCATAAACCATTGATGGTTGAATGGGGGTTTCTGGGCAACTGGAAACCCACCCTTCATTTGCCTATGACAAATGACTATTGTCCCATCACTGTTTTTTTCCAGTGGGTCTTTATAATGTTTGCAGCTTTCCATTAAGGGTCAGCATAATTGCGCTTGCACTAACCTCACTGCCAGAAACATTACTGCACAATAGGTTTAGATAGATATAACCAACATTTTCAAAAAAGTTAAATGTTAAATTGACTTATTCCGCATTTGGCTACTGAGTTCAACTTATTTTATTCCTGGTGAAATTTACCTTTATGTGTTCTCCACATTATTACTGATTGTTGCTGTACTAATTCTGTAAATAGCAGAATTTAGAAAAACTGTTTGGAAATGTCAAGCAAAAATGGAACTTGGATTTTGTATTGCTGGAACTTCAAATTTCTGATAAATTCTCAATTCCATCTAAAAATTTGATTCAGGTGAAATGCTGCCTGTCAAGTGGATTTGAGCATGATGTCCTAGCAAAATATCTAAATGCATATGTACATTAGAGTTTCAGCAAAGTGCCTGGCAAATCAGCATGTTCAATAAGGTTTGTGCCATACTTGACAACTTTTGAAAAGTAGTTTTAGTGAGATTATAGTTGGAGGTGTGCGCCGACAAGGGGGTGTTTATTACTCCGCCCACATTGAATGACTAACTCCACTTATAGGCATATCTATTGTATGTCCTGCAGTGGCATATACCCTACACTACATTACTGACCCCTCTATACCCAATGCTACTTCACAGACCCCTCTATACCCTACACTACATCAGGGACCCCTGTATACTCTAGACTACATCATGGACCCTTCTATACCCTATTCTATATTACGGACCCCTCTATACCGTACACAACATCTTTACCTTACGTTACAATATGGACCATTCTATACCATACGCTACATCACGGACCCCTCTAAACTATAAGAAACATCACAGACCCCTCTATACCATATGCTATATTACAGATCCCTCTATACTCTACACTACATCATGGACCCGTCTATATCCCACACTACATTACGGACCCCTCTATACCCTATGCTACATCACTGACCTCTCTATATCTTATTGTACGTTATGGATCCCTCTATACCCTATGCTACATCACTGACCTCTCTATATCTTATTGTACATTACGGATCCCTCTATACCCTACACTAAATCACTGACCCCTCTATACCCAATTCTATAGTATTGATCCCTCAATACCCTACACTACATCACATCACTGACCCCTCTATACCCTATTCTATATTATGGAGTCCTCTATACCCTACACTACATCACTGAACCCTCTATACCCTATAGAATGGTACCAAAACACAAAAGTGCCACAATACTTATACTGTAGGTCTAAACGTAAAGTCCTTCACTGGATGTCACAGGGATTTCTATTGTTGTTTCTTGGTGCTCCTCAGTACCTCGAAAATGAAACATACAAAGACTTAGTGTGATACTGTTAATTTCTTTGAACCAAGCACATGTGTCCATAGTAACTTGTACCAGAAAGGGTGGTCTGCCTATTAGTAGACAAGTAAAGCCTCATGGAGCAGATTTCACCATACTGAACAACTGATTCACTGTTAATCGGAGTCCTTGGTGATCGTAAGTCCAAAACCGAGTGAATTGAAGATAAAATGCTCCATAGTGTAAAAACATACAATAACATTTATTTTAATACAATGGACATATAAAATACTCCTACCAAATAGAATGGTCTACTAACTTAGGTAGACACAAAAGAATAAAATACACAGATAAAAATACAGAAGCTGGGACTCCAACCAGATGGCGATGTGAACTAGCAAATGGTAGACATAAGCGCATTAATCATGGAGAGTATCAGGCATCCCTGGGTCTCAACCTTCAGATCCTTGGTAAGGGTCCCACCGTCTGTTCGCTTTCCTTTCTAACGCGTCTCGATACACTGATATCTTCCTTAAGGCATAAGGAAAGTGTACACACAATGGGAAATTTATACCCACACAATCAAACATATTTTTAAAACTAAAACTAGACATGGACCATCTGACTGGGATCACTATATATAAAGACTGATGAAAATCTTCATTCCGTAATCCATTATACTCCCTTGCAGGGCCGGATTAACAATGGGGCTGATGGAGCTGCAGCTCCAGGCCCACCCTCCAAAATAGGCCCACTGCATTACAAATCTCTGTGCTGCAGTAGGCAGGGAAAAAATATCCTTCTGCCGCAGCAGCCTGTGGTGTTCTAGGAGGGCTACGCCCTCTCTGCCCTCAATGCCCGAGATCCCCCCCTCCGGCCGCTGCACCGGTGGATTAAACAGTGCTGCTGAGATGGAGGAACTCCATTCCCTGTGCCGCAAATATAGTGTGACTCAGCGGCACCTCCTCCACACCGGGTGACGTCACAGCACGTGCCACTACTGCAGCCGGAGTCCCTGAGTCCCGGACTCCACAACACAAAGCACCAGCCGAGGGCCCAGCAGCAGCTCGTGAATGCGGCCTGACGGCAACAGCAGGGTGTCTGATATCCTCCAGACTGAGGTGAGGTATCAGACCTGTTACCTGCTGGGGGCTGCTGATTTACTGTATATATGGATAAAATATATATATATATATATATATGTAGTGTGTGTGACTGTGTGTTTATATATATATATATATATATATATATGTATGTATGTGTGTGTATGTATATATATATATATATGTTTCCCAGATAATCGGCACTCTGGTACCAAATACAACTGCCCCGGTGCCCTCTCTTGCTTGTTTGCAGAGATATGTTGAAAGAACGAGCGGCACTCACAGAGGACTAAAATGACGAGAATAACGACAGACTGCGCTCCAGATAACGGTAACGTTTCAGTTATATTATAACTTTTGTCTGACGAAAGTTATAATATTACTGAAACGTTACCGTTATCCGGAGAGCAGTCTCTGTCATTATTCTCGTCATTTTAGTCCTCTGTGAGTGCCGCTCGTTCTTTCAACATATATATATATATATATATATATAATTATTATTTTGATTTTTTAAAGGACAACTCTAGGATATATTATATATACAGTAAATGTGTGTGTGTTTGTGTAGCTGCACTCATTGTGGCTGTGCCTATTCTCGTCGGTGTGTGCGTGCGAATATTCACATCTGTGATGCATACGCATTGCATTGCCTAGTTGCGGGTGTGAGTAGGCGCAGCTAGTCATTGCTGCAATGTGTATGCACATTCGTACCCATCGCAGCAATGATGAGCCTGGCTACATCTGTATATATTTGTTAGTGATACGAGTCACCATGGAAACGTGAAGTTTATCCGTGATTGGTTTTCTGCAGTGGCGCAGTCCGATGACATCATCGTCTCAGGGCGGCTGGTCTTTGTTGTCCCATGATGCGGTCGGAAGGAATGTTCCATGCAGGTGAGTACATTCTGGAGTGTGTTCAGGAGTATTTGGTGGCCAATGGTTTTTGTATGTACTGTGTTTCTCCCTGACGACAGGCTGTGCCCCGAAACGAGCATTAGACATTTTTATATATATATATATATATATATATATAGTTCAGTGGATCTACAGTAGGATGTTCTACATTTAATAGGTCGACAGTGAAAAGGTCGACACATGAAAGGCACAACACATTTTTTTTATTTTTCTTTGGTGTATTTTTCGCCATCAGAGCACAGGGAACCCTATTTAGTGTACCGCGCCCCCCCCCCCCCCCCCTCCCTTGCTTCAGGCAGGTTAGTATTCACTATTGTAGTTCACGTGGATGGTAAAGTATGAATATGTTGGGAAAAAACAACAACATATTAACCATGTGTGTGTCAACCACTTGAACCTGTCAACCTTATGTACCTGTCGACCATTTACACGTCGACCTAGGGGATAATTCAGACCTAATCGGTGTTGTGCAAATTCGTAAGGCGGACGATTATCGATCACCTGCGCATGTGTATGGACCGTAGTGCGCACGCACGAGGCCAAACTGCAAAACAATCCAGCAACTTTTTTGATTGCTAGGCGCACACAAGTTGTTTGACAGGAGGAAGCAGGCGTTTGGGGGGTGGTAACTGGCCGTTTTCTGGAAGTGTCAAGGAAAATACAGGCGTTCCCAAGCGTTTTCAGGGAGGGTGTGTGACGTCAGCTCCGGCCCCGATCAGCCTGTTTGTATCACACTGTAGGAGTAAGTCCTGGGCTACGCACAGACTGGAAAAATCATTGGATGGTGAGTGTGATGCGAACAGATTTGCAGCTGACCGACGTTTGCAGAGATTTTCGCGCGGCATACACACACTTGCACGGGGCGGGTTTTCACTCTGTGCGGCGACTATCTGATCGCAGACCTCTGGAAATTTGCAGAGGAGCGATCAGGACTGAATTTGGCCCCTAATGACCTTGTCGACCTTTTGACAATGTCGAACTAATGCATGTCAACTACTTATTGTCAACCTATTCAGTGGTCAATAATATAACACGTGGTGTACGCTTCTTATAGGCAGAGTGGAGGGGGATTGATGTGATTGAAGGTAGGTGGGTAGCTATGTCCTCCATGGTACTAGCCACACCCCATAGCAAAGACCACACCCCCATATCACTCGACACCCCCCCACCATGCTGGTCACACACCCTGCAGCAGCGCACAATAGGCCTTTTATAAATTTCAGCTCCAGGCCCATCATGACCTTAATCTGGCACTGCTCCCTTGTACAGGACACAGCAATGATGCCGGAAGGGTGTGGGTGCATCATCTCTGCACTGTATATCACTGTGTGTGTAATACCACACACAGTCTGATGAAACTAGCCAGCCTAAGACCACACATTACGTGACTTACAAGGGGGAATGTGCATCCTTGCCACCCAGCCCAGCCTCAGCACACCACCAGCAGCAGGGGAGGCAGAGCAGACTGGGGGTGGGATGGAGTAGATAGGCTGCAGAAACTGAGGGGACTCGGAACGCTGCAGACACTTAGGGGACTGTCTGAGTTACCCCTATATTTGTGATCCTGCCAGGATCCCGTCGGTCGGGATCCCGGCAGTCAGAATGCTGACGCCGGAATACTGACACTAATTAGAATCCCAGATAGGGTCTCCAGCCTAGCGCCGGAATCCTGACAGCCAGGATCCCGAATGACCATGTACTACCACGCCAGAGAGGTAAGCCGCGGCAAAGGTGAAATTAGGTTTAGGCTGTGGGGGAAGGGTTAGGGTTATGCTGTGGGAAGGGGGAAGTGTTAGGTTTATGCTACAGAATGGGAGGGTTAGGGTTAGAGGGGTAGGAGGGGAAAGTAAGTATACTTACATTCCCCTGTCGGGATTCTAATCATCTGGATGCCGTGGTTGGTATTCTGACCACTGGCATCCTGAAAGCTGGCAAATCATACCCAACCCCTATATTTTGCATATTGAACAGTAAGCTCAGCCCTACCTTTTCCGGACACCTGCATGCAAAATCTGGGTCACAGGCAGCGCTGGTGGAATCTGGAAGATTTCATTAACTTTGCGGGGCAGCAACGGATTGGTACAGAAAATGGAATCCTCCCGCCAAGTATAGTCTGTGCCTGTTGACTTTTCATTGCGTTACACAGCACATATACAGGTTACCATGAGTGACTCTGTACTTTCATGTGGCAGGCCTAAAAGGAAAAAAAAAAAGGGACAAGCCAGGTTATATAAAAATAAAAGATTTGTGGACTGTTACAAATCCAGAAAATGTTAAAACAATGACAGCTCTTATATGTATAATAACGCTGTTAATAATTTTTTATGCATTATTCTGAAATAATCTCTGTATATCCTTTCCCTTAATAAATCTACTCTTTAACCTTACAGTTTAACAATATATATTACAGGAGGGCTTGCAATGTTGTTTTATGGCAAGATATTTTGCTTCTCTTGCAAATTTGGCTTAATGTATAAGTATTTAATTAGGAAAAAGCTTAGCTAAGACCAATAAAAGTCAGGAGACTTCTCAGAGTCTGCACTTAAAAGCACAGCTGTCCTGCAGGCTACTTTCTGGATCAGATTATTGAAGTAATATCAGAGAGAGGATTTGATGAAGCTCTTTATTGCGCCAATAAAAATACCACTGTATTTTGCAAACAAGTAAAAAAAACAACAACCTTCAATTGTTTTCATATTTTACTTATGTGAATCTTGCCTGGAGCTTCTAAGGCAATCAGACATGTTTCAGGAGACCATTAAAACACCAACCCCAATTAGACAAAATATTTTTCATTGTCACTTGAAAATATTTAATCTTTTGTAGTTTAGGTTAAGGCACATACAGTAAGGGTAGTGAATAGAAACACAGGTGTTTCTTTCTACGTTCCCCATATTTCTCTTGTCTAGTTGACTGACAATTCAAAGTACTTATAGGCCCTACACACTGGCCAATATTCCTCAAAGATATGAACGATCTCGTTCATTATTGAACGAGATAACATTCATATCTTTGAGTGTGGAGTCACCAGCGATGAACGATGCGCGGCCCCGCGCTCGTTCATCGCTGGTGCCCCATCGGCTGTGCATGTAGGCCAATATGGATGATCTCGTCCATATTTGCCTGCACTTCAATGGAGCTGGGTGACTGGGGGAGTGAAGAAACTTCACTCCCCCTGTCACTGCCCCCCCCCCCCCGCCACGAGTCGCCTGTCGGCCGTATCCGCCGTCGGCAGCTTGGCGGCATATCTATTAATGTGTAGGGCCCTTAACACTTAGGGGTACATTTACTAAGCAGTGATAAGAACGGAGAAGTGAGCCAGTGGAGAAATTTCCCCATCAACCAATCAGCAGCTCTGTATCATTTAATAGTATGCAAATTATAGATGTTACTTCAGTGCTGATTGGTTGCCATGGGCAACTTCTCCACTGGCTCACTTCTCTGCTCTTATCACTGCTTAGTAAATGTACCCCTTAGTCACTGTTCATCCTCTCTGTTCTGCTCAAACAATTTGGCAGCACTTATCGGGTGCATGAAAAGGAGGGGTCACAACTAACCCCTCCCTTTCATGCACCTAATAAGTGCTGCCACACTGATAGAGCAGCTTCCACTGTGTGTGCATTTGATGAAGGTATTGTATGGGATCAGCATTAGGAAGGCATGGGATGTAAAGTTCTGATGCTAAAATTGGAATTTTCTATTACTTATGTCATTCGACACTTTGGAGCCATTGGAGAGTTGAAAGTTTGCTCAAAAGAAAAGTGCATGAAATAATAGTGTATTCACGCATATCCAGAGCTGCACACATCTCAGAATGCACACATCTGTACTTGGGCAACAGATGCTCCTGGTTCACTACTAGTCATTATCCTCAGTGTGTACTTGCACCTGCCCTATACTAGGTGCAAATGATATATCTCCTTAACCGGTTTATGGGGGTCATTCATATCTGATCGCTGGGCTGATAATTTTGTTGTCCTGCATTCAGATAGTTGCCGCCACCAGGCGGAGTGTATATTCGCTGTGCAAGTGTGCGATCCCATGTGTACACCGAGCTGCTAAAATCCACTTTGTGCAGTCTCTGCACAGCCCACGACTTACTCCTCCAGTGTGATCACATCAGGCTAATCGGGGCCGGAGCTGACCTTAGACACACTCCCTGAAAACTCTTGGGCACGCCTGCGTTCTTCCGGACACTCCCAGTAAACACAATGCACAAATATTAGAAAGCTGCTCAATCAGATGTAATATCAGTCAGGTGCTAAATGGGAGGGGTAATTCTGTGTAAGAAAAAACAATTTGTGTTCCCTAATGCACACTGAGTGAGTAATAATACTACATAATAATCATATTGGCCCTCATTCCGAGTTGTTCGCTCGCAAGGCGAATGTAGCAGAGTTACACACGCTAAGCCGCCGCCTACTGGGAGTGAATCTTAGCTTCTTAAAATTGCGACCGATGTATTCGCAATATTGCGATTACTAACTACTTAGCAGTTTCAGAGTAGCTTCAGACTTACTCTGCCTGTGCGATCATTTCAGTGCTTGTCGTTCCTGGTTGACGTCACAAACACACCCAGCGTTCGCCCAGGCACTCCCACCGTTTCCCCGGCCACTCCTGCGTTTTTTCCGGAAACGGTAGCGTTTTCAGCCACACGCCCCTGAAACGCCGTGTTTCCGCCCAGTAACACCCATTTCCTGTCAATCACATTACGATCGCCGGAGCGATGAAAAAGCCGTGAGTAAAATTACTTTCTTCATAGTAAAGTTACTTGGCGCAGTCGCAGTGCGAACATTGCGCATGCGTACTAAGCGGATTTTCACTGCGATGCAATGAAAAATACCGAGCGAACAACTCGGAATGAGGGCCATAATACGGAGATCTTAGTTGTGTATATCTGCAGATATAGGGTTAAGCCCCTATATCTGTAGATATACGCAACTAAGATCTCCGTATTAGCTGATTATTATGTAGTATTATTACTCACTCAGTGTGCATTAGGGAACACAAATTGTTTTCACTCCCAGTAAACAGTCAGTTACCACCCACAAAGGGCCTCTTCCTGTCAATCACATTGCGAACGCACTGTGCGATTGGATTTTTCGAACCATCCCATCGCTGGAAAGCGATGCCCTTTGTTGCTGTCTGATGCACGTGCGCATTGCGGTGCATACGCAAGCTCAGTTAGTACCTGATCACCCGCTGTGTGAAAATGCACAGCAGCGATCAGATATGAATGACCCCCTATATCCTCTTACATGCTGTACTTTTGTGAACATGCCCTTCCTACCTTTTTCCTATGTGAGAATTAGATGTTTTTTATGAAGTTTCTTTGTGCTTTACACCCACTTAGTCATTTTCCACAGAAAGTAAACAAAAGATTGTGTTCTTTTCTGTACATGCATGCTGTGTCTTTCAGCTTTTTGCGTATTTTTATTACCACATTTAAATATCTGAATGCTATACAGGCCAGAAGACAGTTTCTTCCTTCCCCAACATTTTATGCTTAGTTACGGCAGTAAGGTACGCAGTAGGGTTCAACTAGATTTTTCTTCATGAATGTATCCACCTATAAATTTAATTATGAGCCAAATATTGATGAGTCTGGTAGCAATTTTCTGTACCTTGATTCCCAGTAAAGATATTTAAACAGGGAAAAAATGGTGGTTTACTAACTAAAAGCAAATGGCACTGGTTACCTTTCATACTAATAAGGCCAATATATTTACCCTAAAGGAGGTACTTTCTACACTCAGGGCCTAATTCAGTGAAAATTCACAAAACTACAACTCCATCCACTAGCATGTGGGGGGGGCCACCCCGCACAGGGCAAGGCCGCCCCAAATGCCGGGCCCTTCCCACCCCCGCAAAAATGTGACCGTGCATATTTAGGGTAGCCCCCTGCTTCCGCAGCCCATTTGTTTTTGCTGCAGTGGCCTTCGTTGTCCGACTGTGCCCCCCCTTCCCTCATTCATTCCTGCCTCAAAACGTAGTTTAAGTCCTTACATGTGCAGAAGTGCAGAAATTGTCAGATAGCAATTTTCGCACTTCAGCGACTTAAGCTTAATTGGCACCTCAGGCCCCTCTGACTTTCAGGTATCATACATATATCTTATTTTGTTTCTATACAACTAGTGGACCATGCAAACCAAATGGTGTTTTCATCCTTGTTTATGCTGATACTGACTTTGTATTGAACTCAGTAGAGGTAAAAATACTGTGAGATACTTGATATTGGCAGATACATTAGACCATAAGAATGTGACTATTGTATCCCTGTGTGGCCCTATTTCTCAACAGATACCATTCTTCAAAGAGGCCAATGCTAAACATCATAAAGTCTGGTCATGGGTGACTTTAATATGGACCTGGGGCCTAAGGTAGAGAAAACCCAAGCCAAATGGATGGGGTCGCCCACCAGAGATGACAGTCCCTCTATTTCCTCTGAGAATCACCTTACTGAGTATGACATTTATAATGTGTGGGGCACATAAGCCCATGATAGACATATTTCTTTCCCATATGCATAATTTTTATTCCCACATACTGTAGCTCTTGTACTAGCACATAAATGGACATTGCAATACTCTAAATTGGTGAAAATATTCACTATTACAGTACATACTCAGACCATGCCTCTCTGTTGTGGTCCACTGACACATAGGCCATTTTTGTTCCTCTAAGACCCTGGAGGTTTTTGATATATTTTGACATTGAAAGCCCAGCAGGCTTTAGTGGAAGCACTGTTCACCTTCATGCAAACTAATAAATATGAGGACACTTCAATAATTACACATTGGTGTTCACCTAAAGCAGTCCTTTGGAGTGCCGCTCTTCAAATGGGTCCCAGGCCAAAGATGAGATATCTATAAGCACAATCTGGTTTGGAAGCTAAATTGTCCCTCTTGGAGCATCATAACTAGAATGGCCTATCAATATCACAGAAGAAGGAATTACATGAGATTAGGCAACAGTTGCATAAATCGTTCCTTACTAGGATGAAATCATCTCTAAATAATATGTATCTGGTAATAGACCTTTCAGACTGCTTGCTTCAAATCTGTGCAGCAGATAGACCAAGAATAGGATTAAAAGTATAATTGCAGCACAATGCACAGAGTTCTATTATCCATTAGACATAGCTAATGCCTTCTGTACTTACTATGCTCAATTGTATATTTGTATAATTGTATATGTTTAGAGAATGTTCTCCCGACAATGGATAAGGAGATCATCGCTGCGCAGAATACTCCGTGGATCCTTGAGGAGGTCCAGTTAGCCAATGTTCAGCTCCCTAAGGATAAAGCTCTTTGGTTGGAAGGCAATGCTTTTTTGATTGTTTCAGGAATTTTAACTACTTTCCTTAATGCTGTCACTACTTGTACCTTCCACTGAGAAATATTGGAAGCCAATATTATTACTAAAGCCAAACCTGGTAAACATGCAACAGTTTTTATCTGGCTTTGGCTTTGGGAGTGCCATTCTAAATTCCAATTTAGTACGCTATAGTGTATTCAGGCTTCCTCTGCAACTCATTTGACATTGCTAAAGATATTCAGCAGGGCTGCCCTCTTTCCCTTCTTATCTTTGTATTAATGATTGATCCCCTGGACAAATTGATAAAAAGATCACTCTATCAAGTCAAATATTTGAATATAATATATAACTTCCACAAAATAATGTAAACTAAACTGGTTTTTATTTAAGTCAAATTTAGAAGTTGTTCATGCATTTTTTATGGGGGATCGAAATAACCATTTTCCGCCATTCTAGGAGTACCACGTGAAATGTCCATGAACATATAAACATTTTGTAGATTGCAAGACATTATCATAAAAAGGAAAAAAAAAAGGAAGAACCAAGAAACCAAAGTCATGATACAGTATTTGGAGGAAAAAAAGTAAAAACTGGCTAAATTATTGAAGAAACAGTGAAGGTACTGTAGCCTTCCACCATTCTGCTGTTAAATCATGCACTTGTTGCTATTGTAAATTTTTGATGCATATTTTGTGCTGTAGACAGCACAGGTTCACATTTACTTTGTTGTCTTGTCTTGCGGTTATGACATACTGTATACGCTTCCCCTTTTCCCTAGATTTCCTTTTCTGTACCAGTCCTCTTATTTAATGATCCTGAGCAATGTTATTCAAATATAGAGATGATGTTTGTTTCAAAGAAATAGGGGTGTCAATGAACTGTCATTGAGGTGTCAAACTTCCCTGTCAGGCTCACCCAGCTCATTCTACATGAGGTCAAACCAGACTTCTGGATATAGCTTAACCAAGACTTTTATGACAAATAGGGCAAGGTAAACTCCTTACTGGTGAATAAACTGAGAAAAACAAAAGCCTTTCTCAGAATACACTGGTTCACAATAACAACCAAATTCTATATGACCCTAAATCAATGGCTGACTAGTTCATGTTATTCCACATTTTTCTAGTTCCCCAGGGGACTAAAAAAAAAGCTGTTATTCAAAATACATTCTAACCTAGTGACCTGAAGTTCCCCTAAAATAACACAACATTGGTGGTTCAAAAACCTGACCGGGACCCAATTTAATTCCTAAATAGAAATCTTTAATTTCTGTATTTGCCAAAATATTAATAGCTGGAATGAATGTGGTAGTTTCCTTATACTTACTTTACATCCTGACCAAGGTGTACCTGTTCCCATGGCGACAAGGCCATGACAGTAATAGAAGATGAATGCAATTGTCCACACAATCAAAATTCCCTCGCTTCTAATATCTGTAGTGACATTGCAATGCCACTAGTCAAAGTTGCACTCACTCAAGTGCATGGAGAGCATTACTGGACTTTTACGGATACCGAATACCTATCAGATTGATAGGGAACATCAAACCCCAGAAATGTCAAATAAGATTGGTTAAACTCTACCTTAAACTGAACATTATCCTGCAACTCTGTTTCTAAATGTATACAGCTGTCATCTCACTTTAAACATTGCATCTGAATTGTGCAGAAAGAAACAGAGTTAAATGTCTTTGATCAGAGAATGTAAACACTTTTGTAAAAAAATATCAGTTTGTTCTCTATCTTCCGGTTCAAAAGAAAATAATTAAAAACAAGCTATTTTCATTCCCATTGTTGTGTTTATGTGATTTGAACCATGAAAATATCTTCTCTTTGATGTAATAATTTCAATGCTACACCTTGATTGCTATTTATTCATCAACAAAAATCTGCTTCAATCTTCAAAACTCACAAGATTTAAAAGGTGTCTTGAATTCCAGAACATTGATCCATACATTTATCCATATACTCTGGTTAATCTAGGTAACATATTGTTCTGAAGAAAAAACAAACACAAAAGTACATTTCTTATGAGGTTTGCATAAATGCATTTTTGTACAGCACATTATGGTTCTGACTGATATAGAGCATAGCCGTCACTGGTTTTTTAATACTCTTACAATGCTCCTCAATATTTCAATAATAGCTCAGATGCAAGTAAAGCAATAAAAATAGTGATATATTTGCTAAAGTTTGATTTTCATTGATTTGAGTGGTGGAAAAGTGGCTGCAAAAGAGAGCTAGGTGTGTGTGCTGTTTTGCTTCTCAAAGCTACTGGTCTTGGAGCCTTGGGGGGGATATTCAATTTGCCCAGTAGAGACATCGTGAGTAAAAAACCCCAATGTTTCTTCGGGTGCTGTGGTTGGGCTACTTGATTAGCTCGGCCTGTAACAAGTGCATTTCATTTAGTAAACCAGGGCCGTAACTATGTGTGTGCCAATGGTGCCTTGCCCACAGCGCAAACGCACTGAAGGTGCACCATCGGCAGTACACTCCCCCTCCCGTGTTCGGCCATTACCTCTAGTCATAGCATACTCCCGCCGATGCCAATCTCCCGCCGCAGTCTGTCTTCCGCCCCACGCCGACTCTGCAAGGGACTCGGGAGCACTGCATTCCCCTCTGTCCGGCCGCTATCTTAGGCAGTCACTCCGAGTCCCGCTGGCACCACCTGTCTCCCGCCGCCTCTGCAAGTGACTCGGGAGTGCTGCCACAGCTGCCAGCTCCTGGGTCTCTGCCTCTTCTGCCTTCCATTGAAAGCCCTGGATGCCGGATCAGACGTCTCACAGTCTCTGCCCTGCTCCCCGAGGTACTGCTAGCTGGGGGAGGGCTCGAGTGGAAGGAGAAGAGTAGATGCTTGCCAGCTGCTCATAGGTAAATATAAAACTCTCTCTCTCTTGTAAAAAGGGGGACTTTGCCTGCCTAATTTGTAAAAAGGGGACTCTGCCTACTTAATGTGTAAAAAGGAGGGCTCTGCTTTTGTAATGTGTAAAAAGGGGGACTCTGCCTGCCTAATGTGTAAAAAGGGGGACTCTGCCTGCTTAATGTGTAAAAAGGGGGACTCTGCTGTTGTAATGTGCAAAAAAGGGGACTCTGCCTGCTTAATGTGTAAATAAGTGACTCTGCCTGCTTAATGTGTGAAAAGGGGGACTCTGCTGTTGTAATGTGTAAAAAAGGGGGACTCTGCCTGCTTAATGTGTAAAAAGGTGACTCTGCCTGCTTAATGTGTGAAAAGGGAGACTCTGCTGTTGTAATGTGTAAAAAAAGGGGACTCTGCCTGTCTAATGTGTAAAAAAGGGGGACTCTGCCTGCTTAATGTGTAAAAAGGTGACTCTGCCTGCTTAATGTGTAAAAAAGGGGTGTTCTGCTGCCTTAATGTGTAAAAGAGAGCTCTGGGGCTGCCCCCCTTCCCCATAAAGCCACGTCGCTATATTTTTGCCACGCGCCTATGTCCCTGTTTTGTATATGAGGGTAGGGGGGCGACGATGCTGTTTCTTGCACACAGCGCTAAAATGTCTCGTTACGGCATTGTCGTAAACACACAGGTTCAGTGAAACCTGTGGGTTTTCGGGGGAAATGGCCCAATTTTCAAATGAAAACAGTGCTGTTATCGGGGATTTTGCTTCGCCTGCCAAAGGCACGCACCAGTTTATGGGGGCTAATTAGATAGCCCCCGGCAGTGAGACTTATCACTCGATTTGCTGTCGGGGTAATTGAATATCCCAGCTAGTATCTGCCAGTGTGCTGAGGACTGTGCTTGGGAGTATTGTGACTACTGGATTACATGCTTATACTGGGATTGCAGACTTGTTTGCTCTGCCTGGTTTATTCTACAATTGTAGACTTGCAAACTCGTTGGCTCTGCTGTACAGCAACTTATTCAAATTTACACACTCCTACACAATTATGGGGTCTGTGTAGGAAACAAAAGTAAATTATTGCAAATGCTCCATTTTGGGGTGTTTGCATACATCTGACACATGCACACAGCACTTACTACCAGTAAAAAGAGCCCAGACTGCCTCTCACTCTCAGCATGCAACTCCCTCCAAGCACAGGCTAGCTACTCTAAGAGGGAGGGAGAGAGGGAAGGGGAGAAGACAGCAGGGCATGAAAGGAGTACAGTACATTGACTCACGCAGCACATGCCAGGTCAGTGTGGCTACTGCTGCTGCTGTGAGAGCCAGGGATAGCAGGAGAAATGTGGTTGCTGTTGATGGAACCCACTGCTGCTGCTGTATCATGTAGATGGAGTATGTCTCTTTCAGAGACATGCTTCATTCTAATGTTAGGCTCACTAAGCGTCATCTTCCAGGTAGCGGCCTAATGGTAGCGCTGGCCCTGGTTATGAGGTTAATCTATCTACCGCATATGTTTTGGCCAATTAGAGTTTTTAGGATTGTGTTTATGAGATGGCTTTTGTACTATGCTAGGCAGGTCTCTTCCTGTTTTATTTCAGTCTTCCTCCTTCTCTCCCTCTCCTCTCTTCCATTTGTTGTCTGTTACCCTTTTTTGCGGGAAAGAATGGCAGTACAGTGGCTATCTCACTGCAAATCAAATAGGTACGTTCCCCCTTAGTACTTATCTTAGACTGATCTCACTCTACTGGGGTTAGTGGCAATGGCTTTCTAGGCTAACCATTTTGTTGTACTGTAGGAGGGATTTTTAACCTATCACTAGCAATTGAGGAGGGCTATTGCATGTTTGTTGACAGCTGTTTGGAGTAAGATAGGTTGTCACTGTCTAGTTGTCGTTCTTTCTTTGCCAACATAGATTTTTTATTTTGGAATTTGAAAAAAAAAGGTTGACCAATTTTTAATTCCATCTGGTTGTCAGTGTCATTATTTTATAAAATATACTATTAGTAATGTTAAGTAAACTGCACATTGTGGTTATGTGGCTATGGTCCATGGTGTCCAGTTGCATATTATAAAGTCATAACGTCAATGGCAGGCCCACCATTTTCCCAATGATTACTGATGTTCTACAGTGCCATCCGATGCGGGGCATCGGAGATGGCTGAGAGGTAAGTAGATATATATGAGTGCAAGGTGTGTGGTGTGGGCCATTCTGGTCTCAGGGACACCGCACAAGCTATACCCATTATATTGTAGCTATTCCAATGGTCAGTTTGCTGGAGGCTACCTCTGTGTCTGCTAACCACTGGTTCTGAGAGGGGGAGGAGTGGGTACTATTATTTAATTGCCAGCCCCCCACTCCCCTCCACCGAATATTGTGTGGCGGTGTAGCACTCCTCAATTAGCTTGAGCAGCCGCTAATACATCACTAATTGGCACCCTTATTATTTTATAAGTGTGTTGCTTTTTTACCCCCATAAAATATACTTACCTTCATCTGGGAAGCGGGTCCCACCATCACAACCGGCACTATCGTCCCAGTGACATCTTCGGGAAGATGGCATTGCTCACTGAGAGCTAAGACTCTGGAAAGTCTTTGCTCTCTAGAGCACATGCACCATCTTTTCAAATATCACTGGGAAGATGACTTCAGCTGAGGAGGGGGGGGGGACACTTCCCAGAGCAAGTAAGTTAGGAAGCAGATGCCCCCTCCCATGCTTCCCTTGCACACTGTCTTTGAATGGTGGACCCTGTGGAGCGTACCATTTATATTTAGAAGTGTGTGTGGACACACTCCTTTTAGACCACATCCCCATGCCAGTAGCCGGGCCTGACATGCACTCTACATCCCTGCTACTGACTGCTGGGCCTGACCAAACCCATTTGGTTTTTTTTCTGTTTAATTGGACTAAGTTCTTGGCTTGATTTAAAAAATATTTCTTTACTATATAACAGAGAAAAATAAAAGTACAGTATATGATGATTGATTTAGCATAGTGCTATGAGTGGTTAAAGGATGGGAAATAGGTGGGAATGTGGGTGTCTATGTGAAAGTGTTGGTGTTCAGTGGCAGATGTTCAGTGTTTAAGTTTGATGGTCGATCTCAGCCAGTGCAGTATTACTACAGAGGGAGCCCCCTAAAATGGGTATGAGGTTATTCTTTAAGAACACCTTTATTATCCATAAACTCCTAATCCCGTAGTTTATGTTCCCTCTGAGTGATTGTGTTGGCTTGGACAGTAGTGTCAGTCCAGTACTTGTG
Source organism: Pseudophryne corroboree (assembly GCF_028390025.1). Classification (NCBI taxonomy): domain Eukaryota; kingdom Metazoa; phylum Chordata; class Amphibia; order Anura; family Myobatrachidae; genus Pseudophryne; species Pseudophryne corroboree. The sequence goes on from NC_086446.1 coordinate 255,998,698, forward strand.
CAGTGTGTATAGCAGTCTCTCGATGGTACTCTCCAATTACAGGTAAGTGTCACATATGTCCCCATGCTGTATTGATTTTTCAGCTTTTAGGGTCCTCTGATGCAGAAGCTGTGGGCACATAGAGATGGAGCCACGCTAATCGTGGCTCTGTCTGTGCCTTGAAGCGTCTGGTGAGGTGGACCACTGAGAGCGAACGGGGCATGCTTGCGTTGTAGACACGCACGCACCCCATTCACTTTGAATGAGAGCGCCTGTGTACACTTGGAGGAGGGCCGAGGCGCAGGCACACCACTTGCCCCCGCCTGCGATGTATCCACGCTCAATGAGCGTGGCACCATCTGTATGGCAGTGTCTGGCTGATGTACTTGCAGTCCCTGGTGGTGAGGTGAAGCCCTTCTGGCTTTCTGAGTCTCCGCTGCCTTACATGAGTCCCTGGACTGTAGCTGCTGCTGTTTTCGGCCAGCATGGGACATTCCACTTCCTGGTTGGCCATCACGTGGGTCCTCCCATGATGCTTCCTGCCGGAGACTCACATCTGGTCACCCTTAGTTGATGGGATGAGTTGTCTTTGTATTATACAGTATGTGTGAGGAGTGTGTATAGCATACACTCCTGCTCAGGGCTTAACTAGAACATCGTTGGCCACATAGCAAAATCCTGAAAGGGACCCCCCATGAAAAAAACAAATTTGTCCCCCACATGGAAAAAAACACACACTCAGCACTGCAGACTCAGTAATCTACTGCAGCGTAGTACCTCAGTCATTACCTGCTGACTGACTGCTGCTCATCCTTTCCTCAAAGCCCAACTCCTGTCCCAGTCTTCACCACAGTCTGCCCTACAGCTGTGGTGTCAGTTATTATATCACTTTGGGGCCTGTGCGGACAGGGACCTTTGATGTCACAATGCCGCACTGCTGTCAGTAGGGTCACACCCGTGTAGTGTCTAGTCCACTTGGAAGTGCCCAGTGAAGCCCGGGCAACAACTGAGCATGAAAACTAAAAATATAGCCTTGGCACTCTTTATGTCGCTCCCTGTGTATACAGTATAAATACCTGGTTGCCCTCCGGGACGTTCTCAAGTTCAGTACATGGGACCCCTCAGCTATCAGTTTCACTATCCACATGGGCACCTAATGGGAATATTAACCTGTGGTGATCGGATAGAAACTAAGTAACCCACTGTGCCTGAAGCATGACGAGCCTGAAGCGAGCCTGCGAGGGGACATTTTTTAATATTCTGAACAAGTTTAGTGATTTTCTGAAGCAGGTTAGCTATGCTAATCAGGGGTCCCATGTTCTGAACTTGAGTACACACATATACATAGGTGGGGGAGGCACAGCAGGTGGCCCCCAGCAGCAGTACCAGAGTCATCGGCAGCATCATGCCGCATCCCAGGGCTCACAGGGGCTTGCTGACTGAGGTGCACGTCTGCCGTGTGGCGTGTGTGGTCTAAAGCTGTGCCCAGACCCCCTCCCTATAGTCCCTATGTGTACAGCCAGCTCAGCCAGTGTACAGTATATTGAGCCTGTGTGGGGCACATCTGAGGCAGCCCAGCATGTCCCTTTCCCAGTGGCCAAATCAGTGAGTGACTCGGTGTAGGGGAGCAGCGGACCCTGGAGACAGCCATGGCCTCATAGCAGCTGCATCCCCTGCAACTATGGTATTTTCGCCATTGCTCCTGCGGCATCTGTCACCAACATGTTTTAGCACGTTGTGTGTGTTCAAGGTTTTCTTTTATGTCATTGTTGCTTATCTATTGTTGTATTATTTATATCTTTTGTATTATGTGCATTGTTTTTGATGTCTGTAAAGCGCTTTGAGTCCTTTTGACGAATGAGAGCTGTGTAATTAAAATAATTTTTATTATTAAATATAAATCAAACTATACTTATCCTGCAGTAAGGGAAAAACGTTTTTTTTTGTACAATAGCTCCGTGTGGAGACAGTTGATCTGAAAGTCAGCAGTCCCTGCAAGTTTTATATCCATGATATCTCCAGTGTTACCTTTATAATGAATGGCACTGACACAGTAATTATACAAAAGTAGGTCAAAATGTTAATTGTCACCTGCATTTGTATAAATCAAGTGATGATAAATAGACCCTTTAAAGAGAAAAACAACAAAACTGTTATGCTCAATGGGGGTAATTCTGAGTTGATCGCAGCAGGAATTTTGTTAGCAGTTGGGCAAAACCATGTGCACTGCAGGGGGGGCAGATATAACATGTGCAGAGAGAGTTGTCTGTTATATATCTGCTATCATATGTCCAGTGTAGCTGTATAAGTCCAGTGCAGTGGTGCTGTGTTGTCCTGCATCAGTACAGTGGTAGTGTCTTGTGCTGCATCAGTACAAGCACAGTGGTGGTGTCCTCTGCTGCCATATGTCCAGTGCTGCTGTATAAGTCCAGTCCAGTGGTGCTGTGTTGTGCTGCATCAGTCAAGTGGTGGTGTCCCTGTGCTGCTGTATAATTACAGCGGTACTGCTGTATAAGTCCAGTGGTACTGCCGTATATGTCCAGTGATACTGCCATATATGTCCAGTGGTACTGCCGTATAAATCCAGTGGTACTGGCGTATAAATTCAGTTCAGTGGTACTGCTGTATAAATCCAGTGATACTGCCATATATGTCCAGTGGTACTGCTGTATAAATCCAGTCCAGTGATACTGCTGTATATGTCCGGTGGTACTGCCATATATGTCCAGTGATATTGCTGTATAATTCCAGTGATACTGTCATATAATTCCAGTGGTACTGCCATATAAGCCCAGTGGTACTGCCATATAAGTCCAGTGGTACTGCTGTATAATTCCAGTGATACTGCCGTATAATTTCAGTGATACTGCCGTATATGTCCAGCGATACTGCCGTATATGTCCAGTGGTACTGCTATATAATTCCAGTGTTACTGACGTATATGTCCAATTATATTGCCGTATAAATCCAGTGGTACTGGTATATAAATCCAGTCCAGTGGTACTGCCATATAAATCCAGTGATACTGCTGTATATGTCCAGTGGTACTGCCATATAAATCCAGTCCAGTGATAGTGCCGTATAAATCCAGTGGTACCGCCGTATAATTCCAGTGATACTGCCGTATAATTCCAGTGGTACTGGCATATAATTCCAGTGATACTGCCATATAAATCCACTCCAGTGGTACTGCCGTATAAGTCCAGTGGTACTGCCATAAAATTCCAGTGATACTGCTGTATAATTCCAGTGATACTGCCATATATGTCCAGTTGTACTGCCATATAATTCCAGTGAAACTGCCATATATGTCCAATGGTACTGCCATATAAATCCAGTGGTACTGGTGTATAAAGACAGTCCAGTGATACTGCTGTATAATTCCAGTGATACTGCCGTATAATTCCAGTGGTACTGGCATATAAATCCAGTGCTACTGCCATAAAAATCCAGTCCAGTGGTACTACCGTATAAGTCCAGTAGTACTGCTGTATAATTCCAGTGGTACTGGCATATAAATCCAGTGGTACTGCCGTAAATGTCCAGTGGTACTGCCATATAAATCCAGTGATACTGCATATAATTCCAGTGGTTTTGCCGTATAAGTCCAGTGATACTGCCGTATAAGTCCAGTGATACTGCCGTATAATTCCAGTGATACTGCTGTATATGTCCAGTGGTACTGCGATATAAATCCAGTGGTACTGCCATATAAATCCAGTCCAGTGGTACTGCCGTATAAATCCAGTGATACTGCCATATATGTCTAGTGGAACTGCTGTATAAATCCCTGCCGTATAAGTCCAGTAGTACTGCCGTATAATTCCAGTGATACTGCCGTATAAATCCAGTGATACTGCCGTATATGTCCAGTTATATTGCCATAGAAATCCAGTGGTACTGGCATATAAATCCAGTCTAGTGGTACTGCCGTATAAATCCAGTGATACTGCCATATATGTCCAGTGGTACTGCCATATAAATCAAGTCCAATGATACTGCCGTATAAATCCAGTGGTACTGCTGTATAATTCCAGTGATACTGCTGCATAATTCCAGTGATACTGCTGCATAATTCCAGTGATACTGGCGTATAAGTCCAGTGATACTACCATATAAATCTAGTCCAGTGGTACTGCCGTATAAGTCCAGTAGTACTGCCGTATATTTCCAGTGATACTGCCATATAATTCCAGTGGTACTGCCATATAATTCCAGTGATACTTCCATATATGTCCAGTGGTACTGCCATATAAATCCAGTTGTACTGCCATATAAATCCAGTGGTACTGGCTTATAAATAAAGTCCAGTGGTACTGCCGTATAAATCCAGAGATACTGCTGTATATGTCCAGTGGTACGGGCGTATAAATCCAGTCCAGCTATACTGCTGTATAAATCCAGTGATACTGCTGTATAAATCCAGTGGTACTGCTGTATAATTCCAGTGGTACTGGCATATAATTCCAGTGGTACTGATGTGTAATTCCAGTGGTAATTCCATATAAATCCAGTGATACTGCCATATAATTCCATTGGTACTGCATTATAAATCCAGTGATACTGCCGTATAATTCCAGTGATACTGCTGTAAATGTCCAGTGGTACTGCCATATAATTCCAGCGATACAGCGTATATGTCCAGTGATACTGCCATATAAATCCAGTCTAGTGATATTGCCATATAAATCCAGTGGTACTGCCTTATATTTCTAGTGATACTGCCGTATAATTCCAGTGGTACTGCTGTATAATTCCAGTGATACTGCCATATATGTCCAGTGGTACTGCCATATAAATCCAGTTGTACTTGTGTATAAATAAAGTCCAGTGGTACTGCCATATAAATCCACTGATACTGCCGTATATGTCCAGTGGTACTTCCGTATAAATCCAGTCCAGTGATACTGCCGTATAAGTCCAGTGATACTGCCGTATAAGTCCAGTGATACTGCCGTAAAATTCCAGTGATACTGCTGTATAATTCCAGTGGTACTGGCATATAACTCCAGTGGTACTGCCACATAAATCCATTCCAGTGGTACTACCATATAAATCCAGTGGTACTGCTGTATAATTCCATTGGTACTGGCGTATAATTCCAGTGGTACTGTTGTATAATTCCAGTGGTACTACCGTATAAATCCAGTGTTACTGTCGTTTAATTCCAGTGGTACTGCCTTATAAGTCCAGTGATACAGTGTATATGTCCAGTGATCCAAACACAAAACACAAAAGGGTGGGTTTGGCAAAACCAATCAAGATCCAAAACAAGATCCAAAACATGAGGATGGAACCAGAACCAAAACCAAAACACAAAACATGAAAAGAGCCCTCCGCACATCTCTAATAAATTTACAGCATATAAGAGAACCATTTCTTTTCATATGGTAAAGCATAATGATAGGTTCAATTCAATGAACTGCACTTTGGAAATTATAAGAAAACTTTTTAGAAAAAAGAAATTTATGTGTGCATGAAAAAAAGCTCTGAAGAAATAGTTGTTAATGTACTGGCATAGTACGCGATGCAGTAATGTATCTATTATGATAGTTCAAATAATATGGCCATAAAAGTTACTTCCTGTCCTTGTTCGCTACTGTGTGCCAGTTGTAGGTACAGGTTGAGTATCCCTTATCCAAAATGCTTGGGACCAGAGGTATTTTGGATATGGGATTTTTCCATATTTTGGAATAATTGCATACCATACTGAGATATCATGGTGATGGGACCTAAATCTAAGCACAAAATGCATTTATATTTCATATACACCTTATACACACAGCCTGAAGGTAATTTTAGCCAATATTTTTTATAACTATGTGCATTAAACAAAGTGTGTCTACATTCACACAATTCATTTATGTTTTATATACACCTTATACACACAGCCTGAAGGTCATTTAATACAATATGTATAATAACTTTGTGTATAAAACAAAGTTTGTGTACATTAAGCCATCAAAAAACAAAGGTTTCACTATCTCACTCTCACTCAAAAAAGTCCGTATTTCGGAATATTCCGTATTTCGGAATATTTGGATATGGGATACTCAACCTGTATCATGGTGAAAATGATTCACTACTAATCTTCACAGACCTGACATGATTGCGGTTTTGACTCTTGAAATTCTGAACATACGGTATACAAGGCAGCTGACAGATAAAATAAAAGCATTATCTACCAATAATACAAAAAACAACTTTGAAGGAGTCAACTGTGGAGGACGGGGGAGGGGGGCAATATTTTTGTAGACCTAAAATACGATTTTTGTAATGTAGTGTGTTGAACACCAATGGTATACGAAGTGCCAGTGATGTGTTATTAGTTGATGTTTGAAACATTTGTATTCAAGACATTTTCTTATACTTTATATACTGCTCGTGTGATTAGTCTACAGGACTTTTGTTATTTTGCTGATCTACAGTACAAAGATATTGTTGTTGTTTCCAGCAATTGACAGGAAAATATCTATGATTAATGCTGTGAAATATTACTTTCTTTCTCAAAGAACTTGTCCTAAAACTCTGAAAATGTTTAGTGCACCCATGACTTCCATTTTATGGCTTACGTTCCTACAATGCCATGTCAAAGTGTTTCAGTATTGATTAAACAAATAGAGAATGACAGCTGTAGAACTATTAGCCATTTACTAGAATCTTGTTAGAAAGTTTGGGACAGAAAAGAACATTTTCTGCCTACAGATACCCGCTCACTGCCTGATACAAGCATAGCATAATGATGGGAATTACCAGAACTAATAAACGCTCATTCATGTGCGGTTGTTCTTGCTGCTGCCATTGCTATCTTTTGCTCTATGCAATTGCAATTATATGCTAATATGGGCAGAAGGTATCCTGAGCATAGGGATGCCCAGAGTGATGTATCATTTCTAGAGATGAGTGGATTCGGTTCCCTGTGAACTGAACATGCCCGAACTTCACCAACCTAGCCCGGATCCGAGTCAGGCTTGAGTTTTCCCACCTGACTCGGAAACCAGAACAAGGCAAAACGTCATCATCCCGCTGTCGGATTCTCATAGGGTTTGGATTCCATATAAGGAGCTGCGCGTCGCCGCCATTTTCACTCTGGCATTGGAGAGTGTAGATAGAGGACATTTCTCCATCCTCAGTGTCCTGCATCAGTACAGTGTTAGTGTCTTGTGCTGCATCAGTCCAGTCACAGTGGTTGTGTCCTCTGCTACCATATGTCCAGTCCATTGCAGTGGTTCTGTGTTATCCTGCATCAGTCCAGTGGTGGTGTCCCTGTGCTGCTGTATATGTCCAGTGGTACTGCCGTACATGTCCAGTGATACTGCCGTATATGTCCATTGATATTGCCGTATATGTCCAGTGGTACTTGCATATAAGTCCAGTGGTACTGCCGTATAATTTCAGTGATCCTGCTGTATAATTCCAGTGGTACTGGTGTATAAGTCCAGTGATCCTGCTGTATAATTCCAGTGGTACTGGCGTATAAGTCCAGTGATACTGCCGTATATGTCCAGTGGTACTGCCGTATAAGTCCAGTGGTACTGCATATAATTCCAGTGGTACTGACGTATAAGTCCAGTGATCCTGCCGTATAATTCCAGTGGTACTGGTGTATAAGTCCAGTCCAGTGATACTGCCGTATATGTCCAGTGGTACTGCCTTATAAGTCCAGTCCAGTGGTGCTGTCTTGTGCTGCATCAGTCCAGTGGTGGTGTCTTGTGCTGCCATAAGTCCAGTGGTGGTGTCCTGTGCTGTATATTATTTACTCCAAATAAAAGGGTTATATACATTACTTATATTGTTATCCAAATAATTTTTACAGAGTTTGCCCTGTGTGGTGTAGGGGTACGCTCGCCTGTGTTGCATATTATTATAATAGCTCCAAATAAAAGGGTTATTATTATCCAAATTAAATTTACAGGCTTTGCCGTGTGTGTGTGTGTGTGTGTGTGTGTGTGTGCGCGCGTGTGCATGTGTGTGTGTGTGTGTGCGTGTGTGTGTGGTTTAGGGGTATGCTCCCCTGTGCCACCAATATTGTGCGTGTATTACATCTGGGCAAATTCCAGCACATACCATGTTGTTTGTGCCGCACACTTGTATCGCTTAGCTTAGTCATACAGCTACCTCATTGCACCTCTTTTTCTTCTTTGCATGATGTGGTTTGGGGCCTAGTTTTTTTAAATGCCATCCTGTCTGCAACTGCAGTGCCACTCCTAGATGGGCCAGGTGTTTGTGCCGCACACTTGTGTCGCTTAGCTTAGTCATACAGCTACCTCATTGCACCTCTTTTACTTCTTTGCATGATGTGCTGTTTGGGGTCTAGTTTTTTTTAAGTGCCATCCTGTCTGCAACTGCAGAGCCAACCCTAGATGGGCCAGCTGTTTTTGCTGCACACTTGTGTCGCTTAACTTAGTCATACAGCTACCTCATTGCACCTCTTTTACTTCTTTGGATGATGTGCTGATTGGGGACTATTTTTTTATGTGCCATCCTGTCTGCAACTACAGTGCCACTCCTAGATGGGCCAGGTGTTTGTGCTCCACACTTGTGACGCTTAGCTTAGTCATACAGCTACCTCATTGCACCTCTTTTACTTCTTTGGATGATGTGCTGATTGGGGACTATTTTTTTATGTGCCATCCTGTCTTCCACTGCAGTGCTACTCCTAGATAGGCCAGGTGTTTGTGCCGCATACTTGTGTCACTTAGCTTAGTCATACAGCCACCTCGGTGCAACTTTTAGGCCTAAAAACAACATTGTGAGGTGTGAGGTGTTCAGAATAGACTGGAATTGAGTGGAAATGAATGTTATTGAGGTTAATAATACTGTAGGATCAAAATTACCCCCAAATTCTGTGATTTTAGCTTTTTATATGTTTTTTTCAAAAATCATCCAGATCCAAAACCAAAACCAAAACATGAAAGGGTGATTTTGGCAAAGCCAATCCAATCCAGATCCAAAACAAGAGGATGCATCCAGAACCAAAACCAAAACACAAAAAGTGCCCGCCGCACATCTCTAATCATTTTCATCCAAAGGCATATACATTAATTGCTGATACAGCGGTACCATCATCGCAATTCGGGTCATGGTGCTGAGTCTGAGTGCCTCTGAAGACACGCAGGATGAGTTGCTCTCCTGGGATGCAGAGGGCTCTCCAGGAGCAAGTAGGGCAGCAACTGTTAATTGGAAAGCGCCGTTTGAATGGCCATGACACACCTGTATTTGGCCGACCATTCACCATTACCATCCCCAAACACTGACTTACTGTCACTCACTCGGAAACGAATTCCTTGTTGTAACCGCTATAGCAAATAAATTAGTGGGCGCGCACATTGTGACTCATATGCATGTGCAGTAAGAAACCATTGACCGATGTGCATACAGTAGCCACTTTGCGAACACCCCTGAATTAACATCATAATGTTTTCATAGCCAAGTAATTAGTTAATTTTTCATGACTTGGTCTAACCTCGAAGGAAAAAATAAGTTGGTCTGTTGCTTGATCTTCTTTAGCAGTTATTAAGCAAATTTCTTTCATTACTATTGATGAAGAACAATATTTTGAACATTACGAAAAGGTACCGTATATCAAATGAAATTGGAAATGGACTTCTAATTCAGAAGCCATAATATTCTTAGAGGTTATATATTTATTACCAATTATTTATACCCATATTCTGCAGTGCTTTACTGAAAATATGTGGCCATTCATATCAGTCCCTGCCCCAGTGGAGCTTACAATCTATATTCCCTACCACATGTACACACACATGCTAGGGTTAATTTTTGTTGGGAGCCAATTAACCTACCAGTATATTTTTAGATTTTGGGAGGAAACCAGAGTACCCAGAGGAAACCCACGCAAGTACGGGGAGAATATGCAAACTTCACACTGTTAGGGCCATGGTAGGAATCGAACCCATGGATCCAAACCTAAACCAAACCAAAACCCAGACCAGATCCCCCAAGGAGATCAGATCCGATCAGAGTCCCGTTTCAAATCTTCCCGTGGTCTGGGATTCAGATTTTAAATCTGGATTCTGAAATTGCAAAAAATACATAATTTTAGATGTTCTATTAATTGTTAGCATTTTTTATCAATGACTATCAATCTTTTTTTGATTTTTATACCATATCAAAATCTATGGGTTTTATGTAGTAGCTTAAGGTGTGGTGTGGGTTGACTGAGTCACAGGTTCCTGGTGAATTTGTCCCGAACTTTTATTTTTGAATTATAGCCAGCCTAGCCTGCAATAAAAATCTTTAAAACACACAAGCACACACACACACACGCACACACACGCACACGCACACACGCACACACTGTCATGTGTGTGGTCACTAAGGCTCTACTCCAAAGATGAAGGTTCTATTAATCTCCAACCCCAGAGCCAAAGACGGCAAGGTTCTTCAGATCCCCTTTCTACACAATGCTAGGGGGTGGCATTTACCTTGAAATTTAACAAAGCCTCATATAGATTCTGTGTTATGACCTGTAACCATAACAAGTTTTAAGCCTTGCTAGAAGCTTCTAACTGCCATAAATCAATGTGAACCTCTGCATGTCCAATGGTTTTCACTTCTCTGTGGGCACATTACTCAGTGGGCACATTTTGCTCTGGATTTCTTACTGTTTGTTTCTTATCCAGAGGAAGAAGTGTTACTGGCTCACCTCCAATGTAGTGAAATTATTATTCCAATTGGAAATGCCAAGGCTGTATATTGGGCTTAATTTAGTGATCGCAGCAGCAAATTTGTTAGCAGTTGGGCAAAACCATGGCCCTCATTCCGAGTTGTTCGCTCGCTAGTTGCTTTTAGCAGCCGTGCAAACACCAAGCCACCACCCTCTGGGAGTGTATTTTAGCTTATCAGAAGTGCGAATGAAAGGATCACAGGGCTGCTACAGAAAAAGTTTGTGCAGTTTCAGAGTAGCTCGAGACCTACTCCTAGCTTGCGATCACTGCTGACTATTTAGTTCCTGTTTTGACATCACAAACACGCCCTGCGTTCGCCCAGCCACGCCTACATTTTTCCAGTCTCTCCTGCATTTTTATCTGGCACGCCTGCGTTTTTTCACACACTCCCCGAAAACGGTCAGTTACCACCCAGAAACACCCACTTCCTGTCAATCACTCTGCGGCCAGCAGTGCAACTGAAAAGCGTTGCTAGAGCTTGTGTAAAACTGCATCGGCTTTTGTGAAAGTACGACGCGCGTGCGCAGTGCACCCCATATGCATGCGCTGAATTGCCGCTTTTTGGCCTGATCGCTGCGCTGCGAATGAAAGCAGCTAGCGATCAACTTGGAATGAGGGCCCATGTGCACTGCAGGGGGGGCAGATATAACATGTGCAGATAGAGTTAGATTTGGGTGGGGTGTGTTCAAAATGAAGTCTAACTTGCAGTGTAATAATAAAGCAGCCAGTATTTACACTGCACGGAAACAAAATAACCCACCCAAATCTAACTCTCTCTGCTAGTGTTATGTCTGCCACACCTGCAGTGCACATGGGGCCTAATTCAGACCTGATCGCTCGCTAGGGGTTTTAACAGAGAGTTGCCGCCCATAGGGGAGTGTATTTTTGCTTTGAAAGTGTGCGAATACATGTGTAGCAGAGCTGTACAAACAGATCTTGTGCAGTCTCTGCACAGCCCAGGACTTACTCAGCCGGTGAGATCACTTCAGCCTGTCCAGGGCTGGAATTGACGTCAGGAACCCTCCCTGCAAACGCTTTGATACGCCTGCATTTTTTCCAACTACTTCCAGAAAATGATCAGTTACCACCCACAAACGCCTTCTTCCTGTCAATCTCCTTGCAATCGGCCATACAAATGGATCCTTTGCACAAACCCATCGATGAGCGGCGATCCGCTTTGTACCTGTGCAATGCGCCTGCGGTGCATATGCATTCGCAGTTCTGACCTGATCGCAGCGCTGCAAAAAACGCTAGCATGCGATCAGGTATGAATTACCCCCATGGTTTTGCCCAACTGCTAACAAATTTGCTGCTGCGATCAACTCTGAATTACCCCCATTGTTCAGCCAATTTATAGGTTCAGTTGAATACTTAACTGTAGTAAATTATCTGCTTAGTTCAATAGTTCTAAATGTATCAATACTATGTCCACTGTCAACAAAAAATATTAGCAGCCTCTTGTAATTCTGATAAGATTATCAGAAGAATGTTTTTCTCTCTAGAACAAGCTTAAAAATGGCACTAATATAAGTATGACTAAATGGCCCTTTTAATAAGTCTGCTGTTGCTAAGAACTAAGGGGTCTATTTACTAAGCCTTGGATGGAGATAAAGTTGCTGGAGATAAAGTACCAGCCAATCAGCTCCTAACTGTCATTTTTCAAACACAGTCTGTGGCATGGCAGTTAAAAGCCGATTGGCTGGTACTTTATCTCCATCCTTAGTAAATAGACCCCTAATAGCCTAATACAAGATATTTAGCAAAATCTACTGCAGAAGGTTACTTATCATTATAGACTGCAGTCTCTTTATTATCAATGAAGACTATGGTCTGGTCCCTACAGTATTTACCAATATCTAAAAAGCTAAGTTTTTTGGAACTTGTCCTGATAGGTTTACACCATACACCGATGTAAGTCTATGGTGGATCACTCGCCGTAGAGGGATCTTATGATTCCTCTCCTGCAGCCTTTGGGTGGCTCTTGCATCATACACTTTGCGCATGCTCAGTGACAAATTCCCCAAAGGAGGCTTTCATTTTTGTGCCTGGGAAGTAACTCTCAGGGACAGCAGTTATTACTACATAGTACGGATATTTCCATTCAAAATAAAGATATCCATTGCGATAAAGTCTTAATAATTAGAGCCCCTAAAACTTACAATTAACCAGTTCCTTGAGCTCTTATGCCCAGGCTGTAACTAGTGCTCAGGAAGGCAAACATATTGTTTTTAAATGTTTCATTTTTTGCAATTCCTTCAGCTAGATCATTGTCCATTAGGAGTACCAGATGTTTTGCTTTTAATTTTATTAATGTGTATGTTTCAGCAGATTGGATTCATATAGAGTTACAGCACAAACACATTAGATAAATATACTTGTCAAGTTATTTTAATGATAACTTGCTACAACAGTACATTTATACATTTTAAGAATTTTGCTATTTAGTTACTTTCAAAATATAATGTAGCACAAAAGTTTTCACAAAGAATGTAACATAGCATTACACTAGCAGAAGAAAAAAAAAACTCTTGAGTTGTCTAATGTAAAAAGATGGCCAATGCCACAAACATCGGTCGCAGTATTAGATCTTTGAGTAACATTCTGGTAAGTCTCAGGATGTGTGGCAATACATATGCTGCCTGGGCCAGTGAAAGTGCTTCCAAGGACAGCTTCAACAGCCAAGAAAATGGAGCAGACACTTCCCCATTTAAAAAAAAACTCCCTGTCGCTGGCCGAAAATAAATGCAGCCTGTCATTCAGACTGCAACTAACAGGGTACTGATACTAGAGCCGTAGCATCCTTGTGATATATTGTATGTAGACTGTGGCTTCAGCACTTGCATAGTCCCGAAAACATTGGTCAGTTGCCACTGAATTGGGGCTACATGCAGGGCTGGATCAGCCACTAAAACCTGGGGTGTAGAGAGCACTGGCAGTCCCAGGTACTTTTATCCAGGGCATTACTAAATTGTGGGAGATGTGGCCATGCCCCTTATGCAAATTAATATAAAGCGCAGATTTGTGGGGTGCCATTGTGTCCCTTAGCCAAGGTCAAATCCAGGAGGGGGGGCATAAATCTTTGTGATCACTACCCCCCTTGCACAGGAAGAAGAGCCTTACTGCACCGCCAGAACCCAGAGAGCACACAGCAGCATGTGCTGGCTGGAGAGGAAGCTGTTGCTTCTGACAGGTAAGGGGGGCAGGAAGACGGCATCAGACACAGGACCCTCCACCAGTCCTGGGCCTGGGTAGCTAGTACCTGGCCCCTCCCCTACCCCTCTCGCTGGCAGTCACTAAGACATGAAAAAAGCAAAGGGGTAAAAATAATATGGAAGAAAATATACTTTGTTTTTATATGTAAGAATAATATAAGTATATATATATATATATATATATATATATTCATGAAAAAAAGGTATTCACTGAGTAAACAAGAATTTCAAGGTTCTCTTAAATGTTTCATGCACATATTAGGTATATACTGTAGAACATTATTGAATTGCAAAAAAGTTACTTTGCATACAGTAGATTAATGGTACAAACTGAATCATGATTTTTAAAGCTTGATTTTCTTCCTAAGTGCAGATAAAATAAATCAGTGCAATACTATTTATAGGTCTCTTCTTAGGAACCACTACCCTAATGAACAGACCTACTGTATGTGAAGGCTGCTTTTATTATACTGTATATATAATTGAAGCAAATTACATGATACAATAAATGACATTCATTGTCATATACAAATAAATACATAGGCATTAGTAACATAATAAATATTAACGAAGCAAGCTAAAAAAAAAATGAGATTCTAGCCTCTTACAGTCATTGGGGTTTATTTACCAAGCATGGGCTGTAAAACCCGAAGCTTCTGTTTATGCTTATGCCCAATGTTTCAAAGGGCATTGCTTTTACAAGAAAGACACTGCTAGTAAAAGTATTGCCCTTTTAAATGTCAAGCATAAATACAATCAGAAGAGATGGATTTTACATCTCGACGCTTCATAAATAAACCCCCATTATGTCACAGAAACACCTACTCACAGCAGGCAAAACAATACTAAAAAATACCAACTTAAGCAATTTTGAACAAATACACTATATATGTTGCTTTAATACATATTTTGATATTTGCTGCTGCCAGCAGATTATTGAAACTGCATAATATGAAAATTTAACATTTCTGCTTTTAACCCTATCTTAACAATGGCCTACATTATGGTGAACTTATCTGCAGGCTGTCTGGGTGTAGTATGGTATGCTGGCGGCCGGGCTCCCGGCGACCAGCATACTGGCACCGGGATCCCGGCTGCCCGCATACCGACAGTGTGGCAAGCACAAATGAGCTCCTTGCGGGCTCGCTGTGTTCGCCACGCTGCAGGCATGGTGGCACGCTACGCACGCCACGCTATTTATTCTCCCTCCAGGGGTGTCGTGGACCCCCAACAGGGAGAAAAAGTGTCGGTATGCAGGCTGTCGGGATTCCGGCGCTGGTATACTATGCGCCGGAATCCCGACAGCCGGCAAACTGAAGACCACCCGGCTGTCTGACAGTGTTTTACTTATTATGAAATCATTAAAATACAGAACAGCAAAGTGACTATCATTATAGCAACAAAATCAAAATAGTTGACAGTGGTACTTAATACTACCTGATCTTTCATTTTTACTAGTGATGACCGGGTTCGGTTTCCGAGAAACCGAACCCCCCCGAACTTCACCCTTTTTACACGGGTCCGAGGCAGGTTCGAACCTTCCCGCCTTGCTCGGCTAACCCGAGCGCGCCCGAACGTCATCTTCCCGCTGTCGGATTCTCGCGAGATTCGGATTCTATATAAGCAGCCGTGCGTCGCCGCCATTTTCACACGTGCATTGAGATTGATAGGGAGAGGACGTGGCTGGCGTCCTCTCCGTTTATATAGTTACACAGTTGATCTGATTGCTTAGCTTATTGTGGGGAGGATTGGGGAGCAGCTGTTAGGAGGAGTACAGTGCAGAGTTTTGCTGATAGTGACCACCAGTTTTTTATCCGTTCTCTGCCTGAAAAAAACGCTCCATACCATATCTGTGCTCAGTGTGCTGCATGATATATCTGTGCTGAGTGCTCACACTGCTTAATTGTGGGGACTGGGGAGCAGCTATAGCAGCAGTACAGTGCACAGTTTTGCTGACAGTGACCACCAGTATACGTTTGTCTGCCTGAAAAACACTCCTGTGGTGTCTTTTTTTTTATACTATAAACGCAGTCTGCTGACAGTGACCACCAGGTCTATTATACTGTATATAGCAGTACGGTAGGCCACTGCTCTACCTACCTCTGTGTCGTCACTCGTCGTCCATAAGTATACTATCCATCCATCTACATTGTATACCTGTGGTATCTTTTTTTTTTATACTATAAACGCAGTCTGCTGACAGTGTCCACCAGGTCCATTATACTGTATATAGCAGTACGGTAGGCCACTGCTGTACCTACCACTGTGTCGTCGCTCGTCGTCCATAAGTATACTAAGTATCCATCCATCCATCTACATTGTATACCTGTGGTGTCTTTTTTTCTTTTTACTATAAACGCAGTCTACTGACAGTGTCCACCAGGTCCATTATACTGTATATAGCAGTACGGTAGGCCACTGCTGTACCTACCTCTGTGTCGTCACTCGTCGTCCATAAGTATACTAAGTATCCATCTACATTGTATACCTGTGGTGTCTTTTTTTCTTTATACTATAAACGCAGTCTGCTGACAGTGTCCACCAGGTCCATTATACTGTATATAGCAGTACGGTAGGCCACTGCTGTACCTACCTCTGTGTCGTCACTCGTCGTCCATAAGTATACTAAGTATCCATCCATCTACATTGTATACCTGTGGTGTCTTTTTTTTTATACTATAAACGCAGTCTGCTGACAGTGTCCACCAGGTCCATTATACTGTATATAGCAGTACGGTAGGCCACTGCTCTACCTACCTCTGTGTCGTCACTCGTCGTCCATAAGTATACTATCCATCCATCTACATTGTATACCTGTGGTATCTTTTTTTTTATACTATAAACGCAGTCTGCTGACAGTGTCCACCAGGTCCATTATACTGTATATAGCAGTACGGTAGGCCACTGCTGTACCTACCACTGTGTCGTCGCTCGTCGTCCATAAGTATACTAAGTATCCATCCATCCATCTACATTGTATACCTGTGGTGTCTTTTTTTCTTTATACTATAAACGCAGTCTACTGACAGTGTCCACCAGGTCCATTATACTGTATATAGCAGTACGGTAGGCCACTGCTGTACCTACCTCTGTGTCTTCACTCGTCGTCCATAAGTATACTAAGTATCCATCCATCTACATTGTATACCTGTGGTGTCTTTTTTTTTATACTATAAATGCAGTCTGCTGACAGTGTCCACCAGGTCCATTATACTGTATATAGCAGTACGGTAGGCCACTGCTGTACCTACCTCTGTGTCGTCACTCGTCGTCCATAAGTATACTATCCATTCATCTACATTGTATACCTGTGGTGCCTTTTTTTCTTTATACTAGTAGTACTAGTTTAGCAGTCTGCTGACAGTGTCCACCAGGTCCATTATACTGTATATAGCAGTACGGTAGGCCACTGCTGTACCTACCTCTGTGTCGTCACTCGTCGTCCATAAGTATACTATCCATCCATCTACATTGTATACCTGTGGAGGCTTTTTTTCTATTTACTAGTTTAGCAGTTTGCTGACAGTGTCCACCAGGTCCATTTATTATACTGTATATAGCAGTACGGTAGGCCACTGCTGTACCTACCTCTGTGTCGTCACTCGTCGTCCATAAGTATACTATCCATCCATCCATCTACATTGTATACCTGTGGTGGCTTTTTTTCTTTATACTAGTAGTACTAGTTTAGCAGTCTGCTGACAGTGTCCACCAGGTCCATTATACTGTATATAGCAGTACGGTAGGCCACTGCTGTACCTACCTCTGTGTCGTCACTCGTCGTCCATAAGTATACTATCCATCCATCTACATTGTATACCTGTGGTGGCTTTTTTTCTATTTACTAGTTTAGCAGTTTGCTGACAGTGTCCACCAGGTCCATTATACTGTATATAGCAGTACGGTAGGCCACTGCTGTACCTACCTCTGTGTCATCACTCGTCGTCCATAAGTATACTATCCATCCATCTACATTGTATACCTGTGGTGGCTTTTTTTCTTTATACTAGTAGTACTAGTTTAGCAGTCTGCTGACAGTGTCCACCAGGTCCATTATACTGTATATAGCAGTACGGTAGGCCACTGCTGTACCTACCTCTGTGTCGTCACTCGTCGTCCATAAGTATACTAAGTATCCATCTACATTGTATACCTGTGGTGTCTTTATTTCTTTATACTATAAACGCAGTCTGCTGACAGTGTCCACCAGGTCCATTATACTGTATATAGCAGTACGGTAGGCCACTGCTGTACCTACCTCTGTGTCGTCACTCGTCGTCCATAAGTATACTAAGTATCCATCCATCTACATTGTATACCTGTGGTGTCTTTTTTTTTTTATACTATAAACGCAGTCTGCTGACAGTGTCCACCAGGTCCATTATACTGTATATAGCAGTACGGTAGGCCACTGCTGTACCTACCTCTGTGTCGTCAATCGTCGTCCATAAGTATACTATCCATCCATCTACATTGTATACCTGTGGTGGCTTTTTTTCTTTATACTAGTAGTACTAGTTACGCAGTCTGCTGACAGTGTCCACCAGGTCCATTATACTGTATATAGCAGTACGGTAGGCCACTGCTGTACCTACCTCTGTGTCATCACTCGTCGTCCATAAGTATACTATCCATCCATCTACATTGTATACCTGTGGTGCCTTTTAGTTGTGCGCATTAAAATATGGAGAACAAAAATGTGGAGGTTAAAAAAATAAGGAAAGATCAAGATCCACTTCCACCTCGTGCTGAAGCTGCTGCCACTAGTCATGGCCGAGACGATGAATTGCCATCAACGTCGTCTGCCAAGGCCGATGCCCAATGTCATAGTACAGAGCATGTAAAATCCAAAACACAAAAGATCAGTAAAATGACCCAAAAATCAAAATTAAAAGCGTCTGAGGAGAAGCGTAAACTTGCCAATATGCCATTTATGACACGGAGTGGCAAGGAATGGCTGAGGCCCTGGCCTATGTTCATGGCTAGTGGTTCAGCTTCACATGACGATGGAAGCACTCATCCTCTCGCTAGAAAAAAGAAAAGACTTAAGCTGGCAAAAGCACAGCAAAGAACTGTGCGTTCTTCGAAATCACAAATCCCCAAGGAGAGTCCAATTGTGTCGGTTGCGATGCCTGACCTTCCCAACACTGGACTGGAAGAGCTTGCGCCTTCCACCATTTGCACGCCCCCTGCAAGTGCTGGAAGGAGCACCCGCAGTCCAGTTCCTGATAGTCAAATTGAAGATGTCAGTGTTGAATTACACCAGGATGAGGATATGGGTGTTGCTGGCGCTGGGGAGGAAATTGACAAGGAGGATTCTGATGGTGAGGTGGTTTGTTTAAGTCAGGCACCCGGGGAGACGCCTGTTGTCCGTGGAAGGAATATGGCCATTGACATGCCTGGTCAAAATACAAAAATAAATCAGCTCTTCGGTGTGGAATTATTTCAACACAAATGCGGACAACAGGTGTCAAGCCGTGTGTTGCCTTTGTCAAGCTGTAATAAGTAGGGGTAAGGACGTTAGCCACCTCGGAACATCCTCCCTTATACGTCACCTGCAGCGCATTCATCATAAGTCAGTGACAAGTTCAAAAACTTTGGGCGACAGCGGAAGCAGTACACTGACCAGTAAATCCCTTCCTCTTGTAACCAAGCTCCTGCAAACCACACCACCAACTCCCTCAGTGTCAATTTCCTCCTTACCCAGGAAAGCCAATAGTCCTGCAGGCCATGTCACTGGCAAGTCTGACGAGTCCTCTCCTGCCTGGGATTCCTCCGATGCATCCTTGAGTGTAACGCCTACTGCTGCTGGCGCTGCTGTTGTTGCTGCTGGGAGTCGATCGTCATCCCAGAGGGGAAGTCGGAAGACCACTTGTACTACTTCCAGTAAGCAATTGACTGTACAACAGTCCTTTGCGAGGAAGATGAAATATCACAGCAGTCATCCTGCTGCAAAGCGAATAACTGAGGCCTTGGCAGCCTGGGAGGTGAGAAACGTGGTTCCGGTATCCATCGTTAATTCAGAACCAACTATAGACTTGATTGAGGTACTGTGTCCCTGGTACCAAATACCATCTAGGTTCCATTTCTCTAGGCAGGCGATACCGAAAATGTACACAGACCTCAGAAAAAGACTCACCAGTGTCCTAAAAAATGCAGTTGTACCCAATGTCCACTTAACCACAGACATGTGGACAAGTGGAGCAGGGCAGACTCAGGACTATATGACTGTGACAGCCCACTGGGTAGATGTATTGCCTCCCGCTGCAAGAACAGCAGCGGCGGCACCAGTAGCAGCATCTCGCAAACGCCAACTCGTTCCTAGGCAGGCTACACTTTGTATCACCGCTTTCCAGTATACGCACACAGCTGAAAACCTCTTACGGCAACTGAGGAAGATCATCGCAGAATTGCTTACCCCAATTGGACTCTCCTGGGGATTTGTGACATTGGACAACGCCAGCAATATTGTGCGTGCATTACATCTGGGCAAATTCCAGCACGTCCCATGTTTTGCACATACCTTGAATTTGGTTGTGCAGAATTATTTAAAAAACGACAGGGGCGTGCAAGAGATGCTGTCGGTGGCCCGAAGAATTGCGGGCCACTTTCGGCGTTCAGTCACCGCGTACAGAAGACTGGAGCACCACCAAAAATACCTGAACCTGCCCTGCCATCATCTGAAGCAAGTGGTGGTAACGAGGTGGAATACAGCCCTCTATATGCTTCAGAGGATGGAGGAGCAGCAAAAGGCCATTCAAGCCTATACATCTGGCCACGATATAGGCAAAGGAGGTGGAATGCACCTGTCTCAAGCGCAGTGGAGAATGATTTCAACGTTGTGCAAGGTTCTGCAACCCTTTGAACTTGCCACACGTGAAGTCAGTTCAGACACTGCCAGCCTGAGTCAGGTCATTCCCCTCATCAGGCTTTTGCAGAAGAAGCTGGAGACATTGAAGGAGGAGCTAAAACAGAGCAATTCCGCTAGGCATGTGGGACTTGTGGATGGAGCCCTTCATTCGCTTAACCAGGATTCACGGGTGGTCAATCTGTTGAAATCAGAGCACTACATTTTGGCCACCGTGCTCGATCCTAGATTTAAAACCTACGTTGTATCTCTCTTTCCGGCAGACACAAGTCTGCAGGGGTTCAAAGACCTGCTGGTGAGAAAATTGTCAAGTCAAGCGGAACGTGACCCGTCAACAACTCCTCCTTCACATTCTCCTGCAACTGGGGGTGCAAGGAAAAGGCTACGAATTCCGAGCCCACCCACTGGCGGTGATGCAGGGCAGTCTGGAGCAAGTGCTGACATCTGGTCCGGACTGAAGGACCTGCCAACGATTACTGACATGTCGTCTACTGTCACTGCATATGATTCTCTCACCCTTGAAAGAATGGTGGAGGATTATATGAGTGACCGCATCCAAGTAGGCATGTCAGACAGTCCGTACGTATACTGGCAGGAAAAAGAGGCAATTTGGAGGCCCTTGCAGAAACTGGCTTTATTCTACCTAAGTTGCCCTCCCTCCAGTGTGTACTCCGAAAGAGTGTTTAGTGCAGCCGCTCACCTTGTCAGCAATCGGCGTACGAGGTTACTTCCAGAAAATGTGGAGAAGATGATGTTCATTAAAATGAATTATAATTAATTCCTCCGTGGAGACATTCACCAGCAGCAATTGCCTCCAGAAAGTACATGGGAACCTGAGATGGTGGATTCCAGTGGGGACGAATTAATAATCTGTGAGGAGGGGGATGTACACAGTGAAAGGGGTGATGAATCGGACGATGAGGAGGAGGTGGACATCTTGCCTCTGTAGAGCCAGTTTGTGCAAGGAGAGATTGATTGCTTCTTTTTTGGTGGGGGCCCAAACCAACCAGTTATTTCAGTCACAGTCATGTGGCAGACCCTGTCACTGAAATGATGGGTTCGTTAAAGTGTACATGTCCTGTTTATACAACATAAGGGTGGGTGGGAGGGCCCAAGGACAATTCCATCTTGCACCTCTTTTTTCTTTCATTTTTCTTTGCATCATGTGCTGTTTGGGGACTATTTTTTTGAAGGGCCATCCTGCGTGACACTGCAGTGCCACTCCTAGATGGGCCAGGTGTTTGTGTCGGCCACTAGGGTCGCTTAGCTTAGTCACACAGCTACCTCATTGCGCCTCTTTTTTTCTTTGCGTCATGTGCTGTTTGGGGAGTATTTTTTTGAAGGGCCGTCCTGCGTGACACTGCAGTGACACTCCTAGATGGGCCAGGTGTTTGTGTCGGCCACTAGGGTCACTTAGCTTAGTCACACAGCTACCTCATTGCGCCTCTTTTTTTCTTTGCGTCATGTGCTCTTTGGGGAGTATTTTTTTGAAGGGCCATCCTGCGTGACAATGCAGTGCCACTCCTAGATGGGCCAGATGTTTGTGTCGGCCACTTGGGTCGCTTATCTTAGTCACACAGCTACCTCATTGCGCCTCTTTTTTTCTTTGCATCATGTGCTGTTTGGGGAGTATTTTTTTGAAGGGCCATCCTGCGTGACACTGCAGTGCCACTCCTAGATGGGCCAGGTGTTTGTGTCGGCCACTTGGGTCGCTTAGCTTAGTCACACAGCTACCTCATTGCGCCTCTTTTTTTCTTTGCATCATGTGCTGTTTGGGGAGTATTTTTTTGAAGGGCCATCCTGCGTGACACTGCAGTGCCACTCCTAGATGGGCCAGGTGTTTGTGTCGGCCACTTGGGTCGCTTAGCTTAGTCACACAGCTACCTCATTGCGCCTCTTTTTTTCTTTGCATCATGTGCTGTTTGGGGAGTATTTTTTTGAAGGGCCATCCTGCGTGACACTGCAGTGCCACTCCTAGATGGGCCAGGTGTTTGTGTCGGCCACTTGGGTCGCTTAGCTTAGTCACACAGCTACCTCATTGCGCCTCTTTTTTTCTTTGCATCATGTGCTTTTTGGGGACAATTTTTTTTAAGGGCCATCCTGTCTGACACTGCAGTGCCACTCCTAGATGGGCCAGGTGTTTGTGTCGGCCACTTGGGTCGCTTAGCTTAGCCATCCAGCGACCTCGGTGCAAATTTTAGGACTAAAAATAATGTTGTGAGATGTGAGGTGTTCAGAATAGACTGAAAATGAGTGGAAATTATGGTTATTGAGGTTAATAATACTATGGGATCAAAATGACCCCCAAATTCTATGATTTAAGCTGTTTTTTAGCGTTTTTTGAAAAAAACACCCGAATCCAAAACACAACCGAATCCGACAAAAAAATTTCAATGAGGTTTTGCCAAAACGCGTCCGAACCCAAAACACGGCCGCGGAACCAAACCCAAAACACAAAACCCGAAAAATTTCCGGTGCACATCACTAATTTTTACTATGTGCTACTGCTGAAATCTTAAGCTAAGTACACACTGGCAGATACTTTTGGTCGGTTTGACAATTGTCCCCATTATTCACCTAGAGGGGGCTTCAGTTATCTGTAATACACACTTTATTTGTAGCACTGAAAAATCAGACAATATTTTTTGGTGTTAAAAATCAATCACTTCAAAAATCTCCCTCAACTATACAATACACACTTTTTCTACTTGGGGAAAGGATCATTGGTGTGTTTTGGGGCAAAAGGTTGGCTTAAAGGAAAAGAGGGCTGATTTTTTAGCCCATGTGGAATGTAATCTTTCCTTATTTTTGTCCTACATATTTGTTGGCCACCTGTGTATACACTATTCTTACATTTGGCCAGAGGTGTATCTAGGGGTCCGAGCGCCCCTGGCAAAGTAAGGGGCTGGCGCGGCCCTACACACATTTGAAATAAGGTGTGAGTATTGGAAATGGGGCATGGTCTTGTGGGGGAAGAGCATTGACACAATAGTACTTCCAATTCAAATTATGCCACACAGTAGTGCCCCTTATTTGCATTACACTGCACAGTAGTCTCTCGTATTCACGTTACACCATCCCTCCCCCCTAACCCTAATCCACCTTTCCCACAGCCTGACTTTAACCCACACCCCCCCAAAAGCCTCTTCAGTGGTGCCTAACCCTAACCCACCCTTCCTAATCTCCCTCCCTGCAGCCTAACCCTCCTGCCCTCGCAGCCTAACCCTAACCCTCCCATGTGGTTTACCAGTGGAGACTTTGGCACCAACTCGATCCAGATTTTGGCATTCTGCATCGCTATCTATGTTGGGATGCCAGCATCAGCATTCCGAGCAGTTTCGGGATGCTGGCATCAGCTTTCCGATGGCCAGGATGCCAAACGCCAGCATCTTGACTGCATCTCAAATTAAATGCTAATGAGCTGCTGTGAGATGAGCCTCAAATGGACCCAGCCATTAACCCAACACCATTAGTTGGATGGTAGAAGTGCTTCCTGTTAGAAAAAACATCAGGGTGCCATCACTTCCAAGATAAAATGATCAATTATACAATTAACTGATATACATTTCCTTGAGCCTGGCCTTGAAATAGGTAAGATTTGTATTTTCTTTATTACACTCAACAAGTTAAAGTTTTCGCTTACTACTTACTTACATCTAACATGCATGAAAATCGTGTAGTTTTCCAGGTACTACAGTCCCTTCTCCCGAAGACTGCCACTTTTTTATTATCTTCAACAACAAATAGATCTATAGCACTGTGCTATATAACAATTGCTGTGTACCTGGTGAGAGTCTGTTACTGCCGGTGCGGTGCCGGTGTCCGTCAGCACCGCACTGCACTAGTGATCAGACTAGTGTCTGGTAGCACCGCACTTGTAATCAGACTCACAATAAACTACAGTTCCCAGCAGCCCTTGCTGCCGGGAGCTTCCAGCAACAAGGGCTGCTGATAGCTGTAGTTTATTTTGAGTCTGGTTACAAGTGCGGTGCTGCCGGACACCAGCACTGCTCCAGCAGTAACAGACTCTCACCAGGTACAGTCTGACAGTACTGCTTTTCTACCATTTGGCCGCGGGTGGCACAGCCAGGCGGCGACCCTCCTTGCCTTGCGCCCCTGGTGAGTGCCATCCTGGCCAATGTGTAGATACACCCCTACTTTTGGTCTCCACAATGGATCCTGTTTAAAAGCAAGCCTGTGTTTGCACTTGCTGCTGCCACTATAATAAATGAGAAGATTTAGGAGAAGGTGCTGCTGGACCAAGGAATGGCTGCTAAATAGACAAAACTTGTCCCATATGTCTTTCTTGATGCAAATTCAACAGACTGATCCTGATGACTTCATAAATTATCTCAGGATGAGTGATAAATATTATGTGGAGTTGTTGGAACTTGTCACCCCATATATCCAGAAACAAGACACCATCTTAAGATCATCCATTCCTCCTGACCAAAGACTTCTTGCAACATTAAAGTCATAGAAAACCTAAGATACTGCTGTCAGCGCCTACAGAGAATAAATAACTATAAATGAAATAAATGAAACTCTTGAGAGACTGCGCTGCCGTGCACAATTTGTGAACGTGATAATAGGAATATAGGGCTAACAAACGGCTGCGCTGTGTCTCAGGAGAAAAATGAAAATAAAAAGATGAGAGCCGTTTATAAACAGACTAATTTATTAGCGATAATAAGGTTAAAAGACAACTGATTGTGAACAAACATACATATATCTATAAAAACACCTTAATGGTCTCTATGACAAGGTCTTGTTTTTCAATATTTGAGAACAGTCTTTGAAAAATATCCGCAGCCACTGAATGCTGATGGTGGGGGTAGTGGTTGGTATATGATTACAGCCGCCCCTAAGTTTTCAATTAATCAGTCTCACCGGGTTCAATCATAAATGCTTGTTGTTACCTCTCTATGTGGGCTGGTGTTTGAACCGAGCGTCCTCGGTCCAAGTCCTGCAATGCCCACGGGCACTCAGCAGCGGGAAGAAAAGAAGAGAGCCAAGCCGCCAGTGTCGATGTCTGGCCGGGAGCGGTGTAAGGCACTACCGCAGTCGGTGGAAAGAAACCCGTCAGGAGGAGATCAGATGGATCCATCTGATCTCCTCCTGACGGGTTTCTTTCCACCGACTGCGGTAGTGCCTTACACCGCTCCCGGCCAGACATCGACACTGGCGGCTTGGCTCTCTTCTTTTCTTCCCGCTGCTGAGCGCCCGTGGGCATTGCAGGACTTGGACCGAGGACGCTCGGTTCAAACACCAGCCCACATAGAGAGGTAACAACAAGCATTTATGATTGAACCCGGTGAGACTGATTAATTGAAAACTTAGGGGCGGCTGTAATCATATACCAACCACTACCCCCACCATCAGCATTCAGTGACTGCGGATATTTTTCAAAGACTGTTCTCAAATATTGAAAAACAAGACCTTGTCATAGAGACCATTAAGGTGTTTTTATAGATATATGTATGTTTGTTCACAATCAGTTGTCTTTTAACCTTATTATGGCTAATAAATTAGTCTGTTTATAAACGGTTCTCATCTTTTTATTTTCATTTTTCTCCTGAGACATAGCGCAGCCGTTTGTTAGCCCTATAACATTAAAGTCATACCTGCCAATATTCTGTCTGCCTCATCAGGGAGGAGGCAGCCAGATTGGCATGGCGGGGTGTGTACTCAGCATATTGAGGGAGTGACGGAGGAGGGGTGATGCTAGGTAGGGGCGGATCAGGGCATGTCCATAAACTTGCATAATTGCGGACCCACCCCCACTACACAGTGCAGATATTATAGGCATTGTGAGGCAGGGGGCGGGGCCATGATGACGCCATTCACCACGAATCACGTCATCTGCCCCCCCCGTCTGCCAGACCTTATGTGCAGCTTCTGGGGAGGTGCGAGTAGGTGGTGGATGGCTGTGATACTTACCCCCTTTTCTGGGGGGCCGGGAGAGCCACATGATTTTTGGGAGCCTCCCGGCCATTTCGGGAGAGTAGGAAAGTATGATTAAGGTTTTTGGCCACTGGGAGGTCCGAGCAAGATTTGAAATTTACATGTGCTATATCTCCTCAAACTTTGGGTCTCTTACTACCAGGAACCTGTGTTGCACTACGTAATTGTAAAGCGCAACGGAATATGCTGCGCTATATAAGAAACTGTTAATAAATAAATAATTAAATTTGCTGCGCTGAAGGATCAATTTTTTATGGTAATTTAATAATCCATACATCACGCATACAACAACGCCCTTAAACATTGTTTACAACCATAACATTTTATGGACAAAATAACTGCAATTTATAATGTGAATGTTGTAAACTTAACTGAAAGCAACTGCTTCCGGCATTAAATAACTGCAAATGTTTCTGTAAAATTCTTAAAAGCTATAAATGATATGTATGTGTCTTCAAAATCCTGGAGCAAAGGTGTAGTACTTGCTGAAGGTGAATACTATGTCTGTTTTGGTTGCTGCATGTGTGTTGGGTATGTTATTGTATGTTGTTGTTGCTACTGTATGTGGGCTGGTACATGTGTGATAGTCTGTACTGACCACTTGAAGTAATGGTGCAACTGTCATCAAATTCTCCATTATTAGCTTTACAAAATATGTCATGTATCAGTCTTTCTACAGTAAGTCTATATTTTTGGTCTAAATTCTTCTTCTTTGCAGCTATAGTCACTCCATAGGCATCAAACTCATCATTTGGTTTGGTGAAGAAATCTTTGCATGACTGTAGAATGCTGTGTGTGATGGTGTCATGGCTTCCCCAAGATGTGGGGCTATGTTTTCTGCCTCTAGTGGCCATGTTTTGCCGTGTGGTTGGCATGCTGAGTGTTGGTACAGTTGTTTCTTCCCCTGTTGGCGACTGTGTTGCTGGTGGGTCATTACTGAAAATGGATGGCTGTGAAACCAGAAATTCACTATTAAAGTATTAACTTTTAATTAATGTTGTTTGTTAGGTTTCCACAGTACCCAACCACAGCAACAGAATGGCAGCAGACTGCAGCAGAGTTTGAGCAGAAGTGGAATCTCCCAAACTGTGGTGATGCTATAGATGGGAAGCACGTTTGCATTATGCAGTCATCAAACACTGGCTCTTCATTTTATAATTACAAAAAGTTTTTTTTTTTGTATTATCCTCATGGCCATTATGAATGCAAATTATGAGTTTATTTTTGTTGACATTGGTAAAAATGGCCATGTTTCAGATAGGGGTGCACTGGAACAAACAAAGAGCCTAATTCAGATTGGGTCACTGCAGAGGCAGCAATCACAGTCTGAAGCCCGTTGGGGAGTGCGCACGCACACCCTGGGAGGCCCAGTAAGATGCTGAAAGCATCTCAGGGCTGCGATTGCCTCTGCCTTATTGACAGGCAAAGGCAGTCATAGGGCAGTAGGGTGGTGTGCCAATGGCATTAGAATGCCATTGGTGGGGTGTGGTCCAGACAAAGCAGGCATGTCTGGACCGTTGCGGGGGCAAGGCTGAGGCAGCTGTGTAATGACCCTGGTGGCCACCTGCCAGGGCAGCTAGGCAGCGCAGGGAGGAAGCTACTTGGCAGGGTGCAAAAGCATCACCGCTGTGCGATGCTTTCGCACCAATGAGGGGCGGGTGGGTCAAGGCCTGACATGTGGGGCGTTCTAGCAATGTGCTGGGCGTCCCCCCGCATGTCTGAGTAACTGATCATAGATGTCCTAAATTAAGCACATCTATGATCAGATCTGAATCACCCCCAAAGTTTCATGATTGTTTGAAACATGTCTCCCAATACAAACAGAAACATAGGGTGTTTTTTTTTATTTTGTATTTGTTGGAGATGAGCACTTTGCTTTACACCCAGACATTTTGAGACCTTTCCCACAGAAGCTATTAATCCCACAAAGGCGCATCTTTAACTACCGTTTGGCCAGAACTAGATACGTAATGGAGAATGCATTTGGCATATTGAGTAATAGATTTAGAATATTCCACACAAGCATCAATTTGTCTCTGCCAAAAATAAATAAAGTTGTTTTAGCTTGCTGTGTACTTCATAATTATCTGCGAAGGTAGAACAGGCATCGTGCCACAGAAATTAGTTTGGAAGACAGTCAAGAGGTATTACAAGGGATTGAGAAGTGGACTCCACTTCAAGCCTGTGTAGGCGGCAATTTCTCAGAAGAGGTTAAAATTAACCGCAACAAATATTTGTATTACTTTAATGGAGAGGTGGCAGTTGATTTTGAAGTGTGTTATGTTATATTATTTGATCTTAAAATTATGCCTTTCAAACGTGTTATTTGTGGAAAATAATGTCCAATACAATGTGTGTATGTTATAATGCAGTGTGGTGTGTAATTTTTAATTAAACTTACCATGCCACTAATGTCTAGGCTTTCTATAAATTGGCTTTCATACAGGTCTTGTGATTATTCTAGGTTTGAGATTGTGGTGC